>NC_086452.1:19339697-19664421 GCF_028390025.1 Pseudophryne corroboree
AATACCCTAACCCCTATCCCATAACTAACCCTAATCCAAAAACTGTAATCCCTAATGCCCTCTTATCTGACGTCAAATGCTATGTTTCTATGTAAGGCACTGTAGAGTGGCATAATGTGAATAGGTGGCACTGTGGCATAATGTAAATAGATGGCACTGTGGCATAATGTGAATAGGTGGCACTGTGACATAATGTGAATAGGTAGCACTGTAGCATAATGTGAATAGGTGGCACTGTGGCATAATGTGAATAGGTAGCACTGTGGCATAATGTGAATAGGTGGCACTGTGGCATAATGTGACTAGGTGGCACTGTAACATAATGTGAATAGGTGGCACTGTGGTATAATGTGAATAGGTGGCACTGTGGCATAATGTGAATAGGTAGCACTGTGACAAAATGTGAATAGGTGGCACTGTGACATAATGTGAATAGGTGGCACAGTGGCATAATGTGAATAGGTGGCACTGTGGCATAATGTGAATAAGTGGCATTGTAATGTTGCACAGTATGTACTCTGGCTACTACAATGTGGAATATTATGATTTGGGTGTACTACAATGTGAACACAATGTAATAATACGTACTGGAGACACTGTATGGCATACTATGATTTAGGGGTACTGTGTGGCATACTGGCATATTGCGCACTAGGGCACTACTGTGGGTCTTAGAATTAACAAGGGCACAACTTTGTGACATAAAATAACATGCTGTGGAGAGAGTGGTCTCTAGAAGCATCATGGTGCGGTCCCCTTTAAAATGTTGCTATAGCGCCCAGAAAGTTCTGGCTACACCCATGGCAGCTGCAAATTTGTTTTGCAAAATTTAAAGCATTTTGGTTATGTTGGAAAACGTCTCCCATCATGTCCAGACAAGCTTGCAACAAATGGTAAGAAAACTTTTTTGTTGTTGTTTGAAAACACGTTCCCCCTAATTGTGCCGTTACAGCTCACACGGCTTCCTACTATGTTTATTTTTCTCACCATGGGTTTTATTATTATGTAAAAACTTCTCTGTGCCCGGTTTACAGTGGAGTGGATGTTATTTCAATCGCGTACAGCTCAAAACTATGCGAGAGGCCAGTAAAACCAATCATATACAAGCTATGTATTGCTAATGAGGGAAACATACGCGGAACAAGACTTAATGTACCCATAAAGTCATGTCAAGGAAACAGGTTTGGGTTTGGTGCACTGCCTTTGATAATAGCAGGGCAGACGCTCAAGATGAGCAGCGATCCGGCCAGCCAAACACGTCCACCACAGGCAGCGCACCAAACCCAAACCTGTTTCCATGGCATCACGTTATCACTGTACGCCGCGACAAGCTGGCAATGAATGTCAGCTGCTGATGTGTCCTTTAGATGCTGAAATCCGAGGACACAACGCACCTCACTGTGTGACCATGTGTCCGCCAGCTCCGTCATCTTACACCTAATGCTGGGTCAGTATATTAATGCTGCATTCAGATCGCAAATGCCGGATCCTACCCGGTAAGAGAAACGTGTACTTACCGGGTGGGATCCGGCATTTGCGCTCCGTTGCTGGCTTTCCGACCCGGCAATATACCGGGTCGGTTGCCATAGCAGCGGAGGGCGCAGCAGCAGCAGGGGTGGGGGTGGAGGCGGCGCCGGAAGATGAGCTCATCTCCTGCGCCGCCTCTGCCTATGCTGTGAATGGGAGCCGTGTCGCATCGGAACGGCTCCCATTCACACTGCACCTGACCCGGTAATCAACCCGGTAATAACCCTTCTTTTTTACCGGGTTCAATTACCGGGTCAGGCGACCCGCTAATTCACCAAAGGACCTTTCACATCGCACACGGGCCCGTTTCGACACAGGATTTTATGCCGTGTCGATACCGGGTTTTTAGTGCGATGTGAAAGGGGTATTAATGAAGAGCTGCAATGGATATTTGGATAAAGGTAACTATACAAGTTGAGCATAACAGCAGTCTATATTAATATATGAGGAAGCCCAGAAGACGAAACGCGTTGGATGTATACCTACTATCTGGAATTGGGCCTGCAGGATCCTAGAGTACCGGCCTGCTGCTGGAGCTCACATCCTTTGCAGATGAAACAGAAGTTAGGAGATTTCCACCCGCACAGAACTGCGACCAATTTTAGACAAGATCATCTGCTAATTTGATTATAACACTGCAAAGACGTTCCATCACCATGAAACATACCATGATAGCCCATAGACAAGTCTGGTTCCAGGACATAGAGATATATAAATGTGTCTAGGGACATTTCATGATACACAAACACACACACATATAATATGTATATATATATATATATATATATATATATATATATATTTATATATATATACGATAATTATACATTAAGTGATGGAACCTGTGCATATATTAAGCCCCAGCTTATAGTATATCAGAAAGGGAAGATTGCCAATGGAAGGGTCCTTTATCCTATTCCAGGTCTCTCGGTTCCTCCGTATTATGGGGGTCATTCCAACCCGATCGCATGCTGCACTTATTCACAGCCGTGCGATCGGGTCGGAACTGCACATGCACCGGCGCCACAGTGCGCCGGCACATGGCAGTCATCATTGCCTAGCGATCGCCTCTGAGACAGAGCCGGTCGCTGGGCAGGAGGGGGCTGAACGGCGGCGTTTAGCCGCCGTTTAGGGGGAGCGGACAGGAGCTGCGCTGGCCGGGAGTTACTCCTCAAATACAAGGGCATCGCCTCTGTGCGATGCTTTTGTATTTGTGCGGGGGGGGGGGGGGGGCGGCACTGACATGCGGGGCAGACTAGCCCTGTGCTGGACGTCCCCCCGCATGTATGAGTTAAGGATCGTAGCTGTGCTAAACTTAGCACAGCTACGATCAACTCGGAATGAGGGCCTATATGTCCACTCAAGCAGCGGTCATTAGGACCATAGTATGGCTGTATGGAGACAGCTT
Organism: Pseudophryne corroboree; assembly: GCF_028390025.1. Lineage (NCBI taxonomy): Eukaryota > Metazoa > Chordata > Amphibia > Anura > Myobatrachidae > Pseudophryne > Pseudophryne corroboree. The sequence goes on from NC_086452.1 coordinate 19,342,633, forward strand.
GTGGGTCTCTCTCTACCTATTTAAATTGGATAATGAAGCAATAATCATTTTATCTGACCCGCTTGTCTTTCCTATGGGAGTTTAATGGTCCGAGCATGGTCACTGCTTTCTTCTATTTCTCCTAGGCCATTGCCACCCAGAAACTAAAAGAATGCCTTTAGAGTGCATGCAGTGGCAAAAGTACTGGAGACAATGGAGTCAGTTGCCGCCGGGCTCCTTCCCTGAAGGGGCACCTCCTCCATTGCTCCAGTTAGGTCCATCCGCCAGTCCAGGTTACCTGTCTTATGTGGACAACGTGCAGCTGTCCAGTCGGGGGGGAGCGGGGGCGGATCACCTGTTGATATGTGCCTGCAGTCCAGAAAGGGGACGTAGCATTGGAAGAGCAGCACTCGCGGCTCCCACTACTTTACTTCAGCTGACTGTGGTGCCGGCGCCGTGTTAACACTCAGGCTGACCCCGGCTGGTGCGCTACCCACAAGCCGTTCCACTTACCCACTCGTTCACAGTAGTTCACAGCTGGACAGTGTGAATGAGCACAGACTTGACAGGTACCGTGTGGGTGCTGCTATCAGCGTGGGAGAGTGCTATGTGCTAGTGATCGTCCGCAGCAGCACGCTCAGGTATCCCAGCTACCAAACCACCGCAGTTGCGGGGAGCTCCACTCCCCTGTCCTCATGTATGCACTATGCAGGTATGTTGGGAGCCCTGTAGTGTGGCTGCCGGGACCAGTAGTACACAGCCAGGTGATGGAAAAGGCAACACAACACCAGGCCCGAATTCAGGGGGGGCAGGGCAAACAGGGAGATTGCCCCCCCCCCCAACACAGTCATATCCACGCCCACTGTTAAGCAGCAGGGAGATCTCTGGCGGTTCGGGGAGAGCCTGAGGTGGAATGCTCTGCTGCAACCTGTACTTGCTGGCCTGAGGAAATTGCAGGTGCAGAATCCCAGTTACAGGTGAGGTGGAGGATGAAACCTGGGGAACATGACTACGCGCAACATCGCTGAGACAGAGACGTGGAAGGTAAGCCCGGCCTATAGACTAGGGGGCATTTACTAAGCAGTGATAAGAGCGGAGAAGTGAACCAGTGGAGAAGTTGCCCATGGCAACCAATCAGCACTGAAGTAATATCTATAATTTGCATATTATAAAATTATACAGAGCTGCTGATTGGTTGACGAGGGCAACTTCTCCACTGGCTCACTTCTCCGCTCTTATCACTGCTTAGTAAATGTCCCCCTATGTGTCAAGCAGTGCAGGCCCTCTACCACGACCCGGAGCCGAGCAGAAAGGAGAGAGTATCACTACAGCTGGGGTAGCTGCAGAGACTGGTAAGAGAGTGAGACCTGGAAGCCGCTGCTGCCACCTGTGTAGGAGAGTGTGTGTGCACTGCGTCCTCCTCAGTGACTGTGGGACATGCGGCTGGGCTGCTCCATGTGTACTGTGCCTGCAGGCTGCTCTGTCACTGTGCTACCATGTAGGCCAGGAGGTCAGTAGGGCTAATACATACAATTACCCCACAGCACAGTCATATGTGATGTGTGTCTGTCCATCCTGGCCTTGGGGGTAAGAAGGACACAGACTGTAATACACTGGAGCATTTCTGTACTAGCAGATTTATATGTAGTGTAGAGTAGACTTCCGGGGAGTTGTACTAAGCCTTGACAAGTGATAAAGTGGAAAGTGGTAAAGTACCAGCCAATCAGCTCCTAACTGCCATGGTGCAGGCTGTGTTTGAAAAATGGCAGTTAGGAGCTGATTGGTTGGTAGTTTAGCACTCTCCACTTTATCATTTTCAAGGCTTAGTACACCTGTGTTTAGGGTCTCATAGACGGTGTAGTGGTTAGCATTACTGCCCCTGGCTCACTGACACTTAGCTGTGGGGCTGCAGTCCTGGAGCCCAAAGGTAAAATCCGTCACTGGATGGGACCCAAGTCTAAACACAGATTGCACTTGTGTTTTATATACACCTTATACACATAGCCTGATGGTAATTTTATACAATATTTGTAATAATGTTTTAAATTAAAAAAAAGTTTGTGTACATAGAACAACCACAAAGCAGAGGTGTCTTCTCACACTTGCAAACACACACACAGTGGTAACTGCTCAATCCCTCTGTAGATACCACCCCCCCTTTCTGTTTGCTGTGACCCTTCCCTCTTTTCACTTACCTGATAAGTATCTCCAGAGTGATTGAGCAGTTACAACAGTGTTTGTCTGTGTGAGAAGGCATTGCATGGGAGCAGCATTTGGAAGGCATGCTGGTTCTTGTAGTGCTAATGGGAGATCCTAGGGTGGCTCTCAGGTAAGCTAGCCCTAAATCTGGATTCTGCATCATGAGGCCTTACTGTAGACAAATCACATGGCCCTGTGTGGGCACTGCTATTATGTAGTGTCAGGACTGCTGATATTAGAGAAGCCGTGACGTGGCTCAGCAGCTTATCATGTATTTGCAAATATATGTAACAAATATCTCTGAACTTCTATTACCAGATAGGTTCAAGTATTGTAACTGGTATCAGTCAGTGTGCTGGGGGTATACCATGGGGAAAAAAGCACCCCACCCCCACCCCCTCTCTGCCTGCTGGGACCCCTCCCCTTTTCAAGCACCTTATCAATATTTCTAGAGTGATTGAGCAGTTACTACTGTGTTTGTTTGCAAGACGGGTGTATTCCCGTCGCTTCCCTTTTACTCTATATGTTAAATTAAAAGTGTGTTTATTTCTTAGTGTTCCCCTTTGTATTTCATTTTTCAGTATTTTATAACAATTTAAAATATGTGGAAACACGCTGTTTTTTAATGGATGAAAATATAATAAAATAAAAGTACGGATCCAGTACGCTGTCAGTGTAACTGAAAATGTATTTTTATAAAATTTGATCAATGTTTTGTGAGTCAATAAAAGTCGATTTAGGAGTTAAAAATGTGCATAGATCTAACCTAATACCAGTATACAATGTAAGTAACAGACATACAAACATGTAACATAAATCCTTGAAGTAGTTATTTTGTATCATTCCTTTAACAATGGCTTTCTCTCCTTTTGAAGTTAATTAAAGTAATTTGCAGGGATTGACACAGCGTTTTATTCTCTCCCCTAGATATATATTGTTTGTAGCAGGTGATTTTTGATATGTAGGTATTTGTAAGCTAATGACCACAGTCCAAAATGAAGTATTACCTCTTTGGTTCTCCCCGCCGTCCGATATTGTATATCACGGTCCGGGATGTCAGCGAGATGTGCGCTAGGTGTGAGAAAGCCGCACTCTCCTCTCACGTGCTAACAACAAATGAATCTGGGGAAGCCGTGTTTTAGGATGAAGTGCTTATTAACCATCATAATATAAAATCTCCTCACTAAACAACAATCTTACAAATGTATCTGCAATGAATCACTTACCCAAACTTGGAAAACTGATTGTGCACCATTGTATGTGCGAGTCAGTCACAAAAGTAGATGTGCTGCATATCTGCACATTGTGAGGCTCATTTAGAGTTGATGCATTCATGTCCAATACACAACTTAGGCAAATGCAGGCGGGGGGGGGGGTTGCGGTTGCCTGGAAACCACCTCCTCTTGGCAAGTGGCTCAAATTATGGCAATTGAATATAATACAATTACTAGATCTGCCACCACACTATGCAGTGTAAGGGACAGAGCGGAGCCCTCAATCAGTGCACTGGACCAGAGAGCAGCTGCAGGAAGAAGAGACAGGAGCCTTACCATGAGGTGGGAGAATGTGTGCTTAGAAAGTGCAGTACTGGTTCTATTATGTTTGTGTATTTATTTATTTATTTATTTATTATGGGATGTTTAACCTTTTCTGACCACTTATTTATATTATTTAAATGTTTGATACAGCCTATACTATAGCTATAGTGTTAAATATTAATACTGTATTCCATATAGTATCCAGTGTATAAAAAGACCAATGTGTACATTAATGTCCAGGGTCGTTACTAGGTTCTTCTACCGCTCCCCCAACTTCCTGCACTTGCTCTAATGTTCTGCAGAGTGGGAGATTGTGGACAGCATTTGGAAACCCCCCTCTAGAAATCCTGCATTTGTCACTGCACAGACAGAACATATGTTCTGCAAGAAAGAGCAGTTTTGAGTTACGTGCACCTTATGAAATGAACTATTCAAAGAGAACGTAAATATGTCTGCATGAAGATGCGTGTAAATCACGCAAATATAGGCCCTAAGCATAGCTACGTATAAATATCATTAATCATCAACCTGACTGTCACTTAGGGTGGGATGTACTAAAGCAGGGGCGGGGAACCTCTGGCCCGCGGACCGTATACGGCCCGCAAAGCCATTTGTTCCGGCCCACTCGCTTGTTTGGCAGCGAGACACGCTGCTGCTCAGTCCGGCGGCGGTGTGTCTCAGCTGTTAGGGCAGGTAGGAGAGCGCAGCTACTATGTCCGGCAGCGGCGGGTAAGATCTCAAACCAGCCACCGGTTCATGAGCCAATCAGAGCTCGCGGACCGGCAGCCAATCAGGAGCCGCCGCTGACGGTCTGCAAGCTCTGATTGGCTCACGAACCAGCGGCTGGTTTGAAGTCCTACACGCCGCTGCATCCTGACATAGCCGCACTCTCCTCTCTGCCCTGACCTGACAGCTGAGACATGCTGCCGCCGCCGGAGGGAGCTGTAGCAGCGGTGAGCGGTATGGCACTATGGGGGCATTTGTATATCTGACACTGTGGGGGCATTTGTATATCTGGCACTGTGAGGGCATTTGTGTATCTGACACTGTGGGGGCATTTGTATATCTGGCACTGTGGGGGCATTTGTATATCAGGCACTGTGGGGGCATTTGTATATCAGGCACTGTGGGGGCATTTGTATATCAGGCACTGTGGGGGCATTTGTATATCTGGCACTGTGGGGGCATTTGTGTATCTGGCACTGTGGGGGCATTTGTGTATCTGGCACTGTGGGGGCATTTGTATATCAGGCACTGTGGGGGCATTTGTATATCAGGCACTGTGGGGGCATTTGTATATCTGGCACTGTGGGGGCATTTGTATATCTGGCACTGTGGGGGCATTTGTATATCTGGCACTGTAGGGCCATTTGTGTATCTGGCACTGTGGGGACATTTGTATATCAGGCACTGTGGGGGCATTTGTATATCTGGCACTGTGGGGGCATTTGTATATCAGGCACTGTGGGGGCATTTGTATATCTGGCACTGTAGGGGCATTTGTGTATCTGGCACTGTGGGGGCATTTGTATATCAGGCACTGTGGGGGCATTTGTATATCAGGCACTGTGGGGGCATTTGTATATCAGGCACTGTGGGGGCATTTGTATATCTGGCACTGTAGCGGCATTTGTGTATCTGGCACTGTAGGGGTATTTGTGTATCTGGCACTGTGGGGGCAATCAGGCACTGTGGGGGCATTTGTGTATCTGGCACTGTGGGGGCATTTGTGTATCAGGCACTGTGGGGGCATTTGTGTATCTGGCACTGTGGGGGCATTTGTGTATCAGGCACTGTGGGGGCATTTGTGTATCTGGCACTGTGGGGGCATTTGTATATCTGGCACTGTAGGGGCATTTGTGTATCTGGCACTGTGGGGGCATTTGTATATCAGGCACTGTGGGGGCATTTGTGTATCTGGCACTGTGGGGGCATTTGTATATCTGGCACTGTGGGGGCATTTGTGTATCTGGCACTGTGGGGGCATTTGTATATCAGGCACTGTGGGGGCATTTGTATATCAGGCACTGTGGGGGCATTTGTATATCAGGCACTGTGGGGGCATTTGTATATCAGGCACTGTGGGGGCATTTGTGTATCTGGCACTGTAGGGGCATTTGTGTATCTGGCACTGTAGGGGCATTTGTGTATCTGGCACTGTGGGGGCATTTGTATATCTGGCACTGTAGGGGCATTTGTATATCTGGCACTGTGGGGGCATTTGTATATCTGGCACTGTGGGGGCATTTGTGTATCTGGCACTGTGGGGGCATTTGTGTATCTGGCACTGTAGGGGCATTTGTATATCTGGCACTGTGGGGGCATTTGTATATCTGGCACAGTGGGGGCATTTGTGTATCTGGCACTGTGGGGGCATTTGTATATCAGGCACTGTGGGGGCATTTGTGTATCTGGCACTGTGGGGGCATTTGTGTATCTGGCACTGTGGGGGCATTTGTATATCAGGCACTGTGGGGGCATTTGTATATCTGGCACTGTAGGGGCATTTGTGTATCTGGCACTGTGGGGGCATTTGTATATCAGGCACTGTGGGGGCATTTGTGTATCTGGCACTGTGGGGGCATTTATGTATCTGGCACTGTGGGGGCATTTGTGTATCTAGCACGGTGGGGGCATTTGTGTATCTGGCACTGTGGGGGCATTTGTATATCAGGCACTGTGGGGGCATTTGTGTATCTGGCACTGTAGGGTAATTTGTATATCTGGCACTGTGGGGGCATTTGTATATCTGGCACTGTGGGGGCATTTGTATATCAGGCACTGCACTGGCATTTGTGTATCTGGCACTGCACTATTGGGGGCATATGTGTATCACGTCCCATTTTAATTGGCCACACCCATTTTTTGGGCGCGCGGACTCAATACCTCTATGGGGCATAACTACTGGGGGGCATGGTAGTTTTTAAGTTGATCATTTTTATATGGCCCCCGAAGGATTTATAAATATCCAAATGGCCCTTGGTAGAAAAAAGGTTCCCTACCCCTGTACTAAAGGGAGAATGCGATAAAACCCCCGTTTTCAGGGGTTTTATTGCATATTCATATGTACAAACACCCGGGGCTTCTTATCGCCAGCCACTGCAAACCACCGCCCTCCGCCGCTGAAGCCGACCCCCTCCCTCCGGCATACCTTCCTCCAGGAATCTAAACACAAATCTCCCCTTATGAAGATTTTAAAAAAAAAGCGCTGGTATTTAAATAATATTTTTAAAACATTTAATTAGTATAATAAATAATACATACAAATAAAGAAAAACAATGTCTCAATGTAATCAATTACTGGCTGGTAAAAATATTATTTAAATGCCAGCTTTTTTTTTTAATCTTCATAAGTGGAGAATTGTGTTTAGATTTCGTTTTTAGGTGGGGTGAGTACACCCAAAAAAAGGCAGCAGGTATTTAAATGATCAGTTGGCGCTGGGTCAAATATAGTTTTTTCTTCCTCCAGGAAGCCTGGACATGGAAGGTAAACTCCTCCTCCCCCTAGCAACGCAGCCGGAGGTTCTTCCGGCTGCAGGGAGGAGTAGGAGGCGCCGGGGACAGCCTGCTTCCCGGCAGGGGAACGGGTGAAGTGAAGATCCCGGGGAGGTGACGGAGACCCCCCGCACACCACCTCACAGGTATCGCGGGGGGCCTCCGTCACCGCATTGCGATATTGATCGCATATGTTACTACGTATGTGATCAACATCACTGCGATAGGCGGCGAGGGCGGCGATGGATGTTGATACATCTCGCCCTTACTGTCAAATAAACATCTTGGACAATAATTTCTAACAAACACTGTGATAAAAATAGAAAAACCTTATTTAAATAATGACATCCCCAATCCCTCGTTCACCAATTTATTATTCAACAAAATCCAAGACCTCTTAAGGCTTTTAATCCATTAGGAACATAGGGGGTCATTCCGACCCGACCGATCGCTGCAGTTTGTTGCAGAGCAGCGTTCAGTTCTGAACTGCGCATGCACCGGCGCCGCAGTGCGCCGGCATATCAGGGACGTGCAGGCAGGAGAGGCAGTGCCTCCCCTGTCATAATGATTACAATAATACAAAGAAGATACTAAACACTACTTTGTATTATTTTAATCATTTTTAACTTGACAATGCAGCTAAATCTCTATGGGAGGCAGCGAGAGCGCTGCCTCCCTGTGACAATAATAAAGTGTCTGAAGAGGGGGGCGGGACCAAATCGCGGGCTGGAAAAGTCAATTGAAATACTAGTGGAAAGCGGCACCAGCACAACTGCCTCATTGACAGGGGCTGTGCCTTTAGCTTACATCAAGCCACACCCCTGTCAATCACTGAAATGAACGGGCAGAGAGTCAGATGCCGTACTGCCCCCCCCCCCCCCCCCCCGGCCACAGAGCCGACCCTAACCAATATGATGCCCTAGGCAAGATTTTGGCTGGTGCCCCCTAGCACCACCGCTGGTTCTGCCTCTGACCTTGCACCTCTTTCCCAGCACCATCACCCCTCACCCATAGCAGTCCTTGTACCCCCTATATTTTAAATAGGAACAGTTCGCACATTTGACGCACAGCCCAAAAAGGGGCATCTTCTTGCTGGGAAGGGGCATGGCCACACAATAGTAACTCCAATTCCAATTACGCCACTCAGTACTGCAACTTTATTCACATTTTATCTTGCGATAGTGTCCATAATTCATATTACATCCCACAGTAGTATCACTTTACCTTATAAACGTTACTCCTCACAGTAGAACCCCTTATTCACATTACATCACACTGAATTGCTCCTTATTCACATTACACCACACCTTATTGCTCTTTATTCACATTAGATGACACAGTAGTGCCCTTTCTATATGCAACGCCACATAGTAGAGCACCTTATACACATAATGCCACACATTAGTAATGCATTTATACACAATTCCACACAGTAATGCCCCTTACACATATGAGACACATTAATGTTCTTATAAACATAATGACCCTTACACATTATGACAACCTTTATTAAAGCCCTTTTACACATAATGTCCCTTACACATATGCCACACATTATTAATGCCCTTATACACATAATGACACACATAGTGGCCCCTTACACATATGTTGCACATTATTAATGCATTTTTACATGACACACATAATGCTCCTTACACATATTCTGAACACTACTGCACAACCAACCCACTCACATGCACACAGCACTCACACTTCCACTAACACTGTGACCTCTGCCTCTGCTTGGATACAGATGTGTCCTCACAAATCTTGCATCAATGCTAACGTCGGGCACCTTTTTTTTAATGAAAATGCATCTTATTTGCATTGCTATGTGGCTAGGATGCACAAGCAGTTTCTGCTGAATAAAATGATATGCAGCATGCCAATATACTGTGTGAGACTGTGGCTGTATCTGCATATGAAATGCTACACACAGAATATAGGCATGCCGCATATAATTTTAATCAGCAGAAGCCGATGATGCCCCTAGGCATATCAAATGCCCTAGGCAATTGCCTAGTTTGCCTATGCCTATGGCTGGCTCTGCCCAGCCAGATGCATTTATGGCATAGTATACTCTTACTAAGGGGGTGCGAATTAAACGAACGCCCCCCCTAGCAGAGTCCGTCCTTCATTACCTCAGAGATAACGCAGCCCGCCTCCCACCACTTCCTAGTTCGATGCACAACACAGCAGCAGCCAACGGACAGCGTAATCATTCACAAGAGCTGTTACCTCTCTCCACAATCCTGCACTGAACTGGCTTGGCTTAGGTCGTGTCCTTTCCCTTATCTTTATTTTACTACCAGCTGATCAGCTCTTTTGAATGATTGATTAGGCTGTCGGCTAACACTGTGTTGTGCACGGAACTCAGAAGTGGAGGGAGGACGGCTGTACTTGCTTGCTCACATGCACCAGAGGACCACAGAACAGGTGATTGCAGGGTTGCTAGGAGCAAAAAACACATATTGCCCTATAGGTTACTTCTTTACCCTGCACATTGAGGGTACCTATCTATCTATCTATCTATCTATCTATCTATCTATCTATCTATCTATCTATCTATCTATCTATCTATCTATCCTGTCTGTCTGCCACAATGTGTAAAAAGGAGGACCGGCTGCCCTAATGTGTAAAAAGGGGACGCTGTCTGCCGTAATGTGTAAAAAGGAGGACCAGCTGCCTTAATGTGTAAAAAGTAGTGATGAGCGGGTTCGGTTCCTCGGAAACCAAACCCCCCTCCGAACTTCACCCATTTTACACGGGTCCGAGGCATACTCGGATTCTCCCGTATGGCTCGGTTAACCCGAGCGCGCCCGAACGTCATCATCCCGCTGTCGGATTCTCGTGAGATTCGGATTCTATATAAGCAGCCGCACGTCGCCGCCATTTTCACTTGTGCATTGGAAATGTTAGGGAGAGGACGTGGCTGGCGTCCTCTCCGTTTATTAATAATATTTGTGCTTATTGCTTAATTGTGGGGACTGGGGAGCAGCTGTATTATATAGGAGGAGTACAGTGCAGAGTTTTGCTGACAGTGACCACCAGTATACGTTGTCTGCCTGAAAAACACTCCATATCTGTGCTCAGTGTGCTGCATATATCTGTGCTCACACTGCTTTATTGTGGGCACTGGGGACCACCAGTATATTATATAGGAGGAGTACAGTGCAGAGTTTTGCTGACACAGTGACCACCAGTATATATAGCAGTACGGTACGGAAGGCCACTGCTCTACCTACCTCTGTGTCGTCAAGTATACTATCCATCCATACCTGTGGTGCATTTCAGTTGTGCGCAGTATATATAGTAGTAGGCCATTGCTATTGATACTGGCATATAATTCCACACATTAAAAAATGGAGAACAAAAATGTGGAGGTTAAAATAGGGAAAGATCAAGATCCACTTCCACCTCGTGCTGAAGCTGCTGCCACTAGTCAAGACTGCGTAGGTCATGAATGTGGCCGAGACAGCATAAACTCGCCGGATGTGCATGCGGCACGCTTCTTAATGCATCACTCTGGCACGGAAGGGGTTACATTTTTATGGGAGGAACTGAAGAAAACCTGCCTGGATTGTGATTGGCTGGATTCGGTATAGGGGTTGGTCTGACTTACATATAGTCTTCAGACCTAAGACACCCTGTCTCTTCCTGGTTTTCCGTGAGACTGATAAGTACAGCTGCTTTATTATTCCTTCATTACTTTATTATCCTTTTATTTCCTAACTATCCTCTCTCTAGTCAAGTACAGCTGCTTTATTATTCCTTCATTATTTTATTATGCTTTTATTTCCTAACTATCCTCTCTCTGATCTTTCCCTACACCTCCTTCTATTCTCTCCCTGCTTTCTCCTATATCTTCTACCTTTCCTGCCTTGTGCTACAGGGGGCTTTTCCCCTCCCCACTCTCCTTTTTACAAGGGCCGAAAAGGTGCACTGCTTGACCTTTGAGCAGCACGGCCTTCCTCCGCCCGGCTCACGGACTCTGCTGTGGTCCGTGAGGCCCGGGGTAGACCCGCTGCAGCTGACTCTGTGCGCACGCGGCCGGGCTCGGACGCCCGCCCGTGCTCACCTGCATCCGCGCTCTCCGTCTCTGTCCTCGTCGCTGGCCGCGGCGGCGGACGGAGCGGCGGGGGGTCTGGGAGCATCTGAGGCGGACTTACAGGAAGGTGTTCTCCCGTCCCTGAACCCGCCGCACGTGGAGCTGGCGGCCGTGCAAGTCGCGCGGGGGGGTGCTCTCTCCATTCGGCTCGGCGGCTCCCTCCTGTCGGGGGGGGGGGGGCAAACATTGAATTTTTAGCGTGGGTCAATACTCCCGTCCCTGAACCCGACGCCCGTGGAGCTGGCGGCCGCGCGGGTGGGGGACGGGAGGGGACAGCTCTCCCTCCATGCGGCTCCCTCCTGCCAGGGGGGCAGCCTCTATTTATTGTCATGTGGCTCAATAATCCCATCCCTGAACCCGCCACACGTGGAGCTAGCGGCCGCGTGAGTCGCGCGCGGCGGGGGGGGAGACAGCGCTCCCTTCATGTGGCTCGGCGCCCTCATTTTCTTGCATGGCTCAGCACACTAATCCCCTGGGCCGCCGGACGTGAGGGGTCTGGCCAGCACGTGCGTGCCGGCACTCATTCAATCACCAGGGGGGCCCAGATGAGGCCTACTCCCTCTGGTGCTGCTAACTACGTTCCCCTCCCGGTCAGTGCCCTCCCGCGACAGGGTGAGGCGACACGCTCGCTCTGCGGCTGCGTATGGGCTGTTGCCGATGGTCAACATTGCAGGGCCCGTCAGGTGGGGGCGTGCCGCGTCCGCCCGCATGGTACGGGCCACCTGGCATCTCCTGCCATGGTTTGGGACCCGCGGCGCCAACCCCCTTTCCGGTTTGGCTCGTGTGTCTCTTCTGCCGGTCTCAGCTGCCGGACACTCGCCCCTTCCGGGGGCGGCGTGCGCAGGCGAGTTGTGAGCAATCTGGCCCCTCCCTGCATTTTGGACATCTCCTTACGACACTGCAGTGGATGGCCCTCAGTCCGACAGTCCTGCACAACGGATGGTGTAATGGTTAGTATTACTGCCTCAAAGCTGTGAGGTCATGGGTTCGTTACCACCATGGCTCTAAATGTGTGGAGTTTGTATATTCTCCCTATACTTGCGTGGGTTTCCTCTGGGTACTCCAGTTTCCTCCCACAATCCGGTAATATAATGGGAGATTAATTGGCTCCCTACAAAATTAACCCTAAAAAGAAGCTTACTCTCTCTAGCAGTTATGACTCTCCGGTTTCCCATCCTGAGGCCAATGCTCGGGATAGGAGGAGGTCTCGGCACAGGCGGTTCGGCCGGGGTTTTATCGCAGCAGGACGTAGGTGCCGTGATACCTGCAAGGGCGGGCTCATACGGGTCCTTGCTCCCGACGTGAGGTTTGCAAACCTCTCGTGGGGCGCTCGACTCGCGTGTCGGGTTTGATCTTAGAGCGCCTGCCGCGGCGCCCGCACCCTTGGTGGACGCCACCGTATTGTCCGCCATTTGTGCCGCTATCGTGTCGGCGGTGGCTCCATTGTTATCCCCCGTAACCGGAGGACGGGGGGCGGCCCACTGCTTCTTTGGTGTATGGCATTGCGCGTACTCTTACCCCGCTCCTGTCTTCTGGTGCGATGGTCGCCCCGCCAGCACCGCTCCCGGCGGCTGTGGGACCAGTGGGGGAGCAGGGGCACAATGTCTTTTTGTCTCCCCAGCAGTGGTCGTCGGATTGGGAATGGGTCGGTCGGTGCATCTACAAGTCGTCTGGAGCCTGCTGGATCGGATGGAGTTCCCCCTCGTGCAGGCGAGTCTCCATTGGACCCTGCCAGGTCCGAGGGGAGCGCGGTTACCCCCGTAGCGGCTTGGGATCAAGTACTCAGTCCTGCTCCTCTAGCGAAGGTAACAATGTGCGTAGGTTTTGCCAGCATGCACATTAGGCGCAAGCGTCGGGTCACGGACTCCTTCCTTGCCTACACGTCCTCGGTTTGCACGGTCAGGTGTAGCAAATGGCGCGAGCGCCGGTGTTCAACCTCTTCAGCTCGCAAGGTGGAGCCGGGCAACTTTCACAGCGCTAACTCGGCAGTACAGCATGGGCTCGGGCCCCGGGTCCGGTACCGGATCCGTAAGGGCCAATACGTCAATATTTTGCTCTTACTAGCGATGCTCATGAAGCCTTGCCTTCAGCTACGTGAACGGCCGGGTAGCAAGGGCGCTTCGCGCTCCTACCCAAATTGGGTTATATGCATGTTTAGCGACGCGTCATGTTACTTAGCTACGTGCCGGACTAACACATACCTTCGTGCGCTATCAGTTCCTTATACACGTTCTGTACCATCAGTACACAGGGTCGGCTTGGCGACGTTTCCAATTAGGACTTCCAGCGCAAACAGCATGGCCGGCGGATCTTTACCTTCGGTAAGTAGGTGGAATTCTGCGCGGAGCTGACGCAGGGTTCCGCCGGCGCTTAGGTAGGCGGTATAGCGAGACGATGGCCTCAACGACCTGCCTCTCGTTCTGCCGGCTTTCTGCGCGCGGGGCATGGCATATGCTTCGCTTTCAATACTGCCCAATGCGACTTGGGGCGGCGGGGTCGTTTTTTGCCACTACTGCATTCAGCTGTGGCGGAGGCCACGGGATCAAGGACTGCCCCAGTACAGGGCACGGGGGTAATTCCGGCACGCAGACCTGTCCCCAGGCGCTGGCCACGGCCCCCACCCCACTCAGATTCGGGCGCTCATGCCCTGGCTGCGACAGTACCCGCTCGGGAGTTTCTTACACTCGGGAGTTTCCGGACGTGCTCCGGCGGAAGGTTGAGGCTGAAGTGTCGTTGGCCAGGATGATAGGCCCTTTCCAGGAACCTCCCCCGTACCAGGTCTTGTTCCCCGTAGGCATTGTGCCCAAGAAGACCGCACGAAAATTTTGGCTCATCCAACATCTTTCCTGTCCTCTCGGGTCATCGGTTCCTGATGCTATCCCTTATTATCCGTGTAGGGTCATTTACCTATCTTTTTACTCGGCCATAGACACCATTCGGTCGTTTGGTCCAGGGGCAATGATGTGTCAATTGGACATTGAGTCAGGGTTTCGACTCCTCCCGCTACACCCTTTCGCCCTTCGATTTAGGGGCTTCGAACTGGTCGATGGCTACTACATCGCTCTATGACTCCCTGGGGATGGTTCTCTTTCTGGCGCATACTTCCACAGAATCAGTTCTTTCCTCCACTGGTGTCTGGAGCTGGCGATGGGCGAGCGGTAAATTTCTCACTACTGGGACGATTTTCTTTTTTATCGGCCCAACGGCCTCCGATCGCCGCGCCGGCATTTGCACCCCCCCTTTCGCACACTTCGGTGTTACGTTTGCTCCAGGGAAGGCAGAGGCTCATTTAGCCTCCATGGTTTACCTCGGGATTCAGATTGATACGGTTAGTGGTCTCTGTAGGCTCCCCGTGAACAAGGTGTTGCGTCTCCCCGGTGGTATCCTTCCATTGTCCCTCTGCGGGCAACCTTACTCTGCCCCAGGCTCCATCATTATTGGGCCTGTTTAATTTTGCTGGAAAGGTTATCCTCATGATTATGTTTTTCTGTAGACATTTGGGACAGGGGACAGTTGGGATTTAGACGCCCGCCTCATTTTCTAAAATTATCACTCGACATCCGCCGGGAGTTACCTATTTTGGACGAATTTCTAGTTCGTTTCACAGGCGTCCGTATTTGCCAAGAGGCGGTCGTGTCCAGCGCGTCCCTGGATTCTTTTCACGTACGTCTCCGATGCCTTTGGTTTTAGGGGCTTAATTTGCTGGCTGCTGGTATGCGTCTCCTTGGCCGCATGCCTGGTTTAGCGAGCACCTCACGACAAACATGCTAGTATTTTTCCCATTCTGGTTGCATGCCCTGCGTAACTAACAGGTTATCTTGTGGTGCGACGGCTTGGGCGTGGTTTTTGCTATAACCCGACAGAAGTCACGCCCTTGCCTGTCCTGCGGCTCCTTGCACAGATAGTCTTGCTGTGCTTGGTGACCAATATGATGTTGCGAGCCAAGCCTGGCCCGGGAATGCATAACGGAATTGCTGATGCCCTTTCTCAGGCGACGGCCAGCATTTTAGGCGCTTGGCTCCTGCAGCTCTAATCCATGGGGACTCATGTCTGCCTTATGTGTGGCAGGTTATCTGACCGGATTGGAGGATTTAGCCCACAGGTTGTTGGCCCCTGCAACCTTCGCGGCTTATCGGGCCGTCTGGGAGCGATCGAGTCGCTACCTTCTGGTGAGAGGCCATTGTGGTACGACCTCTCACGACTTCCTGTCAACTCACATCTGGAGTTTTTTTGTACACCAACGGGATTTCACAGGCGTATGTTGGGTTAAGGTTCTTGCGAGCATACCTTTCTTTCTGCAGCTTTTGGGGGGAGGAGGACTTTACTAAGTCCTTTTTCCTTCGGAGGGTGTTGAGGGAATGGGCTTGGGCGATCTCGCCCCGGCCGGACACTCGCCGACCGCTCACTGGGTCTTTGCTGAGGCGAATTTTGGGATCCCTACGGCGTCTTTGCTCCTTGGGGGTACAAGGTTCGCCTCTTCATGACGGCCTTTCCGGTGACCTTTCACGGTGCGCTCAGGGTGGGTGAGCTGGTGTCCGTTTCTCTGACTTCTGCCTCGCCCATGCTGGCGGCCCGCGTCGTCATGCGCCCCGACGGTTTATGGTGTGGGATTCAGTGCTCCAAGACTGACGTAGTCGGCGGGGGGCTGTGAGTTCGAATGGGTCGGGCTCGTGTGCGGGGCATTTGTCCAGTTATCGCGGCCCGGTCTTATTCGCCCGTACGGCCTCCCATGCCTTCCAGGTGGCTCGTCCTTTTGACGGTTCCCTGTTGACCGCATTTCAATTTCGGTCGGTTTTGGAGCGTTGTATTTTATACCTGGGTCTACCTCCGGACGACCATGGGGCTCACTCTTTCCGCATCGGCACTGTTTCAGCTGCTGCTGTGGCGGGTGGGTCCGAAGTCAACGTCCGGGCACTGGTAGGGGGAGGTCTGGTGCAGTCAGGCGCTATATCAGGCCTTGTCCTCCCAGTGCGCCCATTTGAGGATTAGCTGCTCGTCGCAGTTGCGCTTTGCGACTGCGGGGGCCTTGAGGAATTTTTGTTTTATCGTTGGTTTTAATTGCGGCTTTTGCCGGCTGACGAAGTTTTGTTTTTGCCTCAAGTCAAATTGGGCGACCCCCAACCCTCCCCCCCCCCCCCCCCTCTGATAGGTACGCAGGTTAGGTTACCCATTTTCCCCATACTACGTTTCGTTTATTACTAGTCACACCCTTCTTTTGCAGGCAGGCGGCTAGATCCGCACTTTGTATGGCTTGTCGGCCGTGGATGGCAATGATCTGGTACGCCGGGTTTTGAGGTCTTTTTAGCTTCATGTTCTGTTTTTCTTCAAGTTTGAGTTTAGTTCAGGTGGCGGTGGCAGGTTGGTAACCTGGCAGTTGGCCGGTTTCTGAACGGTTATTTTAGCGTAACTGAAGGAGTTTATTGTTAGTAAGTTCGGGTGAACTTTTAGGTATTTTATAGTCTTAGTATTAATTGATGGGCACCACCGTACCTGGTGGGCCCATATGATAGACCATAAACATGTGTGGATATCGGGGCCGGAGGCCCAATTTTTTACCCCATAGGGGCGGAGCGTACCTCCGTCCCTACAACTGTTGGTGGGCAGGGGTAGTGGCAGAAGGTCGACCCCTGGCCTTGGATTTTGGATTTCCGATGTCTGGGATGGAGGCAGGAGGCCGATCCCGGAACATCTGGGGCAGAAGGCCCCCTCACACACATATGTTTATTGCTCTATTTTGTCATATAATGTGGATCACCCTTATTAAGTTGTTTATCATGTTTAACCGTTCTTCTCCCCGCCACCTTAGTTAGAGAGGGAAGTCTACATTTTTAGTTTTAGTATTAATAGGCCTTCCTCTCAGTCAAAATAAAAAGCTGACCCCTTTCACGCCAATTACGGTTGTTGTGTCTTTATTTACTAAGATAAGTGTGCTTGAGTGGCGTGCGGATGCATCTGACGTGTGAAGTTTAAGACTGCGTAGGTCATGAATGTGGCCGAGACAGCATAAACTCGCCGGATGTGCATGCGGCACGCTTCTTAATGCATCACTCTGGCACGGAAGGGGTTACATTTTTATGGGAGGAACTGAAGAAAACCTGCCTGGATTGTGATTGGCTGGATTCGGTATAGGGGTTGGTCTGACTTACATATAGTCTTCAGACCTAAGACACCCTGTCTCTTCCTGGTTTTCCGTGACCCACCCTCCCACCCTGGGGAGTTGGTTTCTTGGTTGCTCCAATGGAGTTACTTGTGTCGGCTTTTGGTGGCCGGTTTCTGAACGGTTATTTTAGCGTAACTGAAGGAGTTTATTGTTAGTAAGTTCGGGTGAACTTTTAGGTATTTTATAGTCTTAGTATTATTTGATGGGCACCACCGTACCTGGTGGGCCCATATGATAGACCATAAACATGTGTGGATATCGGGGCCGGAGGCCCAATTTTTTACCCCATAGGGGCGGAGCGTACCTCCGTCCCTACAACTGTTGGTGGGCAGGGGTAGTGGCAGAAGGTCGACCCCTGGCCTTGGATTTTGGATTTCCGATGTCTGGGATGGAGGCAGGAGGCCGATCCCGGAACATCTGGGGCAGAAGGCCCCCTCACACATATGTTTTTATTGCTCGGGATGGAGGCAGGAGGCCGATCCCGGAACATCTGGGGCAGAAGGCCCCCCTCACACACATATGTTTATTGCTCTATTTTGTCATATAATGTGGATCACCCTTATTAAGTTGTTTATCATGTTTAACCGTTCTTCTCCCCGCCACCTTAGTTAGAGAGGGAAGTCTACATTTTTAGTTTTAGTATTAATAGGCCTTCCTCTCAGTCAAAATAAAAAGCTGACCCCTTTCACGCCAATTACGGTTGTTGTGTCTTTATTTACTAAGATAAGTGTGCTTGAGTGGCGTGCGGATGCATCTGACGTGTGAAGTTTATGGCCGAGACGATGAAATGCCATCAACGTCGTCTGCCAAGGCCGATGCCCAATGTCATAGTAGAGAGCATGTAAAATCCAAAAAACAAAAGTTCAGTAAAATGACCCAAAAATCAAAATTGAAAGCGTCTGATGAGAAGCGTAAACTTGCCAATATGCCATTTACGGCACGGAGTGGCAAGGAACGGCTGAGGCCCTGGCCTATGTTCATGGCTAGTGGTTCAGATTCACATGAGGATGGAAGCACTCATCCTCTCGCTAGAAAACTGCAGTGCCACTCCTAGATGAGCCAGGTGTTTGTGTCGGCCACTTGTGTCACTTAGCTTAGTCACACAGCGACCTTGGTGCACCTCTTTTTTTCTTTGCATCATGTGCTGTTTGGGGACTATTTTTTTGAAGTGCCATCCTGTCTGACACTGCAGTGCCACTCCTAGATGGGCCAGGTGTTTGTGTCGGCCACTTGTGTCGCTTAGCTTAGTCACACAGCGACCTTGGTGCGACTCTTTTTTTCTTTGCATCATGTGCTGTTTGGGGAAAAATTTTTGGAAGTGCCATCCTGTCTGACACTGCAGTGCCACTCCTAGATGGGCCAGGTGTTTGTGTCGGCCACTTGTGTCGCTTAGCTTAGCCACACAGCGACCTCGGTGCAAATTTTAGGACTAAAAATAATATTGTGAGGTGTGAGGTGGTCAGAATAGACTGAAAATGAGTGTAAATTATGGTTATTGAGGTTAATAATACTATGGGATCAAAATGACCCCCAAATTCTATGATTTAAGCTGTTTTTGAGGGTTTTTTGTAAAAAAACACCCAAATCCAAAACACACCCGAATCCGGCAAAAAATTTTCAGGGAGGTTTTGCCAAAACGCGTCCGAATCCAAAACACGGCTGCGGAACCGAATCCAAAACCAAGACACAAAACCCGAAAAATTTCCGGTGCACTTCACTAGTAAAAAGGGGACGCTGTCTGCCGTAATGTGTAAAAAAGGGGACGCTGTCTGCCGTAATGTGTAAAAAAGGGGACGCTGTCTGCCGTAATGTGTAAAAAGGGGACGCTGTCTGCCGTAATGTGTAAAATGGGGACGCTGTCTGCTGTAATGTGTAAAATGGGGACGCTGTCTGCCGTAATGTGTAAAAAAGGGGACGCTGTCTGCCGTAATGTGTAAAAAGGGGACGCTGTCTGCCGTAATGTGTAAAAAGGGGGCGCTGTCTGCCGTAATGTGTAAAAAAGGCGACGCTGTCTGCCATAATGTGTAAAAAGGGGACGCTGTCTGCCGTAATGTGTAAATAAGGGGACGCTGTCTGCCATAATGTGTAAAAAGGGGACGCTGTCTGCCGTAATGTGTAAAATGGGGATGCTGTCTGCCGTAATGTGTAAAAAAGGGGAAGTTGTCTGCCGTAATGTGTAAAAAAGGGGACGCTGTCTGCCGTTATGTGTAAAAAGGGGACGCTGTCTGCCGTTATGTGTAAAAAGGGATGCTGTCTGCTGGTATGTGTAAAAAGGGGACGCTGTCTGCCGTTATGTGTAAAAAGGGGACGCTGTCTGCCGTAATGTGTAAAAAAAGGGGGACTGTCTGCTGTAATCTGTAGAAAAGGTACGCTGTCTGCCGTAATGTGTAAAAAAAGGGGACGCTGTCTGCCGTAATGTGTAAAAAGGGAGACACTGGGGTATATTTACTAAGCTCCCGATTTTGACCGAGATGGTGTTTTTTCTTCAAAGTGTCATCTCGGGAATTTACTAAACTCTAATCACGGCAGTGATGAGGGCATTCGTATTTTTTTGGAAGTCCTCGAATAAAAATACGAATGATTACACCATCGGTCAAACACGGCTGTTTAGGTATGGATCACGGTCATTTACTAACCATTCGTATTTGAAATCTCTAACGTGAAAAAGCATTTGCGGCCGTGAAAAAATACAAATCGTAAAAAAGTCCTAAAAAAAAGTAGACCTGCTTTTGATAAGCGTGTTTACATGTGTTTTCAATTATACATTAGTCACATCTGAATTTTTGGCCCTTTAAAAGGGACCCAAGCACATTTTCAGCAACTCTCACTCTGAAATGGCTGCTGCCGTGTGTAGTACAGATTTCTTGTTTGCTGGGGGATACCTGAGACTGCTCCATGAGGCTACAATAAACCAGGGCCAGGTAAGTGAACATGGTCAGCAGGTTGTACAGGTGCCGCGGAGGCTGCGCAGGCCTCGTTTTTTTAGGGGTCGTTTAAACTTGAACGCATTGTCCGATGATAGGGTCATACAGATGTTTCGGCTAAATAGAAACAACATTTTCCGTCTGTATGACAGTGGCGCACCCAGGGGGGGTTTCCGAGCACCCAGAAACCCCCCTCCACTATAATTTTTTTTTTTTTTTTTTTAGCTGCATGAGTATTATTAATGGCTGTCTAGCGTCCTCTGCAGCCTGCTGTCTTCCTGGTGGCACTTGTAAGTGCAATAAAAGTTTACTTTATTTTAATTATAGTACATGTATATCCATGTGCATACATATATACACATGTATATACATACATACATACATATAAACACACACACATGATATATATACACATGTGTATATATATGTGTACTGCATGTGTGTGCACATATATATATATGTATGCATGTTTAATATGCTATGTATATGTATGTGTGTATGTATATATATATGTATATGTATGTGTGTATGTATATATATATATATATGTATATATATGTGTGTAGATATATGTATATAAATAAATATATATATATATATATATATATATATATACACACACACACAGACACACTAGTTTTACGGACCCAACATATACTGGGTCACCTCAGTCCCCACCCCCGTGATTGGCTCCGCCCAGTTCTGGAACCCCCCCCCCCCATGCAAATCCTGCGTTTGCCACTGTATGACCTTGTCAAACTGGACCTAGACCCTGAGACAGCACCCTCTCGCTCTGTCTCAGGCCTGCACAAACTCCTGGCTGTGTTGCACTTTATGGCTACTGGGAGCTTCCAGGCTGTGACTGGCGATGTAATTGGTATCTCCCAGGCCACCTTTTCAAAATATTTAAATCAGGTGAGTTAAACATACATACACGTCTATGTCTAAGTGTTGCTTCTGTTATGTAATATAACACAGTATTGTATTGCTTACAGATCATGACACTCACCTTATATTTTGTAATGTCCACTAAGGTTTTGGATGTCTTGGAACCTCACATAGATGCCTCTATCTGCTTCCCTACCCAGGAGTCGCAGTGGCATGCAGTCAGGGTAGCTTTCTATGAGCTTGCTGGCATGCCCAATGTGCTGGGTGCCATAGATTGCACACACGTTGAGCTGAGACCACCTAGGGGCAGGCAATATATTTATACAAATAGACATATGGGCCAATCCACTAATGTCCAGATGGTTTGTGATGCAAATCTCAAAATTATGAGTGTGGTTGCAGGTTACCCTGGCGGCTGCCATGACTCCTTCATCCTCAGTCAGTCATCACTCTTCGATAAGTTTGAGGACGGACAAATGCCTGATGGCTGGCTGCTGGGTATGTTCCAAGTGTGTTGTGTGTATGTGTGGTAACTTCAACCTCCTGTTTTTTGTATGTGATTTACCATAATCCACATGTCCTAATGTTGCCTATATCTGTCTTTCAGGTGATGGTGGTTATGGCTGCTACTCTTGGCTCCTTACTCCATTGTCCAAACCTGATTCTCCTGCCGAACACAATTAGAATAATGCACATAAGTCTACGCGGAATGTGATAGAAAGATGTTTTGGGGTGCTGAAATCTAGGTTTCGGTGTCTGGATAAGTCTGCTGGGCTTTTGTTGTATAGTCTCTCAAAGGTGACTAGGATTGTGTTCTGCTGCTGTTTTCTTCATAACATGTGTTTGCGGCAACATCTGCCACATGTTGGTGATGAAGAAAACAGCCAGCAAGTAGGTGAGTTAGATACATCTGGTGACAGTGTGAGTACAGATGTAGGGAGGCAGGTAAGGCAAGAAGTGATTCTGCGTTATTTTAACGGTAAGTATTATTTAGTTTTAAATAACCTTGCCTAACCACTTTTCTAAAATGTATTGTAGGTGTGAATGTTGTTTGTGTTGCGTTAGTGTTTGGTATTTATCCTGTTCTTTACAGTTATACTGTAATTTGAATAACTTACACTGTCACTCATTAGCACATTAAACCATACACATATTGCGTGTTTAAAAATGATTTTCTTGAACACAGGCATTTTTGGTGTAACAATTCCCAAAACTTTATTGTTAAACAACGATTTGCTGCATCCTTCATTTTTTTTTTTTTTGTGTGTGCTGGGTGCAGAGGATTGACCTGGTTCGTTGGTCTGTGTTCTGCTGGAGCGTCTAACAGGGGAGGTAACTGGGGTCTGGCTTGGTGTGGTAGTTCCCGAGCTTGAGCTGATTTGTTGGGATGCCAACACATTAATGCTTTGGCTCAGGTTGTGTATTGTTGCAGTCAGTTGTGTATTTGCGGCAGTGTTGTTGGCAATAATTCGGGAGAGGTTTTCGTTTACCAGTTGGTTGTGTTGGATAATTTGGATGAGGGCTTGGTGCTGCCGCTGTTGTTCATCCATGATTCGGAGTAAATTGGCTTGCATTTGACTGTTGTCTGCCCTCATCTGCTCCATTGAATTGGCAATTCTGCCAACCTGAACTATCAGTCTGCCTGAGTTCCGACTGAGGCGAGGCAGATGATGGGGCAGACTGGCAAGGTATTGGGTGTGGGTGTTCAGACAGGCATAGTGTTGCGCCTGTTGTGTGGCCCAACTGCTCCAAAACTCTGGGGCCATTTGTTGCTGGGGTGGTGTTGGCCTCAATTGGGGGCTATGGGATGTTTGGGGTGATTGTGTTATGTCCTGCTGCGTGGTTGGCTGGGTAGGATCGATGGGCTGCAGGTGTAGTGTGTAGGTAGGCTGCTGGTCACTTTCCTGCTGGGCGTCCTCGTCCATGATGGGTGGTTCTGTATGGGGTTGATAACAGCCACTATTTAGTTTTTATATTATTTATTTGCTTTACGTCAACATGCCTTACTTAATAATATTCATGTTGTAAATGATACAGAGATTGTGTCCTAAAATTAACTAGGTAGCTCACCTTTTTGTAGACATATGTGGCTTCTAACTTTCCATACTCAGTTGAAAAATGATTTAGGTAATTGTCGGACTCTGAGCCATAATTAATGTGCAAACACGAAGAACTGTCTCAATTTAAAATTAATGCATTCACAGATTGTGTATGAACCTTCCTTTTGTTAAACACACACAATACATTAAATGTGTTTTGGAAAACACTCATAAATTGTTCAAGGCAGTCAGTGTTGTGTGCAAAAATTTAACAAATAAAGTAAAACACAAATTATTCATTATAAAGGCATGTAAATGTCTTAAGGTGGCCTATGTTTAGAAATGGTGATGTTGGCCATGGCAAACAATTGGATTAAAGATTACATTTGTGTTGCTGTTTCTGGCAAATTAAATATAATTCTAAATTGGTTGCTATGGGCAACATCACATCTGAAAATGTAAACACAAAAATAACATAAAGCCCATGTGCTTGTTGTTTGTGATTATTACCTGGATTCTTAATTAAAACAAATACATTATTTTTGGCTGTACACAAACAGTGGTGCAGATGATGTAACCTGGAGAAGGCATAAGGAAGTGATAAACCAGTGATATGTGCATGGTGATAAAGGCACAAGCCAAACAGCTCCAATATGTAATTTAACTGTTAGGATCTGTTTTGCTTCAGCCTTTATCACCTTGCACATATCACTGGTTTATCATTTCATTATGCCTTATCCAGGTTAATTCATAGACCACACTGTTTTTAAATTTTGTTACAAATAACTTTTATGTTTACTCACCAGACAGCTGAGGTAATTGTGGATCCTCGCTTTGTGGACTCGCCAAAATTGCTTGTGGTGGCAGGGGCAACACTGCGGAGATGCGCCGTTGGGGTGGTGGTGATGATGGTGCTGCAGATTCAGCCTCAAGACGGCGTCTCTTGGTTGGCCTCCTAGGCACAGTCACCGAGCCCTGTGATGGGCGCCTTAGGGGAGGGGGGTTTGCAGAAGAAGAACCTATGTGATAAGATAAACATTAACATTTTGTGTTTCTATGTGTTTGCTGAATATGTGTTTTCAGTGAATTCTTACCTGCATTCCCACCATCTGCATCACTTGGCAGTGTTGGATGTGGCCTGGCTGTGCTGCTTCTCTGGCGTACTAGGCTCTGCCTCACCTGCCTCACCCCACCGCACGTCACTGGTAGAAATATGAAGAATTACCTTATGAACATACTTTTTTATAACATTGTTTCCTGAAAATCCTTATTGTGATGTAAACATATGTGGATCCAGATGATAAGTAAACTAAACGATGCTTATGCTTTTCTGCCTGACTTTATTGGGTGTGTATACTTTAAATAAGATACAATTTCACCAAATAATCCATACACAAAGGCAAATAATGCACAATATTATAATGGTTAAAAACCAAATCACATAGCTTGACACAACCACAATATTGCACACTAAGGTACCAATTTAAATAAACTCCAAAAAACACTAGGCCCAAATATCTGCACAAAAATGTAAAATGCAAAAACAAATATGCATGAAAAACACATCAAACACACAAAGGACAACCCACAACAACACACAATAAACATACATCCTATGAAATCTTAATAAAAAAACACTTTGCATAAAACATATTCATCACACTTCTTTAAAATACACCTAGAAAGATTTACTACTGATATCAAACGGAAGGAAAAGGAAAAGGCAGCCAAAGAAAAAAAAAAAAACAAAGGAAGAAAATATACATAATTGATATTAACACTACATAGGTCCTGGCCAACCTGTGGCTCTCAAGATGTAGTAAAACTACACATACCAGCATGCCCAGCAACAGATTTAGCATTCACTAATAGCAAAACTGAGGCAATGCATGATGGGACTTGTAGTTTGGCAACACCTGGAGAGCCACAGGTTGGCCAGGCCTGCACTACATCACCAACACATTAGAAGAATTAACAAACTGACAACCACAATTAGCTTGAAGAAATTTCAGACAACAAAGGACAAAACACAGATGTTTACATTTTAAAAAAAAAATAAACAACTCACCATCCTGCCTTGGCCGGTCAGAATCCCGGACATGAGTCGCACCAACCACTTCTGGCGGAATGAGTGCACGCACAGGCTCCTCCCAATCACGATAAGATGCACGGAAGGGGTGTCCACCGCCGGTTTGGCGGGCTGATTTAGCCTCCTTGGCCATCTTCGCCTTGACACGGCGCTTTATGTCGTAAAAACGCTTACGACACGTGTCCTCGGTCCGCCTCACCACACCCTCACTATTTACAGCCGCAATTACCTTCCCCCACAGAACAGACTTCCTGCGTGACGACACCTTTGCAGCATCATGGCCAAACAACTGCCGATGATGCCTCATCAGCTCCCGCACCAAAGCCATATTTTCAGCGTAGCTGAATTTGACATTGCGGCCAGTCTTTGTAGTGGTGCGTGGCTGCGGAGCCACAACACCATCACTATCACTGAAAGCCGCAGCAGCAGCCACCCCCTCCTCCTCACTAACCTCCTCCACCTCCTCTCTCTCACTCACCTTCTCCACCTCACTCACCTCCTCCACCTCACTCACCTCCTCCCTCTCACTCACCTCCTCCCTCTCACTCACCTCCTCCACCTCCTCCCTCTCACTCACCTCCTCCACCACACTCACCTCTGACTGGGACATAATCAGGACAAACAACAAATAACACTGAGAGAAAAAAACAGAAAACACACTCCTCCACTACCACTACACACCACACACCAAACACACTCACACTCACTCACAAACAATGACAATAGACGTGAAATAAAAAACAAACAATGACAAAAAAGTAGACAAACTTTTAAATAACTACACAACAAGTATGACAAGACTACTTACACACACAGTACAGCACTCAACAATCGCAAATAACCTCCTCAAATCCTCCTCTAACTCCAAAAAACTCTCCAACTCCTAACACACCTTCCTCTCACCTCTCCACTAGCTAAACCCACGAGGTGCTGATGGTTTGGGGCGTTTTTATAGTAATGTGCACAGACACTCCTCCATCACGAATCAAACCAATCACGGACGAGTGACAAAAACGAAACTTAGAAAAAAAACGCGGCCGTGAACGGACAAACACTGCCGTGACTAAAATGTGACGCAGTCTTAAAAAAATCTCAGAATACGGCCGCAAAACCACTAAATCGGCCGCATTCTACCTTACAAAACTACGAATGACATCGACATGGGAAAACACGAAACAGAAAAATACGACAAGTTAGTAAATTAGTCGTAATAAATTCAAAAAGTTGCAAATTTACACTTTCGATGTCATTCGTGTTAGATCTTTAACCTCATTCTGAAAAATACGAATTTTAGTAAATATACCCCACTGTCTGCCTTAATGTGTAAAAGAGTGACTCTGTCTGCCGTAATGTGTGAAAAGGGTATGCTGTCTGCCGTAATGTGTAAAAAGGGGATGCTGTCTGCCGTAATGTGTAAAAAGGGGAATCTGTCCGCCGTAATGTGTAAAAGGGGATCTACATGGTGTAGTGGTGCTACTGTGCGGCATAATTTGAATAATGGAGACTACTGTGCACCGTTATATGAATTGGTATTATTTTGTGGCCACGCCCCTATATTTTTTGCATGCGCCTACGGCGCGCACTGCCCCTGTTTTACATAGAGGGGTGGGGGGCTCCGATGCCGTTTCTTGCACATACCGCTAAAATGTCTAGTTACGGCACTGTTGCTAGGTATCCATTTCCCTGGGGTACAATGGTACTGTGTCTCTTTACATTGAAGTGGGTGATAGTGATATATCCATCTACTGCTGCAAGTACAGTAAGTGCAGGGATATATGAACAAACTGTAAAGAGGGTGCAATAAATGAAACAATAGTAGATGTACCTGTAGATTAATAGAATACTTTAGGATGATGGCCTTTTTTTTTTTTAATTGCCAAGACCCTAAAAGAGTCATAAACATTAAACATTACAATTAATGCCCCATTAATTCCACAAATAGTGCTGTCATTCTGTCATGGTTTTATATTTATTGCACAGGGTTTTTTATATAGCTCCTGCACAAGCCAGGCATTGATTCCGGGGGAAGGGCAGAGGATTTGGGAGCTGCTGCAAGTTCAGCTCGTAGAGCATTTGCAGCCATGTGAAGGCAGGGTGGCTTCACTTATTCAGAGTTGCATTCTTCACAATTGAATTGCGATCGCATCAGTGCCCGCCATTAGCATGTTGGGTGGCCTTGACCTGTGCTGGGCGGCCCCCAGCATTGAAGTGATAGCAGTTGCAGTTTTGCTATTTTAGCAAACTGCAACAATGCTGAATAAGGCCCCTAGTATAACACCTCCTGTCATAGGTTCTAGGAAACCTCTGGCTGTAATGGGAAATAACTAGAGATTAGAGCAGGCAATCCCAACCACGGTCCTCAAGGCACACCAACAGTGCAGGTTTTAGTGATATCCAGGCTTCAGCACAGATCGTTAAATCAAAATAACTGAGCTACTAATTAAGTCACCTGTGCTAAAGCCTGGATATCACTAAAACCTGCACTGTTGGTGTGCCTTGAGGACCGTGGTTGGGAAACACTGGATTAGAGGGTTCAGTTCCTCGGGATCCGAACCCCCCCGAACTTCACCTATTTTACACGGGTCCGAGGCAGCCTCGGATCCTCCCGCCTTGCTCGGTTAACCAGAACGCGCCCAAACGTCATCATCCCGCTGTCGGATTCTCGCGAGATTCGTATTCTATATAAGGAGCTGCGCGTCGCCGCCATTTTCACTCGTGCATTGGAGATTGAACGGAGAGGACGTGGCAGCGTTCTCTCCCTGAAAAGCTCCGTAATCTGTACTCAGTGTGCTGCAAATATCTGTGCTCAGTGTGCTGCAAATATCTGTGCTCAGTGTGCTGATAATATCTACGTTCTCTGCCTGAAAATGCTCCATATCTGTGCTCAGTGTGCTGCAAATATCTGATCAGTGTGCTGCATTGTGGGGACTGGGGACCACCAGTATAATAGTAGCAGTAGCGGATCTTGCCACGGGCAAGCAGGACTTTTGCCCGGGGCGCCGCCTTCCGGAGGGCACCGGCGCCATCCGGAGGGCGCCACACCATGGCAAGATCCGCCACTGTGCCCCCCGCAGTGCCCCGCTGTGCCCCCCACTTTGAAGGGAACCAGACGCGTAGTGTCTAGTTTCCCTTCATGGAGAGGACCTTTGTTGTGCGGTGCGCGATGACGTCATCGCACACCGCACAGCATAGTGGCACAGACACTATCGGTCATAATTGACCTCTAGTGTCTATGCTGTTCTATGGGAGATAACGTCTCTCCCATAGATCGAGGAGAGGAGAAGAGCGGCGCCGGCGGAGGCGGAGGTCTGCAGCGGTCTGGATCAGGAACGGGGATAGTAAGTATACTTTTTTTTATTTTATTTTTTCTTTCAGCAGCGCTACAGTGGGCACAAATGGGGACGTAACTGACCACGCCCCCATTTGAAGCCACGCCCCTATACTTTGCCCGGGGCGCCACAAGGGCAAGAACCGGCCCTGAATAGTAGTACAGTACAGTAGGCCATTGCTGTATCTTGCAGCTCTGTGTCACTGCAAGTATCCATTCCATATCTGTGCAGCATTTTTGTGAGCAGTATATATAGTATTACAGTGCAGCATTTTGGCGACTAACAGTATATAGTTGTACAGTAGGCCATTGCTGTATCTTGCAGCTCTATGTCACTGAGTGCACGTATCCATTGCATATCTGTGCGGCATTTTTGTGAGCAGTATATATAGTATTACAGTGCAGAATTTTGGTGACTAACAGTATATAGTTATCCTTTCTTACTTTAATAATCTTCAACTGCACCACATCCAGCAGTCTTCTGCCACCTGATACTTATTCCAGTGTCATCTGCTGATGGAACTATGTTTATTTACCCTGTACTTGTCCTATACTGTCATCAACTGTAAGTTGCTGTTTTCCTGTTTGATTATTCATGTACTCTATAATTGGGCGCTGCGGAACCCTTGTGGCGCCATATAAATAAAGGATAATAATAATAACAATATAGTTGTGTACAGTAGGCCATTGCTGTATCTTGCAGCTCTGTGTCACTGCAAGTATCCATCCATTCCATTTTCTTCCAGTGATTTGGACCAATAATACCATTAGTAGAACAAATAATTCCTGTGATATTGAGGTGTTTGTGTCGCTTAGCTTAGCCGTCCAGCGACCACAGTGCACCTCCTTTTCTCTTTTCTTTGTATCATGTGCAGTGCCACTCCTAGATGGGCCAGGTGTTTGTGCCGCCCTCTTGGGTCGCTTTGTTTAGTCATCCAACGACCTCGGTGCAAATTTTAGAACTAAAAATAGTATTGTGAGGTGTGAGGTGTTCAGAATAGACTGGAAATGAGTGGAAATTATGGTTATTGAGGTTAATAATACTATGGGATCAAAATGACCCCCAAATTCTATGATTTAAGCTGTTTTTGAGGGGTTTTTGAAAAAAACACCCGAATCCAAAACACACCCGAATCTGACAAAAAAAATTTCAGGGAGGTTTTGCCAAAACGCGTCCGAATCCAAAACACGGCCGCGGAACCGAATCCAAAACCAAAACCCGAATAATTTCCGGTGTACATCACTAGAAATAACTTCCCCATTGCTGTATATATACATGTGCTGCTGCTCAGTTTAGCCAGTGCCTCCCCAGGCATTTACCTCACCACACGTCACTGCGGCATATGGCAGCCGTCATTGCCTAGCAATCACCTCTGAGACAGAGGCGGTCACTGGGCGGGAGGGTGCCGGACGGCGGCGTTAAGCCGTCATTTAGGGGGAGCAGTCCGGCCAATGCAGGCGTGGCCAGACCATTGAGGGGGTGGTCCGCGGCGGCTGCATGACGTCACACGCAGCCGCTGCGGGCCGGGGAGCGATGAGTAGCTCCCATTTAGCACACTAAAGCTGTGCTGGTCGGGAGCTACTCTTGAAGTGCAAAGGCATCGCTGCTGTGCGATGCCTTGGCACTTCTGCAGGGTGGGGGGGCGCTGACATGCGGGGCGGAATAGCCCTGTGCTGGACGTCCCCCCGCATGTCAGGGAGGATGATCGTAGCTGTGCTAAATTTAGCACAGCTATGATCAACCCGGAAGGACCCCCATAGAAACACCAAGTTGCTGCTACCTGCTTTGGCTGGTTGCTGAGAAGTGTAACTCAACGGGATCTGGCCTCAATGAATACATTGCATCACTGCGGTTTATTGTAGCTAGACCGCTGTAAGAGGCACGTGCTGTACTTGTGATGTCATTTGTTAAAAATAATAAATAATACCAATATCAGTAGAAGGAACAAAAAGACGTTTAATACATTTGAAAAAGTCCAATTTATTTTACTTGCAAAATGCTTTTCTCAAAGTGCGTTTGACATGAACATTTCATTGAAATAAATGTTGTTTTACTGTCTCACGCGACATGTACATCAATCTTCATCACCGCAGGCGCACACAATTATAATAACACTCTAAATGACACTAGAATTGCCTGAGGACAAATCAGGCCATTTAGAGAACAGTGATGCTGAGAGATAATGCAATTTTAAGCAGGAATTCTATTACACTTCTGTGTGAGCAGATCGTCTATTAATATGAAAACAATTCGCTATCATTCCTACGATCTCCTATATATTAGCCCTGTGACTCTGTGCCTGCATTTCTAACGCTGGGTGGAGTCACAGACCTGGGCGGACTTAGCAGCTCCTGGCCTGTCCCAGTGTCAGCACACCACACACCACTAGCAGTGGCGTAACTACTAACTACTGCCCCCGCAGCCCTCGCGGTGGCTTGGGGGCGAGGGGCTGCGGGAGCGCCGCCACTGATTTATAGCAGATTGACATGCGGACGAGCGTCCGCATGTCAATCTGTTGTCACTAACCCTCCCTGCTGTAAGGAGGGACACGGAGGGCACACCGCGCACCTCTCCCGTGTCCCTCCTGCGTCTCCGGCGGGTCTAATTAAGGAAGTGCCGTTCCTGAGCTCTGATTGGCTCACGAACCAGCACTTCCTTTAACAGACCCGCCGGAGACCCAGGAGGGACACAGGAGAGGCGCGCGCTGTGCCCTCCGTGTCCCTCCAACACAGCAGCAGGGGGGGGGGGGGGGGGGGGGGCACTGAGGGAGCATATGTGGCACTGAGAGGGGTGTATGTGTACCTGGCACATGGGGG
The DNA here is from genome assembly GCF_028390025.1 of Pseudophryne corroboree. Classification (NCBI taxonomy): domain Eukaryota; kingdom Metazoa; phylum Chordata; class Amphibia; order Anura; family Myobatrachidae; genus Pseudophryne; species Pseudophryne corroboree. The sequence goes on from NC_086452.1 coordinate 19,374,197, forward strand.
GGGCTATATTTGGCACTGTGGGGGAATATCTGGCACTGGGGGCATATGTGGCACTGGGGTGGTATATGTGTACCTGGCACATGGGGGGGCTATATTTGGCACTGGGGGCTTGTGAGTACCTGGCACCGTGGGGGAATATCTGGCACTGGGGACATATGTGGCACTGGGAGCACAGCCTTAGCAACAAGCACTACCCCCTAGCAACGAGCATGACACCCAGTGCATGAAACCCCTGGCAACGAGCATGGCACCCTGAGCATGAAACCCCTGGCAACGAGCATGACACCCTGAGCATGAAAACCCCTGGCACCGTGCATGGAACCAAGAGCATGAAACCCCTGGCAACGAGCAGGTAATTTAAAAGTTATTAGAAGCCTTACTGTAGTACTTAATGTGTAATGGGCATTACGGTGTGTGGCATAATGTATCACTGACATTGCGGTGTGTGTCATAATGTGTCACAGGCATTACGATGTGTGGCATACTATATCACGGGCATTGTGGTATGTGGTATAATGTCTCAGGGTCATTGCAGTGTGTGGCATAATGTATAACGTGCATTGCGGTGTGTGTCATAATGTGTCAGGCATTACGGTGTGTTGTATACTATATCACGGGCATTATGGTATGTGGTATAATGTCTCAGGGGCATTGCAGTGTGGCATAATGTATAACGAGCATTGCGGTGTGTGGCGTAGGGTATAACGGCATTGCGGTATGTGTCAGGCATTACTGTGTGTTGTATACTATATCACGGGCATTGTGGTATGTGGTATAATGTATCAGGGGCATTGCAGTGTGTAGCATGATGTATAACGGGCATTGCGATTCCTGTCATAATGTGTCACAGGCATTACGGTGTGTGGCATAATGTCTCGGGGGCATTAAGGTGTGTGCATATTGTGTCATGTGCATTATTGTGTGTGGAATAATGTCTAAGGGCCATTGCAGTATGTGGCATAATGTATACTGGGCATTACTATAAGGAGGAAAAATTACAAATAATGTAAGGGGCATGAATCAGGATTATTTTTCTTTCCTGTGGTGGCTAACGTCTGGGCGTGCAGGTTGCAAAACTGGGGTATGAGGAAGTCTTTTCCTGCAATGCCACGCCCCTTTATGCAAAGCCACGCCCATTCCAACGAAGCCACACACCCTTTTTGTGCCGCACGCTCGCCTACGGCGCGCACATTTTTTTCACCTTTATTAGTGCCAATTATGGGGGATGGGGGGGGGGGGGGGGGGGGGCGCCGAAGAATTTTTTTGCTTGGGGGAGAAAAATTTCTAGTTACGCCACTGACCACTAGCAGAAGGGACCACCAGCCAGAGATTCCACACACCATTCCCTGCCACAAGCCAGCAGCGCACTGACCACCCACACTGCCAGGTAAGCATGGCCACCCAGCCAGCCTCACCCCACACCACCCCTCCCCTGCAAACACCCACCACCACCTAACACCCCCGCCTTCCCCACCATGGCGGGACACACAGCCACAACCGAGCCCACCGCTAACCCCCCTACCATCTGTAAGAGTGCAGCCGCGCCGCGGCCACACACTCACGGCTAACACCCCACCCGCACACACCGCTACCACCCTCCCCACTACCGATGCACACACTGGCCGGCGGTGGGGGGAGCGGAGGCCGCTGCGGCTGTATGACCCGGGCAACAGGGCCGGCGGTGGGGGGAGTGGAGGCCACTGCGGCTGTGTGACCTGGGGCCGGCGGTGGGGGGAGCAGAGGCCGCTGCGCCTGTGTGACCCGGGGATCAGGGCCAGCGGTGGGGGGAACAGAGGCCGCTGCGCCTGTGTGACCCGGGGATCGGGGCCGGCGGTGGGGGGAGCAGAGCATCCATACACCGATGGCACAGACGGGACACACTGCCCGGGAGCCCACTGACACCCGCACCCCACACCCCTCCCTCCGCACCAGCCCGTCGCCTGTTCCCACATGCAGCCACTGACACGCTGCCCGGGACCCGCCGTCCGCAACACGGAGTAACAGTATCACTGCCCATAGCTGTACATGCGGCATCACCCTGACAGCACGCCGCCCCTGACTCTGTACCAGTGTTATCTCTCTCGCCGCTGCTGCCCCCGACCCCACGAATCTGTTTCCAAACATCCAGCGGGGTCGTCGAGTCTGAGCCAGCAGCAGCGACAGAGATAACGCTGGTACAGAGTCAGGTGCGGCATGCTGTCAGGGTGATGCCGCATGTACAGCTATGGCCGGTGTTACAGTTACTCCGTGTTGTGCAGACAGCGCCCTCACCCACCCACTCACATACGATGTGCCCCCCATATCGCCCATCCCACCAGGTGCACCAAGCCCCACTTGCACCCCGTCCATCACAAGGGGGGAAACAAGTAGCAGCCTCATGGCCCCACATATACCATCACCTATCACCACATACACTGCAACCACTTCTACCTTACACACACACACACACACACACACACACCCTCCACACTTCTAACAACGCGCACGCACCCTCCACTTCCCTTTCCCCTCTCCCCAACACACACACACACACTCTCACCCTCCACACTCCTACCAACACGCCCGCACCCTCCACTTCCCTTCCCCCTCCCCCCAACACACACACTCTCACCCTCCACACTCCTACCAACACGCACGCACCCTCCACTTCCCTTTCCCCTTCCCCCCTACACACACACACACACTCACCCTCCACACTCCTACCAACACGCCCGAACCCTCCACTTCCCTTCCCCCTCCCCCCAACACACACACACTCTCACCCTCCACACTCCTACCAACACGCACGCACCCTCCACTTCCCTTTCCCCTCCCCCCCTACACACACACACACTCACCCTCCACACTCCTACCAACACGCCCGCACCCTCCACTTCCCTTTCCCCTCCCCCCTACACACACACACACTCACCCTCCACACTCCTACCAACACGCACGCACCCTCCACTTCCCTTTCCCCTCTCCCCAACACACACACACTCTCACCCTCCACACTCCTACCAACACGCACGCACCCTCCACTTCCCTTTACCCTCCCCCTCTACACACACACACACACTCACCCTCCACACTCCTACCAACACGCACGCACCCTCCACTTCCCTTTCCCCTTCCCCCCTGCACACACACTCACCCTCCACACTCCTACCAACACGCCCGCACCCTCCACTTCCCTTTCCCCTCTCCCCAACACACACACACACTCTCACCCTCCACACTCCTACCAACACGCCCGCACCCTCCACTTCCCTTTCCCCTCCCCCTACACACGCACACACTCTCACCCTCCACACTCCTACCAACACGCCCGCACCCTCCACTTCCCTTTCCCCTCTCCCCTACACACACACACTCTCACCCTCCACACTCCTACCAACACGCCCGCACCCTCCACTTCCCTTTCCCCTCTCCCCAACACACACACACTCTCACCCTCCACACTCCTACCAACACGCACGCACCCTCCACTTCCCTTTCCCCTCCCTCCCTACACACACACACACACACACACACTCACCCTCCACACTCCTAACAACACGCACGCACCCTCCACTTCCCTTTCCCCTCTCCCCAACACACACACACTCTCACCCTCCACACTCCTACCAACACGCACGCACCCTCCACTTCCCTTTCCCCTCCCCCCCTACACACACACACACACTCACTCACCCTCCACACTCCTACCAACAAGCACTCACCCTCCACTTCCCTTTCCCCTCCCCCCTACACACGCACACACTCTCACCCTCCACACTCCTACCAACAGGCCCGCACCCTCCACTTCCCTTTCCCCTCTCCCCAACACACACACTCTCACCCTCCACACTCCTACCAACACGCCCGCACCCTCCACTTCCCTTTCCCCTCCCCCAACACACACACTCACCCTCCACACTCCTACCAACACGCCCGCACCCTCCACTTCCCTTTCCCCTCCCCCCTACACACACACACTCTCACCCTCCACACTCCTACCAACACGCCCGCACCCTCCACTTCCCTTTCCCCTCCCCCCTACACACACACACACACACTCACCCTCCACACTCCTACCAACAAACCCGCACCCTCCACTTCCCTTTCCCCTCCCCCCTACACACGCACACACTCACCCTCCACACTCATAAAAACATGCCCGCACCCTCCACTTCACTTTCCCCTCCCCCCTACACACACACTCTCACCCTCCACACTCCTACCAACACACCCGCACCCTCCACTTCCCTTTCCCCTCCCCCCTACACACGCACACACTCTCACCCTCCACACTCATAACACGCCCGCACCCTCCACTTCCCTTTCCCCTTCCCCCCTACACACACACACACACACACTCACCCTCCACACTCCTACCAACAAACCCGCACCCTCCACTTCCCTTTCCCCTCCCCCCTACACACGCACACACTCACCCTCCACACTCATAAAAACATGCCCGCACCCTCCACTTCACTTTCCCCTCCCCCCTACACACACACTCTCACCCTCCACACTCCTACCAACACACCCGCACCCTCCACTTCCCTTTCCCCTCCCCCCTACACACGCACACACTCTCACCCTCCACACTCCTACCAACAAACCCGCACCCTCCACTTCCCTTTCCCCTCCCCCCTACACACGCACACACTCACCCTCCACACTCATAAAAACATGCCCGCACCCTCCACTTCACTTTCCCCTCCCCCCTACACACACACTTTCACCCTCCAAACTCCTACCAACACACCCGCACCCTCCACTTCCCTTTCCCCTCCCCCCTACACACGCACACTCTCACCCTCCACACTCATAACAACACGCCCGCACCCTCCACTTCCCTTTCCCCTCCCCCCTACACACACACACTCACCCTCCACACTCCTACCAACAAACCCGCACCCTCCACTTCCCTTTCCCCTCCCCCCTACACACGCACACACTCACCCTCCACACTCATAAAAACATGCCCGCACCCTCCACTTCCCTTTCCCCTCCCCCCTACACACACACTCTCACCCTCCACACTCCTACCAACACACCCGCACCCTCCACTTCCCTTTCCCCTCCCCCCTACACACGCACACACTCTCACCCTCCACACTCATAACAACACGCCCGCACCCTCTACTTCCCTTTCCCCTCCCCCCCTACACACACACACTCTCACCCTCCACACTCCTACCAACACACCCGCACCCTCCACTTCCCTTTCCCCTCCCCCCTACACACGCACACACTCACCCTCCACACTCATAACACGCCTGCACCCTCCACTTCCCTTTCCCCTCCCCCCTACACACACACTCTCACCCTCCACCCTCTCTACCAACACACCCGCACCCTCCACTTCCCTTTCCCCTCCCCCTACACACGCACACACTCTCACACTCATAACACGCCCGCACCCTCCACTTCCCCCCCACACACACGCGCACACTCACCCTCCACACTCCTAACAACACGCACGCACCCTCCACTGCCCTTTCACCATCCACGGTTCAGCCCATACACACTCATTCACCCTCCCCAGCATCTTACAGGGCCACAGGCCAAACCTACTAACATTCACACACACCACCACACCAAACACATTACCTTCACCACCATCAACAATCCAAATCCAACCCTCACACTCCCTAACACATACATACTCAATCCCTAACCCATCCAACCTCCCCACCACACCCACAAAACCCCCTAAGCACCTATGCACACCCTGCCAAATGCAACACTCCCTCCCAACCCACCTACACACCACATGTTCCTCCCTCACACACAGCACATCCGTTCCCCCTTGAAAAATTCCATACCTTTCTGTGACAGGACGGTACCGTACGAAAGCACTCGCCGCTTTCGGGTCCCGTTGGCTGCGCACAGAATGGAAGGTCAAGCCGCACGAGGCCTGACCACATAGGGGATTCCCGCTTACCGTCAGTAACCGCCTGTTACTGACTCCACCCACTGCGCCGTGGGCGGGTTCTCGCTGCCACCACCAAACTCCTAACCTGCCGTGGCGTTTGGAACCACGGTTCTGCTCTGTATGTGCCGACGCACTGCCTTACCACAGCTGTGTGGTGCTGACGAATCCCCACTAGCCACTTGCTAGGCCTCTACCGGTAGCTGGCGGAAGGCGGAGCTTGGAGACGCTAGGTACTTCCCTGGACAGCCGGAGAACGGGGCTAGGTTTGGCCTAACCCTGTTGGTCACAAGATGAAGCAGTCTTCTTGAGGCAAAGATGTTTATTGCTCAATAACCTTTAAAAAGGATCCTCCCTATTGCTAGGGGCAACAGCATACAATCAGATGTTTTCAGCAGAATAAGATGGTATAATAACTACTTTGGAGGCTCACAGGCATCCTCTTTTTATCTCAGTTCTACACACAGTACCACAGGGGGGTAAGCCCTCCCTGTCTTCTCCAACCAATCAGGTTATCGCAGAAAATATAAAGAAATACAAGTTTTACAAGGATATACAGTAAGTGCAAAAAGGTTATTTCCTTTTTCCTGCCACACACAGACAAAGTTCTTGTAATTTAACCAAATCTGCATCCTAGATAATGCAGCCTAGGAAATGTTAGATCAAACTGTTGTTAACTGAAACCCACTAGTTTGCATTCAGAAAACACAATCTGATTAACATGTTCCTGTCCCATTCACATCTCCATGCAAACCCAGTGTTTGGGATTACAACAGGAAAGACTGACTGCCACATAACAAACAGTCTTCCTTCCACCTTCGTTTGCATTTCAAAGATGTTTGGCCACCATGAGGTCGGCTAATTGACACTTGCTTGTACATAGCAAGTCTGGAGCTAGGACAATTACCATACGACTTCCTATGCAAAAGGTGTCTCACAAACTATTTTCAAGGCCTTTTTAGAAACAAAATACCTTGTACTTTCCTCAAGTGCCCTGTCCACCAGTTCATCATTCTCCAACTGCGCACTGCGCAGCGATATAACATATGACACATTATTAAACATATTTTAAATGCCCGGTGCCTAGCACCCACAATACATTTAAAGATGGCGACTAGCGCCAGTGCACAGTTTAAAAGTGGCGCCAAGCGCCCATTGTCCTTACATATGGCGCCGGCACTGCGGGTTAACCCCTTCAGCGCTGCAGCCGCCATTACACGTGTGGCTGGTTAGTCTCTCCGGCCACACTCCTCCCCCCCTATTCAAGCGGGTCAACCAGGGACCCATGTCCCAACGATTTGGGTCCTGGTCCCGCAGTCCTTAATGAGGTTACCGGGAGTTCTTTGGGGGTTCAGGCTCCTCCTGACGTGACAGTCCATCCGCCTTGCTATGAGCCTTGCCTTGCTTGTGGATAATATGAGAGTCATAAACCTGAAGAGCAAGGCTCCACCGCAACAGTCTGTCCAATTTCCCCAAGGTAGGTTGCCGCCACCTAACAGGTGGGTGGTAAGTCACCACGGTGGGGGGCCGGTTACAAACAAGTGCCACCCAAGGTGTTTCAATTGTGGCATACCCCACCTCCCACCATAGCAGTTTTCTGCTCAAACAGGCCACAGGGTGCTCCTGCCCAGATGGCTCTTTCTGGCTCGGTACTGCTCCCAGTCCGTGCAGTGGCGCAATAGTTTGTAACACACAGTCCTGGTCAAGAATGTGCGCCATCAGCACTGGAGCGGGTACCCGAGCCTCCTTCAATGACTGGAATGCCAACTCGCAAGCGGGTGCAAAGTCCACTGACTTGGGAATGCCCTTCCTAGCCATCTCTGTCAAGGGGTTCACTACAGGACTAAAGTCAATGACAACATGTCCGTAGGGCCTTACAGGTTCTAAGGTCAGTACCGGTCTGGGTGATGTGGGTCGGGGACAGCCTCTGGTTGCCTCCACCCCCTCTGGGTTGGGCCTACCCCTGTCTCCTCCCACATGGTGCCCCAGGCCCTGCACCTTCATCATACCTATCTGGCAACTGTCTGCCCTAACTGTCAGACCTGCCCTCCAATCCTCTTCTGTCGACCTATGACTCGGGAAACCTACCCTGTCACCTAGACCTACTCTTCCCTCCTCGTCCGCTACCTGTGCCACAGTGATGGCGGCCAGACCACCAGCCTCTGTATCCTGTGTGGCATCCACTACAGGGAGGCTGCGTGTCTTCCCCGATCTACTGCGCACAGGCAGGGGACCTGCTATGTCCACAGCAACTTGCTGCAAGGGTTCTCCTATGGGCAGAGGCCCAGAGACAACACAAACGCTGGAGTGCCCCAGCTGCCAACGCATGGCACCAGCCTTACAGTTGGTCTGGGCGTCATCCGACATTCCAGACCAGGGTAAGCTCTGTGTCAGGCACTTCAGGGTACGGTCTGTCTCCGGGTTACTGTCCAAAGGGGTTTCGCTGGCAACCGACACCGGTTGCGCAGGAACGTTCCCTGAGGGGACCAGTTGGACACATTCCCTATCTGGTCTATCCCCTCCCACTTTCCTGGCTACCCTGTACCTTAACCCTTCCCGCCAGGTCAAACTTCCTGCCCCAACCCTGTCAAGGCCGCTGCCAGAGTGGCGCCTCATGCCTTTCGGGGATGGGTGAGAGAGTTGAACCTCCCTAAACTCCTGCCTGTGGCCCTCAATCTCTCCTAAATTGGGACACTCTACAGGGGGATCTAGGTGGGGACTACTAGGGACAGTCTGGTAGGGGTCAGTCATGGAAAAGTCAGTGTGGTTTCTCATACTCACCGCCGGAGTTGGCAAACCACTTGGGTCAGGAGCATCATTGGGCACCCCCACAGGATCAAACGAGCTGGAACCGACATCCTCTGCGTTGCTAGTGGACGTGGGCATACCAGAGGCAAAAGGCATGCGGGGTCGATGTGCTGATCTAGCCGCTGTAATCTTTTCCTCTGGGCTGGTTGATGCTGTGGTTGGCTGTGCTGGCAGTTGTCTAGCAGCTGTAGTCTTTTCCTCTGGGCTGGGCTGTGCTGGAGTAGCTGATGTCAACGGTGGTTTTGGAACTTGACTCCGGGGAATGGCGCCAACAAACGTAGTGACGATCCCACCACCCAGATCATTTCCTAGGACCACATCAGTTGGGAGACCATCCATGACGGCAACTTCTCGCAACTCTGGTCCAGCTCCCCAGTCCAGGTAGACTCTTGCCATGGGAACCGCTCTCCATTCCATCTGCCAGGGTGACCTTGGCAGTGCGACCCTGCAATACTACAGCAGGATCTATAAGGTGGGGTCTCACCACAGTGATTGAGGCCCCAGAGTCTCTTAGGCCTTCTCCCTGCAGGGGTCCCACGTGGACCGGCTATAGGTGCCTCCACATATTGTGTAGGGGCGGTTTGGCCATGCAGGTGACTCTCTCCGCAGAGTGCACCTGTCTCTCGCCACACTCCATCGGACTGACTGGAGGGGGAACAGTCTCTGTAGGCTCATCTCCTCTCGTCAAACAAGCGAGCCGGGCTCCAGCACTCGGATTTGGGGCACGAGTCTGGGGTGCTTGGGATGCAGGACAGTTTATCCTCAGATGTCCGATTTTCCCACAGCCGTAGCACTTCTTCTCCAGTCGTGGCACCGATGATCTCTGATCAGTTGCAGGGACGCTGCGGTGTGGCTGCTGGCCAAGAGCACCCGGGTTGGAAGATGCTTGTCTTTGGGGGTGATGAGCTGAAGAGGGGGGTCCCCTTGGTGGTACAGTCTTTTGGAGCTGGCTGCTGGATGGGCGCTTCTGCCCCTGTGGCCGAATTGCCACATACTTGTCTGCTAACTGGGCAGCCATCTTTAAGCTGGGTGGCTCCCGATCTAGCACCCACTCCTTCACTTCTGGGGCGCACCTGCGGTAGAACTGCTCCCTGCAGATCAGGTCAATCAGTGCGTCCCATGTAGTGGCTTCCGAATCCTTCACCCACTTCACCACGTACTGCCGCAGCTGGGTGGCGAACTGCCCATGGGTGCTGCTAGGATTCTTGGGCAAGTCTCTGAACTTCTTCCTGTAAGACTCTGGAGTGATGAAGAATCGCTGGAGGAGGGCCTTCGCGACTTCGTCGTAATCCCCACAGTCCTCCGTGGCCACTCCTCGATAGGCCTCCAAGGCCTCTCCATGCAGAGTGGGCACAAGGTGTCTCACCCACTCTGACTTGGGTAGATCGTGTAGTTTGCAAGTCCTTTCAAAAACTTGCAAATGTCCATCAATGTCCCCATCACTGTCTGCAAACTTGGCAAACTGAATGCGTCCCGATCTGTGTACAACAGCTGACAACGGCTCCCGGGGTACCACGGCCTGTGGTGCCCGCTCATCACGCCACATCTGGATGATGATCAAGCGCTCTTGCTCCGTTGCCCTTTCCCCCAATTCCGCTAGCCGATCTGCTAGGGTATCCGGGCCGCCCCCCCTGGGACGTTGGGATCCTGGCCCTGCTAGGTATTGCTGGGAAACATTGCTGCTGTGAGAGAGGGCGGGGCTTGTGGTTCTCACCGGTTCCTTACGAAGGTCCACTGTTGGGCCGTCCTCTCCGATGCTGACACCGTCAGTGCTTTCCACCTCCGCCCGATGAGACTCCTCCACGCTCATGAGCGCCGCCTTCATGACGCTTCTGGACGCGTTGGAAGGGATATCCACACCCTTCTCCTGGCACACGATCTCCAGATCGCCCTTGGACATTCTGCTGAATTCCGCCATCTTGTGCATTCTCCTGAGCTGCAGTTACTCCTCTCCTGAGTAACTCGGCTTCTCCAATCGGGTGATGAAAAGCCGCCTGGGAATATCCCACCACTATGCCACCAATTTCTGTGACAGGACGGTACCGTACGAAAGCACTCGCCGCTTTCGCGTCCCGTTGGCTGCGCACAGAATGGAAGGTCAAGCCGCACGAGGCCTGACCACATAGGGGATTCCCGCTTACCGTCAGTAACCGCCTGTTACTGACTCCACCCACTGCGCTGTGGGCGGGTTCTCGCTGCCACCACCAAACTCCTAGCCTGCCGTGGCGTTTGGAACCACGGTTCTGCTCTGTATGTGCCGACGCACTGCCTTACCACAGCTGTGTGGTGCTGACGAATCCCCACTAGCCACTTGCTAGGCCTCTACCGGTAGCTGGCGGAAGGCGGAGCTTGGAGACGCTAGGTACTTCCCTGGACAGCCGGAGGACGGGGCTAGGTTTGGCCTAACCCTGTTGGTCACAAGATGAAGCAGTCTTCTTGAGGCAAAGATGTTTATTGCTCAATAACCTTTAAAAAGGATCCTCCCTATTGCTAGGGGCAACAGCATACAATCAGATGTTTTCAGCAGAATAAGATGGTATAATAACTACTTTGGAGGCTCACAGGCATCCTCTTTTTATCTCAGTTCTACACACAGTACCACAGGGGGGTAAGCCCTCCCTGTCTTCTCCAACCAATCAGGTTATCGCAGAAAATATAAAGAAATACAAGTTTTACAAGGATATACAGTAAGTGCAAAAAGGTTATTTCCTTTTTCCTGCCACACACAGACAAAGTTCTTGTAATTTAACCAAATCTGCATCCTAGATAATGCAGCCTAGGAAATGTTAGATCAAACTGTTGTTAACTGAAACCCACTAGTTTGCATTCAGAAAACACAATCTGATTAACATGTTCCTGTCCCATTCACATCTCCATGCAAACCCAGTGTTTGGGATTACAACAGGAAAGACTGACTGCCACATAACAAACAGTCTTCCTTCCACCTTCGTTTGCATTTCAAAGATGTTTGGCCACCATGAGGCCGGCTAATTGACACTTGCTTGTACATAGCAAGTCTGGAGCTAGGACAATTACCATACGACTTCCTATGCAAAAGGTGTCTCACAAACTATTTTCAAGGCCTTTTTAGAAACAAAATACCTTGTACTTTCCTCAAGTGCCCTGTCCACCAGTTCATCATTCTCCAACTGCGCACTGCGCAGCGATATAACATATGACACATTATTAAACATATTTTTTTTTTTTTTTTTTTTTTTTTTTTAAATTGTTTATTTTAATTTTTAGGTTATGAATAACACTACAGCTCCCCACCACACGTGGGGTGAGCTGTCAACATGTAACAATTACAACCAAAAACAGAGATATAGCTCTAGGACATAAATCATGCGATTCCCATCTTATAACATGAAAGAAAGGAGGTAAAAAGAGAGGAATAGGATACCATGTGAATCGTTAATCATACATTTGTTGAAAAGAAAAACAGTTGTGGAATATACCTCTGGGTGAGAGTAAAGAAAAGACCCTACTGTCGGGTGGGAACCAGATGTTACGCACTTAGCATATAGCATTAGAAAGATGAATTCTAGGGAAAGAAAGAGAGAGCGAGAAGAGAGAGAAGAGGGAGCGGGATAAAACGGGAAGGGAATAAGATGGGGGAGGGGGGGGAGGTCCGGGTTTGGGGGGGGCCGCTAGTGCGTCTCCTCTATCCGCTGACCATGGGTAGGGCGTTAGTCTAAGAAGGTAAAAATGTTACCTGGGGAACACGAAGAGGTCCCATTTGGGGGCGGGTTTGTAACTACTTGTCAGGATAGGTGAACACCGAACTCAGAGCAGGAGAGCCAACGAGCTACCGGGTGAACGCAATCCACTTATGGGAGCCTGCGAATCGAACCAAAGTTCCCAGCTCAGAAGAAACTGGAAAGATCTGTTATGGAGATATGCAGTGAATTTTTTCCATGCTTGCGAGATACCATATCTTGTTGATGACCTGTCTAATAGGGGGGGGCTCCCTCTGTTTCCATTGAAGGGCAATTGAGCATCTAGCTGCGTTTAGGATCTGTGTCAGTAGTTTACCAGAGTTTGGGGGTGCGTTAGCAATGGGGAGTCCTAGTAGGAAGGACCAAGGGGTTTTTTGTACTTGAGTCTGGAGTACTGTACTCAGCAGGCGTGCGATTGCATCCCAAAATTTTGCGATTTTAGGGCACGTCCACCAAATATGGAGGAAAGAGCCATGCTCCCCGCATTCTCTCCAGCACATGGGTGATGAGGATGGAAACATTTTGTGGAGTCTTGAGGGGACAAGATACCACCTGTATAAGATTTTGTATGCGTTCTCCTTTACCAGGGTTGAGATAGAGGACTTCGCTACCGCAGCGAAGATGTCCGACCAATCGTAGTCATCAGGCACCGGCCCTAGGTCCCGTTCCCACTGGAGCACGAAGGCCGGAGGCGTCTTCTGATCCCGATTCTGGAGAAGGGAATATAGCAGAGAGATGATTCCTCGCTCGAGTGGTTTGTGATAGCAGTAGGACTCCAGCGTGGTGAGAGGTTGGAATGGGGACATGTTTGATAAAGAGGTGATGAAATGTCTCAGCTGGAAATAGGTGAAAGGATTTGCCTCCGGGAAGTCAAATTTCGTCATGATGTCCGATAGAGGGGCGCAATTTCCGTCGGTGAGCATGTCCAGAACAAAGCGTATGTTCCGTTCCACCCATGGACCCGAGCGGGTCAATGACTGACCTGGTGCAAATGAGGGGTTGTCCCATAAGGGGGTAAGCGCCGAGGGAGATGACAGTAAGTGAAAGCGGCGTGTGCTATAGTCCCATATCTGGCAAGTGAACTCTAGCACCGGGTGCAATTGTAGGTGGGGAGATCTGGATCTAGGGGGGGATAGGAGTAGGGATGGCAAAGATGGGATGTGGCTAAGTGCCGACTCCAGCTGGAGCCAGCGCAGGGTCTGTGTAGGGGCGAACCAGGTTACCGCCTGGCTGAGGTGGGAGGCTAAATAGTATAGGCGGATGTCTGGGAAACCTCTCCCTCCTTCCTGCACTGGTTTGCGCAAGGTTGAGAAGCCTATTCTGGGCACCTTGTTTCTCCATACAAATCGAAGCAACCATGAGTGGACTTGCGCTAAAACAGATTCCGGAACCTTCACTGGTAGTGTCTGAAACAGGTAAAGTAGACGGGGAATAATGTTCATTTTCAAAGCTACAATGCGGCCCAGCCAGGAGATAATTAGTGATTGCCATTTATGGAGGTCGGCTTTGAGGTTTTTGAACAGTGGCGAAAAGTTTTCCTTATATAGGTCTCCGTAGCAGCGTGTAATAAAGATCCCCAGATAACGGATTTTAGAAGCGCACCAAGTGAATTTAAAGTTGCTTTGCATGTGGGATAGTCGGGGAGGGGGGATGTGGAAGGGGAGAGCCTCCGTTTTGGACCAGTTTACTTTGTACCCCGAGACTTGGCCATATTCAAGGAGGAGGTCAAAGAGGTTCGGTAAGGAAGTGTGTGGCGAGGAAAGCGAAAGGAGAACATCATCTGCAAACAGAGAAATTTTGTAAGTGGAGCCCCCCACCTTCAGTCCCCCGATGTCAGGCGAGGCTCGGATGCGGGCTGCTAGAGGCTCTATAACTAGGGCAAAGATCAGAGGCGAGAGTGGGCAGCCCTGTCTGGTGCCGTTGGAGATAACTAGAGGGTCCGCCTGCACTCCGTTCACAGATACTCTGGCGGAGGGGCACGAGTACAAGGCCTGAATTCCTGTGAGAAACTCCCCGTGAAAGCCGAAGTGGGCGAGTGTTTCGAATAGAAAGGGCCACCCTATCCTGTCAAACGCCTTCTCTGCGTCCAGAGAAAGCAAAAGAGCAGGAGTGTGCGTGAGGTTGATGTGGTGAGCAAGGCTAATAATGCGTCTTGTGTTGTCTCGGGCTTGGCGACCGGGAATAAATCCTACCTGATCATTATGGACGAGGTGTGGTAATACACTATTCAATCGTAGGGCTAAAATTTTTGCGTATATCTTGATATCCGAATTAAGTAGCGAAATGGGTCTATAGTTAGCGCAATTAGAAGCGTCTTTGCCGTCCTTGTGGATAACTATAATTTTAGCCTCCAGAGTCGATTTGGAGAAAGGAGCACCCTGTAAAACTGCATTGAAGAGGGATGAGAGGTGGGGTGCAAGTTGGGGAAGAAAAGTCTTGTAATAGGCGGCCGTAAAGCCGTCTGGGCCCGGCGCCTTGGTAAGTTTTAGGGCTTTAATCACGGTGGCGATTTCTTCATTGGAAATCTTTGAGTTTAATCCTGCGGCGTCCGATGGGCTCAGACAAGGCAGCCGGCATTGGGACAGGAAGGCGCGGATGGCCTCATGAAAGTCCGGTTTCGATTGAGTGGGCCCATGGGCGTTGTATAATTTTTCGTAGAAGCGAGAGAAAGCTTCAGTAATACCTTTAGGGTCAGCTGTTTTCTTGCCAGAGGAGGACTGGATAGATAGGACATTGTTCCTAGCAAGTTTAGCCCTAAGTCTAGAAGCTAGTAGTCGGTCAGCTTTATCCCCTTTTTCGTAAAAGGACTGATTAAGCCATTTCAGGCTAGTCTCTGCCTTCGCCGTCAGAAGCATATTTAATTCTCCCCTGGCCGCGGCCAAGGACGAACGATCTGCCTCGGAGCCAGTTTGTTTGTGTTTTTGTGAGAGGGACTATTAAACATATTTTAAATACCCGGTGCCTAGCACCCACAATACATTTAAAGATGGCGACTAGCGCCAGTGCACAGTTTAAAAGTGGCGCCAAGCGCCCATTGTCCTTACATATGGCGCCGGCACTGCGGGTTAACCCCTTCAGCGCTGCAGCCGCCATTACACGTGTGGCTGGTTAGTCTCTCCGGCCACAACCCCCCACTGCCAACCCTCCACCACTCCCAACATCCACATACCCCATTTATACCACCTCCTCTGCACCAACATCCCCATCCACAAGGCCATTTTACAATCAAACATCCACCACACGCACCACCTACAACAACCCGCCCCACAAACAGTCAATACCTCAATCACAGGGCAACGCCAACACACACACCTCCACCTCACTACACCCACCCCCTTTCACATACAAACTACACACCATGTACACTTTTACACCACATCCACACAACACACACCTGCCCAACACCCACAACACCTCACAATAACATCCACCATACACTGTAGCCCTATACTTGACACACAGCTTATGGAAATACAGCACCCCTGCAGCTCACATGAAACCTCAACAAAACCATCAACCTCCCCCTACCCTACTCTCCACCTCTCCCATGAACACTACAAAGCCCCCCATACCCTTCACCATCCACCCACACACCCCATGTGGAACTCCACCACCTATGGCAGCCTCGGACATACCCTCCCCAATCCCCCTGCCACACACACCCACAACTCCAACAAGCCCAACACTTCCTGCCCCCTCCACCATCCCTCAGCCCACAGGGGCGTAGCGCCTTACGACGGTGTGAAGAGAGCCCGTAGGGCGCGATGAATCACCTAGTAACACATATAAACACATTGGTCAATAATATATTTTTCCTTTGAATTCTTAGTTCTAATGCTAATAGTTCTTCCCAAACGTGGCGACCTGGCGACCCTTTCTCCGGTGCTGCACGTAAACTCAGCTCATGGTAGATGCTAGAATCAAGTGGGCTAAGGGACCTTTTCCGTAAGGGGGAGGAGTTACCACACAAGGGGGAGGAGCTAGGCCAGCGGGATAGTTCCTCTACTATCCACGCCACCAACTATTACCTTTAGTAATCAGGTGGCGAGCGGAGCGGAGCGAGCCACCGAGCCAGAAGCGTGGCAAGCGAAGCGAGCCCGAAGCGTGGCGAGCGAAGCGAGCCCGCGAGGGTACTTTTCAGGTACCTGTTCGCCCGTAGCTCCTCCCCCTGGTGACGTGTCTCCTCCCCTAGATACGTCAGAAGGTCCCTTCTCCCACTCCGAAATAGAATCAACCCTCAGCTCATTGCCAGATAATATACTTCCTGCATTTCCATCCATTAACTTTATACTAATTCTGAAAGGTGCCGTTGTATACGGATGTGTTTATGTTCATACATTATTTTTCCATTTCCCCATTGACATTTGTAACTATATTTATTGTTTATCTTTGTTACTATTTATTTATAAAGAAAATCATTAGACAAAATAATTCTCCTTCCCTGGTTTTAAAGAAATAAACGTATTAATCAGTGTCCCGTCTTTATCTGTGAATGACAATTTCTAATTATTTCAGAGCAACTAAATGAATCAGATGGAACCATTGCAAAAACCTCAGTGTTTTCTAATAACCCGTTAATGTTTGATAACTGAGGATGACTATGGGAAAGCATGCTACTTATATGAATAATCTGTTACATTGTTTATTGGGCATGTTAAAAGCCAACGTGAATTAATATAATACATTAAACCTTAAACGGAACTGCTTGCCATATATTGTTATAGAAAATGTTCTAATTAATGTGATATGCATGATGGGAAAAATAAGAATTTACTTACCGATAATTCTATTTCTCGTAGTCCGTAGTGGATGCTGGGGACTCCGTAAGGACCATGGGGAATAGCGGCTCCGCAGGAGACTGGGCACAAAAGTAAAGCTTTAGAACTACCTTGTGTGCACTGGCTCCTCCCCCTATGACCCCCCTCCAAGCCTCAGTTAGGATACTGTGCCCGGACGAGCGTACACAATAAGGAAGGATTTTGAATCCCGGGTAAGACTCATTACCAGCCACACCAATCACACCGTATAACTCGTGATCTAAACCCAGTTAACAGCATGATAACAGAGGAGCCTCTAGAAAAGATGGCTCACTACAGCAATAACCCGATTTTTTGGTAACAATAACTATGTACCAGTATTGCAGACAATCCGCACTTGGGATGGGCGCCCAGCATCCACTACGGACTACGAGAAATAGAATTATCGGTAAGTAAATTCTTATTTTCTCTAACGTCCTAAGTGGATGCTGGGGACTCCGTAAGGACCATGGGGATTATACCAAAGCTCCCAAACGGGCGGGAGAGTGCGGATGACTCTGCAGCACCAAATGAGAGAACTCCAGGTCCTCCTCAGCCAGGGTATCAATTTTGTAGAATTTTACAAACGTATTTGCTCCTGACCAAGTAGCTGCTCGGCAAAGTTGTAAAGCCGAGACCCCTCGGGCAGCCGCCCAAGATGAGCCCACCTTCCTTGTGGAGTGGGCATTTACAGATTTTTGGCTGTGGCAGGCCTGCCACAGAATGTGCAAGCTGAATTGTACTACAAATCCAACGAGCAATAGTCTGCTTAGAAGCAGGAGCACCCAGCTTGTTGGGTGCATACAGGATAAACAGCGAGTCAGATTTTCTGACTCCAGCCGTCCTGGAAACAAGTCCCTCCAAGTCCCTAGTAGCCGCAGGCACCACAATAGGTTGGTTCAGGTGAAACGCTGAAACCACCTTAGGGAGAAACTGAGGACGAGTCCTCAATTCCGCCCTGTCCGAATGGAAAATCAGATAAGGGCTTTTACAGGATAAAGCCGCCAATTCTGACACGCGCCTGGCCCAGGCCAGGGCCAACAGCATGACCACTTTCCATGTGAGATATTTTAACTCCACAGATTTAAGTGGTTCAAACCAATGTGACTTTTGGAACTCAAAAACTACATTGAGATCCCAAAGTGCCACTGGAGGCACAAAAGGAGGCTGTATATGCAGTACCCTTTTTACAAACGTCTGAACTTCAGGGACTGAAGCTAGTTCTTTTTGGAAGAAAATTGACAGGGCCGAAATTTGAACCTTAATGGACCCCAATTTCAGGCCCATAGACACTCCTGTTTGCAGGAAATGTAGGAATCGACCCAGTTGAATTTCCTCCGTCGGGCCTTACTGGCCTCGCACCACGCAACATATTTTCGCCAAATGCGGTGATAATGTTTTGCGGTTACATCCTTCCTGGCTTTGATCAGGATAGGGATGACTTCATCCGGAATGCCTTTTTTCCTTCAGGATCCGGCGTTCAACCGCCATGCCGTCAAACGCAGCCGCGGTAAGTCTTGGAACAGACAGGGTCCTTGCTGGAGCAGGTCCCTTCTTAGAGGTAGAGGCCACGGATCCTCCGTGAGCATCTCTTGAAGTTCCGGTTACCAAGTCCTTCTTGGCCAATCCGGAGCCACGAATATAGTGCTTACTCCTCTCCATCTTATCAATCTCAGTACCTTGGGTATGAGAGGCAGAGGAGGGAACACATACACTGACTGGTACACCCACGGTGTTACCAGAGCGTCTACAGCTATTGCCTGAGGGTCCCTTGACCTGGCGCAATACCTGTCGAGTTTTTCCCAACGGTTTATAATCATGTGGAAGACTTCTGGGTGAAGTCTCCACTCTCCCGGGTGGAGGTCGTGTCTGCTGAGGAAGTCTGCTTCCCAGTTGTCCACTCCCGGAATGAATACTGCTGACAGTGCTATCACATGATTTTCCGCCCAGCGAATAATCCTTGCAGCTTCTGCCATTGCCCTCCTGCTTCTTGTGCCACCCTGTCTGTTTACGTGGGTGACTGCCGTGATGTTGTCCGACTGGATCAACACCGGCTGACCTTGAAGCAGAGGTCTTGCTAAGCTTAGAGCATTGTAAATGGCCCTTAGCTTCAGGATATTTATGTGAAGTGATGTCTCCAGGCTTGACCATAAGCCCTGGAAATTCCTCCCCTGTGTGACTGCTCCCCAGCCTCGCAGGCTGGCATCCGTGGTCACCAGGACCCAGTCCTGAATGCCGAATCTGCGGCCCTCTAGAAGATGAGCACTCTGCAACCACCACAGGAGGGACACCCTTGTCCTTGGTGACAGGGTTATCCGCTGATGCATCTGAAGATGCGACCCGGACCATTTGTCCAGCAGGTCCCACTGGAAAGTTCTTGCGTGGAATCTGCCGAATGGGATTGCTTCGTAGGAAGCCACCATTTTACCCAGAACCCTTGTGCATTGATGCACTGAGAGTTGGCTCGGTTTTAGGAGGTTCCTGACTAGCTCGGATAACTCCCTGGCTTTCTCCTCCGGGAGAAACACCTTTTTCTGGACTGTGTCCAGGATCATCCCTAGGAACAGAAGACGAGTCGTCGGAACCAGCTGCGATTTTGGAATATTGAGAATCCAATCGTGCTGCCGCAACACTACCTGAGATAGTGCTACACCGACCTCCAACTGTTCCCTGGATCTTACCCTTATCAGGGAATCGTCCAAGTAAGGGATAACTAAAATTCCCTTCCTTCGAAGGAATATCATCATTTCGGCCATTACCTTGGTAAAGACCCGGGGTGCCGTGGACCATCCATACGGCAGCGTCTGAACTGATAGTGACAGTTCTGTACCATAAACCTGAGGTACCCTTGGTGAGAAGGGTAAATTGGGACATGAAGGTAAGCATCCTTGATGTCCCGAGACATCATGTAGTCCCCTTCTTCCAGGTTCGCAATCACTGCTCTGAGTGACTCAATCTTGAATTTGAACCTCTGTATGTAAGTGTTCAAAGATTTTAGATTTAGAATCGGTCTCACCGAGCCGTCCGGCTTCGGTACCACAACAGTGTGGAATAATACCCTGTTCCCTGTTGCAGGAGGGGTACCTTGATTATCACCTGCTGGGAATACAGCTTGTGAATGGCTTCCAAAACTGTCTCCCTGTCAGAAGGAGACATCGGTAAAGCCGACTTTAGGAAACGGCGAGGGGGAGACGTCTCGAATTCCAATTTGTACCCCTGAGATATCACCTGGAGGATCCAGGGGTCTACTTGCGAGTGAGCCCACTGCGCGCTGAAATTCATTGAGACGGGCCCCCCACCGTGCCTGATTCTGCTTGTAAAGCCCCAGCGTCATACTGAGGGCTTGGCAGAGGCGGGAGAGGGTTTCTGTTCCTGGGAACTGGCTGATTTCTGCAGCCTTTTTCCTCTCCCTCTCTCATGGGGCAGAAATGAGGAACCTTTTGCCCGCTTGTCCACGAAAAGACTGCGCCTGATAATACGGCGTCTTCTCATGTTGAGAGGCGACCTGGGGTACAAACGTGGATTTCCCAGCTGTTGCCGTGGCCACCAGGTCTGAAAGACCGACCCCAAATAACTCCTCCCCTTAATAAGGCAATACTTCCAAATGCCGTTTGGAATCCGCATCACCTGACCACTGTCGTGTCCATAACCCTCTACTGGTAGAAATGGACAACGCACTTAGACTTGATGCCAGTCGGCAAATATTCCGCTGTGCATCACGCATATATAGAAATGCATCTTTCAAATGCTCTATAGGCAATAATATACTGTCCCTATCTAGGGTATCAATATTTTCAGTCAGGGAATCCGACCACGCCAACCCAGCACTGCACATCCAGGCTGAGGCGATTGCTGGTCGCAGTATAACACCAGTATGTGTGTAAATACATTTTAGGATACCCTCCTGCTTTCTATCAGCAGGATCCTTAAGGGCGGCCATCTCAGGAGAGGGTAGAGCCCTTGTTCTTACAAGCGTGTGAGCGCTTTATCCACCCTAGGGGGTGTTTCCCAACGCACCCTAACCTCTGGCGGGAAAGGATATAATGCCAATAACATTTTAGAAATTATCAGTTGTTATCGGGGGAAACCCACGCATCATCACACACCTCATTTAATTTCTCAGATTCAGGAAAACTACAGGTAGTTTTTCCTCACCGAACATAATACCCCTTTTTGGTGGTACTCGTATTATCAGAAATGTGTAAAACATTTTTCATTGCCTCAATCATGTAACGTGTGGCCCTACTGGAAGTCACATTTGTCTCTTCACCGTCGACACTGGAGTCAGTATCCGTGTTGGCGTCTATATCTGCCATCTGAGGTAACGGGCGCTTTAGAGCCCAAGACGGCCTATGAGACGTCTGGACAGGCACAAGCTGAGTAGCCGGCTGTCTCATGTCAACCACTGTCTTTTATACAGAGCTGACACTGTCACGTAATTCCTTCCAACAGTTCATCCACTCAGGTGTCGACACCCTAGGGGGTGACATCACTATTACAGGCAATCTGCTCCGTCTCCACATCATTTTTCTCCTCATACATGTCGACACAAACGTACCGACACACAGCACACACACAGGGAATGCTCTGATAGAGGACAGGACCCCACTAGCCCTTTGGGGAGACAGAGGGAGAGTTTGCCAGCACACACCAGAGCGCTATATATATATAGGGATAACCTTATATAAGTGTTTTTCCCCTTATAGCTGCTGTATTGTTAATACTGCGCCTAATTAGTGCCCCCCTCGATTTTTTAACCCTTTCTGTAGTGTAGTGACTGCAGGGGAGAGCCAGGGGAGCTTCCCTCCAACTGAGCTGTGAGGGAAAATGTCGCCAGTGTGCTGAGGAGATAGGCTCCGCCTCTTTTTCGCGGACTTTTCTCCTGCTTTTTTTATGGATTCTGACAGGGGTTAAAATTCATCCATATAGCCCTGGGGGCTATATGTGATGTATTTTCGCCAGCCAAGGTGTTTTTATTGCTGCTCAGGGCGCCCCCCCCCTAGCGCCCTGCACCCTCAGTGACCGAAGTGTGAAGTGTGCTGAGGAGCAATGGCGCACAGCTGCAGTGCTGTGCGCTACCTTGGTGAAGACAGGACGTCTTCTGCCGCCGATTTTCCGGACCTCTTCTGTCTTCTGGCTCTGTAAGGGGGGCGGCGGCGCGGCTCTGGGACCCATCCATGGCTGGGCCTGTGATCGTCCCTCTGGAGCTAATGTCCAGTAGCCTAAGAAGCCCAATCCACTCTGCACGCAGGTGAGTTCGCTTCTTCTCCCCTTAGTCCCTCGATGCAGTGAGCCTGTTGCCAGCAGGTCTCACTGAAAATAAAAAACCTAAAACTAAACTTTTCACTAAGCAGCTCAGGAGAGCCACCTAGTGTGCACCCTACTCGTTCGGGCACAAAAATCTAACTGAGGCTTGGAGGGGGGTCATAGGGGGAGGAGCCAGTGCACACCAGGTAGTTCTAAAGCTTTACTTTTGTGCCCAGTCTCCTGCGGAGCCGCTATTCCCCATGGTCCTTACGGAGTCCCCAGCATCCACTTAGGACGTTAGAGAAATTATTAGTTAGCACAGTCTTACAGCTCCTTAGTTCTTAAGGAGTGCTTGACCAACGTCTGTGCACCTTATTGTATTCAAAGTCCATGCCCCACTTGTCCAGGATGACCCAAAATGACTGAGAGTTATATAGTAGAAGGAACAGGATCTCCCAGCAGCACAGAGTATATCAGGAGATGAGTGATGTGTGAGGACAGGGCTGCATGATGTGAGGAGGTGAATAGAGGCAGCAGGAAGCCACAGACTGAGAGTTATATAATGGGAGGAGCAGGGTCCCCAGCAGCACAGAGTATATCAGGAGATGATTGATGTGTCAGTGAGGACAGGGCTGCATGTGACAGAGGCAGTGACATGATGTGAGGAGGGGAATGGAGGCAGCAGGAAGCCACAGGCTGAGAGTTATATAGTGTGAGGAGCAGGATCCCCAGCAGCACAGAGTATATCAGGAGATGAGTGATGTGTCAGTGAGGACAGAGCTGCATGTGACAGGGCAGTGACATGATGTGAGGAGGGGAATGGAGGTAGCAGGAAGACACAGACTGAGAGTTATATAGTGGGAGGAGCAGGGTCCCCCAGCAGCACAGAGTATATCAGGAGAGGAGTGATGTGTCAGTGAGGACAGGGCTGCATATGACAGGGACAGGGGCAGTGACATGATGTGAGAAGGGGAATGGAGGCAGCAGGAAGCCACAGACTGAGAGTTATATAGTGGGAGGAGCAGGGTCCCCCAGCAGCACAGAGTATATCAGGAGAGGAGTGATGTGTCAGTGAGGACAAGGCTGCATGTGACAGGGGCAGTGACATGATGTGAGGAGGGGAATGGAGGCAGCAGGAAGCCACAGGCTGAGAGTTATATAATGGGAGGAGCAAGTCCCCAGCAGCACAGAGTATATCAGGAGCTGAGTGATGTGTCAGTGAGGACAGGGCCGCATGTGACAGAGGCAGTGACATGATGTGAGGAGGGGAATGGAGGCAGCAGGAAGACACAGGCTGAGAGTTATATAGTGTGAGGAGCAGGATCCCCAGCAGCACAGAGTATATCAGGAGATGAGTGATGTGTCAGTGAGGACAGAGCTGCATGTGACAGGGCAGTGACATGATGTGAGGAGGGGAATGGAGGCAGCAGGAAGACACAGACTGAGAGTTATATAGTTGGAGGAGCAGGGTCCCCAGCAGCACAGAGTATATCAGGAGCTGAGTGATGTGTCAGTGAGGACAGGGCCGCATGTGACAGAGGCAGTGACATGATGTGAGGAGGGGAATGGAGGCAGCAGGAAGACACAGGCTGAGAGTTATATAGTGTGAGGAGCAGGATCCCCAGCAGCACAGAGTATATCAGGAGATGAGTGATGTGTCAGTGAGGACAGAGCTGCATGTGACAGGGCAGTGACATGATGTGAGGAGGGGAATGGAGGCAGCAGGAAGACACAGACTGAGAGTTATATAGTTGGAGGAGCAGGGTCCCCAGCAGCACAGAGTATATCAGGAGATGAGTGATGTGTCAGTGAGGACAGAGCTGCATGTGACAGGGCAGTGACATGATGTGAGGAGGGGAATGGAGACAGCAGGAAGCCACAGACTGAGAGTTATATAGTGGGAGGAGCAGGGTCCCCAGCAGCACATAGTATATCAGAAGATAAGTGACGAGTCAGTGAGGACAGGGCTGCATGTAACAGGGGCAGTGACATGATGTGAGGAGGGGAATGGAGGCAGCAGGAAACCACAGACTGAGAGTTATATAGTGGGAGGAGCAGGATCCCCAGCAGCACAGAGTATATCAGGAGATGAGTGATGTGTCAGTGAGGACAGGGCTGCATGTGACAGAGGCAGCGACATGATGTGAGGAGGGGAATGGAGGCAGCAGGAAGACACAGACTGAGAGTTATATAGTGGGAGGGGCAGGGTCCCCAGCAGCACAGAGTATATCAGGAGATGAGTGATGTGTCAGTGAGGACAGGGCTGCATGTGACAGGGGCAGTGACATGATGTGAGGAGGGGAATGGAGGCAGCAGGAAGACACAGACTGAGAGTTATATAGTGGGAGGAGCAGGGTCCCCAGCAGCACAGAGTATATCAGGAGATGAGTGATGTGTCAGTGAGGACAAAGCTGCATGTGACAGGGCAGTGACATGATGTGAGGAAGGGAATGGAGGCAGCAGGAAGACACAGACTGAGAGTTATATAGTGGGAGGAGCAGGGTCCACAGCAGCACAGAGTATATCAGGAAATGTTTCATTTATTTAAAACTTGCATCAAAATTTACAATATATTATATACAGAATAAAACAAATAAATATATAAATACATTATACAAAAAAAAAAAATAATAATAATAATAATGATTAACAAACAGAACTCAAATTTACTTTCCTTGAATAAATAAGATACACTGTATATATAAATATTCAGAAATAATACTCCAAACCAACCACCACCCTCACCAACACTCCACCCAAATCTACACACTTATGTTTAAGAAAAACTGAGCAAAGCTAGTTAAATGTATGCAAACCTATTCCATAAAAAATGAAAGTACTCAAAATCTATGGGATGTGAAATGAAGAAAAGACCCTAAAGCTAGATTTAGAGAGGACTTCTACCACCCACTCAAGGGGGTTTCAGGTGGCCCCTCCAACGAGACCACCTGACAGCATCCATCCTCTCCTTATCCAGAACCATCATCCTTTCCACCTCGTGCAGAATTAAATCCACCACCACTTCACAGGGAAGGACTTTATTTCTTATGGACACCTGACACCGTGCCATCCAAGTGTGATATCTAACTGCTAAACTGACTAAAAAAATGGTGGTCAAATTAAATCTACCATATCTTTTGGATGCTCCATAAGCCCACTCAGGGTAACTAAGCCCCGAAAGGCACGGGATACGTAAAGCTCTTGAAACTCTCTTGTAAATTTCTACGTTAAAGGGGCACCTGATCAAGAAATGGTCCATTGTCTCCACCTCCCCTAGACATTCCTCCCGTGGACAACCACGATCACTGGCATTTCTCCACATCATGTTCCC
This sequence comes from Pseudophryne corroboree, assembly GCF_028390025.1. Taxonomy (NCBI): domain Eukaryota; kingdom Metazoa; phylum Chordata; class Amphibia; order Anura; family Myobatrachidae; genus Pseudophryne; species Pseudophryne corroboree. The sequence continues at coordinate 19,400,000 of NC_086452.1, forward strand.
CTTTACGTAAAGCTTCCCGTGGAAAGAAAGCCAAGCAATATCTCTGAACTTCAGCGGTATTCTCTCCGAATTAATCAGAGCCAACCCTGCTGAAGCGACATCACTCGGGCAATCCCTTAGTGACAGCGGAACATGAAAGTGGGTTCGCAAAATCCTCTCCCCCAACTCCTTCCTGGAAAGACTTTTGACTTCCCCCACTTCCAGTCCCCAACGCTTTATCACTTTCAAGCACTGGATAACGTAGATCGGGAGATACCCATGCCGAATTTGGGGACTCTTCACTTGGCCCCCTTCTAACCAAAACCTGAGGAAGGGAGACACCCAGATCTCAAAGCCACTTACCCATCGAGGGGGAGTCTCTAACAGTAGGCTCCCAAAATTAAGTTTTACAAAGGTTGTTACAAAAAAGACCACAGGGTTGACCATACTCAAACCCCCGTCTTTCCTCGACTTATAAGTGATGCCCCTCTTGACTATATTTATTCTGTTCCCCCCAAAGTAACATAAAGAACAGAGAGTTCAATTTGGTCCATAAAGATTGAGGCAAGAAGCACACATAGCTGACGTACAGAAAGATCGGGATCAGGTAGGTTTTGCACAAGTCAACCTTTTCCCTGTAAGAGAATTTCCATCTCTTTCAGCTCTCTACTTTCCGGGCAGCATTTTCCAGAGTTCTCTCCCAATTTAGAGTGGCATAGTCACCATGGTCGAAACAGATGCCTAAAATCTTTATCTGTGAACTGGCCAGGGGGAGGCTGTCCGGAAGGAAGAATTCCTCGCCTTCCTCCCCCATCCAGAAAACGTCACACTTCTCATGGTTTATTCTGGAGCATGAAGCTTCAGAGTATTCACAGATGAGATTTTCTACTTCACGTGCCTCTGCCACTGATGACAGAACCACTGTGACATCATCTGCGTAAGCCACTACCTTCAGAGGGAACTCCGGTCCCAGCTGCACTCCTCCCACTGCACCGTTCTCTACCCTTCTGATGAAGGGATCGATCGCGAATACATATAGAAGGGGGCTCAGGGGGCATCCCTGACGAACACCAGAGTTCACGCCAAAGGTAGGACCTACCCAACCATTAACAAGTGGGAAGCTCTCGGCCTGACTGTATATTGTTCTTAGCCAATTCACCACCCTGACTGGAAAACCATACCTTTCAAGCAAGGCCCACAGGTACTCATGATTTACTCGGTCAAAAGCCTTAGACTGATCTAATGCCAGCAAGTACTTTCCCCATTTCTCAGCACGGCACTGCTCTATGGCCTCCCGGACGCCAAGGACTGCACTAAAGGTGCTACGGCCCTTCACAGTACAGTGCTGAGATGGAGAAAGCAGTTGTTCAGAAAATTCCAACAACCTATTAAAAAGTACTTTTGCCAAAATCTTTCTATCTGTATTGAGAAGGGCGATGGGGCGCCAGTTCTCAATGCGAGATGGATCCTTACCTTTGGACAACAATATGAGAGCAGATAACCTCATAGAAGGAGGGAGAATTCCCTCGTCCAGGCACTCATTATATACTTCTACAAGGCGGGGAATCAAGAGGTCTGCAAAAGCTATATAAAACTCAGATGTTAAGCCATCTGGGCCTGGAGACTTCTTTAAATTTAACCCATCAATCGCCTTCCTGATTTCCTCTGCTGTCACATTATTACCCAAAGTTTCAAAAGAGGCATCTGGGTTACGAAGACCAGGAGTCTCCCTTAGAAATGTTTCCATCCTCTCTCTGATAAGTGGCTGCTCAGACAAAAGATCGGAGTAATAGGATCCAATAACATTCAGGATGCCTTCCTTGTCCTCTTGAAGTACACCCTGTCTGTCATACAGGATGCCTTCCTTGTCCTCTTGAAGTACACCCTGTCTGTCATACAGACCCCTCACCTCAACTGATTTTCCACAGCTCTGGTAGGGATCAGGTGAGTGGTACTTTCCAAAATCCCTCTCCAGAACCAAGGAATCCAGCCGGTTATACTGATATTCCTTCATCTGAGCCTTCACCCGGGAGATTTCCCCACTATCTCCACACTCAGATTAAGAAATCTAATTTCCTTCTCAGGTTCTGATAGATATTCCGTCTTATCAAGTTCTTTTTTGCTACCAGCCTACGGAAGAGTCTCCGAATTCTCTTTTTAGTATCTTCCCACCACTCAGATCTACTCCAACCCGCCTCCAAAAGTGTTTCCTGGGATTGAAAGAAGTCTCTAAAGGATTGTCTAACCCTTTCTTCCTTTAGGAGCTCAGAGCTCAAGCGCCATAGGCCCCGTCCTTTCTGAGTAGCTTTTGAAGCATTCAAAGTAATAGAGAGAAAAGCGTGATCAGAGAACTCTACTAGCTTTACCTCTGGAGGCAAAGTTTTCGAAGTTTCCTTAACAAAAAACCTATCTATCCTAGACCTACGACTACCACTAAAATAGGTGTAACCCGTGAGGTCTGGGAAATGGCGAACATGCACATCCACCAGACCGGCCTGTCTAACCATGCTAACTAAAAAATTGGAATCAGGACCCAGTGTTGTCCTTGAACCTCCCCTGTCTTTTGGCCTGATAATGGTGTTGAAATCACCTCCAAAGACAATCTGTTGGGCCGTAAAAAAGAACGGTTTTATCTCCCTGAAGAGACATTTCCTGTCCCATGAAGACTGTGGCCCATAAATGTTAATGAGTCTCAGGTCATGTCCCCTCAGGTTGACATCCAAAATCATACACCTACCTGCCTGTAATTCTATAACCTTGTGCACGGTTACCATACCAGTAAAAAGTACTGCCACCCCACCGTACGGCTCGGCCGCAAGAGACCAGTAAGAAGGCCCACGCCTCCACTCACGCTTCACCTTGTGGAGAGTGTCCAATTTAGTAATTCTAGTCTCTAGCAAAAATAAAAAGTCAATCTCAATCGTATTGAAAAAATCAAAGGCCAGAAAACGAGCATGTTCGGAAATTACGGAAGCCACATTAATGGTGGCACATCGTATGGGTTGGGGATCCATGTTTCTTTTGGTTATAGAAGCAGAACCTTGCTCACTTTTCCTTTACATCTTTCCCTGACCCCATATTTGAAGACCCGGATCCTTGTGTCTCTTTCCCTTTGGGAGGGGTTTCCCTCTCCCCAATGACACCCAACATGCCATCCCCCTTGCCTAACCCTTGGGACAGGCCATCCTTACTCTGTGAGGGTCCAGGATCTGGTGGTTTACGCTCAGACCTGTGTGTCAAGCCTGGAACCCCCAGTGAATCACATGCAGGTGCCCCACTTGGCTTAATTATTGAACCAGAAGAGTCCATGTTAATCTCTTCTTCCTCCACCTCTTGAGTCTCCTCTATTACCATTTCATCAATAGGAGTATGCCCGTTTCCAACCTCTGAATCTCTGGCCACCTCTTTTTCCACCAACTCTGTGCCCATGGGGTCCCATTCTAGACCCTCCTGTACCTCCTCCCCTCCGCTTTCTCCACTATCATCTTCTACCAGTACTTGTTCTTTCTTTTTCCTTCTTTTACTTTTACCCTTTTCAATAGTTACCCCTTCAGATGTTTTTTTATTCTGTTTTGCTTTTCTTTTACTCACTCTGGGTACAAAAATTGGTTCCCCACCATTCCTTGCCACCTCACCCTCCTCTTCCTCATCAGTGGAAAGCACATCAAATCTGTTAGTAAGGATTACCTGCTCATCATCACCTTTCCTCTTTTTTTTATTGTTACCGTTTTTCACCATTTGAAAGGCATCTTCCTTGTCTACAGAACTCCTTGTCCTTACTCCCACAAAAACTGGTCCCTGTTCTTTTCCCTGACCTTCTTTCTCCTTCCTAGTTGTTTCCTCACTCTGCTCTCTCTCACTTTCCATATTGTGACTTGCCCAGGGGCACCTGCTGTAAGGATGGCCATCCTCACCACACAAATTACATTTGACATTACTGCAATCCCTGGAAACATGTCCGATTTTCCCACATAATGTACATTTGGTAACATTACAATCACTGCTCATGTGTCGAAAATCCCCGCATTTGAAGCAGGTGCGGGGTTGCCCTGAATAAAAACATTGAACACGGCCTCGGCCTATATACGCAGCAGAAGGCACATGTATAAAACCTCTGTCTGTACTTTTTAATTGGACCATAGCTGACCACGCTCCCCCCCAAACTCCCATTGTAAAACCAACCTTGATCAAGTTGGACTGTACAGTACAGAATCTGGGTAACCAGAACAATATATCCTGGGCAGGAATTGACTAGTTCCTAACCAAGATTGTCAGTTTAACTTTATCCTGTTTAGTGACCAAGTTTGTTTTGTAGCTACTGTAGGGTTCCACGGATCTGCATGCCTGCCGCTTCGTCCAAAACGTCTGCAGTCCCTGATAGGACAGGAAGCTCACATCAAAATCTGGAGTCTTAACTGGATGGATGCAGGCATACAGATCCGAGGCATGGAACCCAAGGCTGAAAATCATTTGTAGGAACACTTCTTTAGTGGGAACTTCACCTGTTCCTGCCCATTTAAACTGTAAAAGATTTCTTCTTTTACTGACCTGACCAGGCCCGACCATTACAGGTGACACATTATTAATAACATTTGGCCTTGCAGCCACGTTAGCATAAGACATTGTACCGGGAACAGGCTGTTCATTCACATTTCCAATAGCATTTGCATTAACCACATTTATATTGCTTAACCCTTCGCGCCTCTTTTGTTCCTGGCTAATCAATTCAGCAGCAGCCTTGACCCTAGCTGGGGCAGCCATCTGTCCATATACAGACTGAATAATGTCTTTACCACCGTCTGATAGAGTACTTTTATCTAGTGCTGGCATACCCTGTGCTGTACTGCAGGATTGCACAGTGTCCCCACCAGCATTAACCCCCAGAGCCTCCCCAGTCACTGGCACATTACTGACATTTGCCGATTTACTTTGTACACCAACCTTTAACTTTATTTTCTCTGCATTTGTGGCCAACATTAGTTCTGCTTTAATTACCTCCATGCGCAATTGGAAGTCTGTGCGCTTTTCCTCTTCCTCAAGCTCATCCACGGCAGCCATCACTACAGAAGGAGGCCCCACTGCTGGGGGAGCAGGACCAAGCTGAGCTGCTGCTGATGTGGTAGGCACCTCTGATCCCGCATGGACCGGTACACCTGCATTCTCCTGCACACCACTGTCAGTCTCCAGATCAGTCAGTAGGCCGGGGTGTGCACTGCTTTCTGTCCTCACTGGAGCCTCGGTGATCATGCTCTGGACACCACACCCTTCTGCTTCCTGAGAGCTCATCTGCATAGACACTTGCAACACCTGAGCTGCTGCTTGATCAGGTAACTCATGCACTGCTGCTTGATCAGGTAACTCTTGCACTGCTACTTGATCAGGTAACTCTTGCACTGCTACTTGTGCTGCCATTTCTTTGTCTTTTCTCTCTTGCCGCTTTTCATGCAGCTTGCTTTTTACCTTTTCCAGGTCTTTAGAAAGTGACTTGATGGCCTCTCTTAGCACAGGCCTTTCCCATTTAAAGCAAGAGTGTCTTCTCTTTTTCTTATCAGCGATTCTTGCACTTATTCTTTTTGATTCTTTCTGCAGCTCCTCCACACTGAGGCTGTCAAAAGTCTCTTCCTCATCATCAGTACTTCCTGGAGACTCAGGCACATTCTCTTTGGCATCAAAGGGCTTCATCCCCTCCCCCACTACTTCACTGTCCATAGGGCAGACAGCGGCTGCTGCCACTCCACCCCATGTTACGGCACATGGGGGAGCACCCTCGGACAGTTTGGGGGAATTTGAAGGCTCTAATTCCTTCACTAGAGCCACACCGACAGGGCAGGTAGCAGCCGCCACCGCTCGATCCTGTGTTTCCTCACACAGGAGAGCAGCACCCTCCGGTATGTTATGGGGAACTGACTGCGACTCCAGTTGCCTCACTGAATCCGCACCATTAGCACTGCCACTGCTGCCTCTTCTGGATGTCCCCGACTGGCCAGCCGCACAATCTGTCAGGGCACCGGAAGTCTTTAGTCTGGCTGTTGGTTTAGGGCCCGAGCCATGGCCTGCACTCAGGGAGCTCTCTCCCCCAGGAGGATCCATCCCCCTGGGGAAGCCAGCAGGGAAACTCCCTGCAGCACAATATCACAGCTACCACTGATGGAACTCTCCTGCACACACCTGCTCACAGCACACAGAAGCACAAAGGGGCGGTGACAGGATGTGAGGAGGGGAATGGAGGCAGCAGGAAGCCACAGGCTGAGAGTTATATAGTAGAAGGAGCAGGGTCCCCAGCAGCACAGAGTATATCAGGAGATGGGTGATGTGTCAGTGAGGACAGGGCTGCATGTGACAGGGGCAGTGACATGATGTGAGGAGGGGAATGGAGACAGCAGGAAGCCACAGACTGACAGTTATATAGTGGGAGGAGCAGGGTCCCCAGCAGCACAGAGTATATCAGGAGATGAGTGATGTGTCAGTGAGGACAGGGCTGCATGTGACAGGGGCAGTGACATGATGTGAGGAGGGGAATAGAGGCAGCAGGAAGCCACAGACTGAGAGTTATATAGTGGGAGGAGCAGAGTCCCCAGCAGCACAGAGTATATCAGTAGATGAATGATGTGTTAGTGAGGACAGGACTGCATGTGACAGGGGCAGTGACATGATGTGAGGAGGGGAATGGAGGCAGCAGGAAGACACAGACTGAGAGTTATATAGTAGGAGGAGCAGGGTCTCCAGCAGCACAGATTATATCAGGAGATGGGTGATGTGTCAGTGAGGACAGGGCTGCATGTGACAGGGGCAGTGACATGATGTGAGGAGGGGAATGGAGACAGCAGGAAGCCACAGACTGACAGTTATATAGTGGGAGGAGCAGGGTCCCCAGCAGCACAGAGTATATCAGGAGATGGGTGATGTGTCAGTGAGGACAGGGCTGCATGTGACAGGGGCAGTGACATGATGTGAGGAGGGGAATGGAGACAGCAGGAAGCCACAGACTGAGAGTTATAGAATGGGAGGAGCAGGTCCCCAGCAGCACAGAGTATATCAGGAGATGAGTGATGTGTCAGTGAGGACAGGGCTGCATGTGACAGAGGCAGTGACATGATGTGAGGAGGGGAATGGAGGCAGCAGGAAGCCACAGGCTGAGAGTTATAAAGTGTGAGGAGCAGGATCCCCAGCAGCACAGAGTATATCAGGAGATGAGTGATGTGTCAGTGAGGACAGGGCTGCATGTGACAGAGGCAGTGACATGATGTGAGGAGGGGAATGGAGGCAGCAGGAAGACAGACTTAGAGTTATATAGTGGGAGGAGCAGGGTCCCCAGCAGCACAGAGTACATCAGGAGATGAGTGATGTGTCAGTGAGGACAGGGCTGCATGTGACAGGGGCAGTGACATGATGTGAGGAGGTGAATGGAGGCAGCAGGAAGCCACAGACTGAGAGTTATATAGTGGGAGGAGCAGGGTCCCCAGCAGCACAGAGTATATCAGGAGATGAGTGATGTGTCAGTGAGGACAGGGCATGTGACAGGGTCAGTGACATGATGTGAGGAGGGGAATGGAGGCAGCAGGAAGACACAGACTGAGAGTTATATAGTGGGAGTAGCAGGGTCCCCAGCAGCACAGAGTATATCAGAAGATGAGTGAAGTGTCAGTGAGGACAGGGCTGCATGTGACAGGGGCAGTGACATGATGTGAGGGGGGGAATGGAGGCAGCAGAAAGCCACAGACTGACAGTTATATAGTGGGAGGAGCAGGGTCCCCAGCAGCACAGAGTAAATCAGAAGATAAGTGACGTGTCAGTGAGGACAGGGCTGCATGTGACAGGGGCAGTGACATGATGTGAGGAGGGGAATGGAGGCAGCAGGAAGCCACAGGCTGAGAGTTATATAGTGGGAGGAGCAGGGTCCCCAGCAGCACAGAGTATATCAGGAGATGAGTGATGTGTCAGTGAGGACAGGGCTGCATGTGACAGGGGCAGTGACATGATGTGAGGGGGGGAATGGAGGCAGCAGAAAGCCATAGACCAGAGGTTCCCAAACTGTGTGCCGTGGCTCCCTGGGGTGCCTCGGGACACTTGCAGGAGTGCCCTGGATTGGGGGTCCAGGCAGGGCCGGCGCCACCATTAGGCAGCTTTAGGCAGCTGCCTATGGGCGCCTGCCACTGGAGGGCGGCACGCTTCCATTAAACTTACTTTTTTTTTTTAATCAACTGCCCCTGGAGGATGCGCCCACAGATTATGTGTCCCAGGCAATCCCCCCACCGCATCCCCCGAGCCTGTCACTTCCACACACAGCTGCATGTTCAGCTCCGCTGTCGCCGCCCTCCTCCGATTCCAGTCAAACAGCAGAGCCGAACAGCATGTTGTGTGTGGAAGTGACAGGCTCGGGGATGCGGGGGGGGTTGAGAGGGCGCGGGTGCAGTTTATCCTGATGGAGCGGAAGAAGCAGCGGAGCCCAGCCAAGCATGCTGCTGCGGCTGTGTGCGGTAGTGACTCAGTGGCTGCTTCTCAGGATGGAGACACTGAGGAGCGGAGGAGGCGGAGGCGACGGGGCAGAGCCGTGAATGCTGCAGCTGTGCGGGTAAGTGATGGGCTCGGGAGATGCAGGGAGCAGAGGATGCAGGGAGCAGTGGTGGATCAGCAGCCCGCATCCTGGAGATCAGGTCACTGCACCCTGCTGGCCTCTCCCTGCTTTGCCTTGTTAACCCGTAGACCCTGTGTCACAACAGCGGTGTACACGGCTGGTAAGAGCAGAGACACAAGTGGCCAGAGTGTGGAGAGTAGCGCAGTATGTGTGTGCATATGTGCAATGCATGCTGTATATATATATATATATATATATATATATATATATGTGTGTGCATGCTATATGTGTGTGATATTTGTGTGCATGCTGCCTGTGTATATATCTGTGTGTGTGTGTGCACCTATGTTGTATGTGTGTATATATGCATGCTGTATGTGTGTGTGTATCTATGTGCATGCTGTATGTGTGGGTGATATGTATGTGTATATGTGAGTGTGTGTATATCTGCATGTAACATGTGTGTATATGTGGACGCACTGTATTCCCCTATCGCAGACACATAGCGTTCAGTTTCTGCGGCCCTATGAGGGGGTTCAGTATGATATACGGTCGGCCGGGATGCCATCTGTCAGTATACCGACAACAGCATCCCGACCTTCAGTATGCTAGCAGCAGGGTGAGTGCAAAGAGTCCGCTTACGGGCTCGATGCACTCGCCATGCTTCAGCCTCGGTGGCATGCTGCGCTTGCCACAGGTTCTATTCCCACTCTATGGGTGTTGTGGACACCCACAAGTGGGAATAGCCCGTTAGCTGGTATTCCGGCTGTTAGAAGTGTCAGTGGTCGGGATCCCAGCGTCGGAATCCTGACCGTCGCCAACTTAACTGCATCCCCTATGAGTAGCCCTATTAACAATTGCAGGCTTTTCAGCCCACAGTATTATTAACAATGAGATATAGTGCCTATCTATAATATAAAACAACAGATTGTGGTACTGTATTATACTGTACCTTACCTGGTTTTGGGACTGGGTTCAATTTAACATGTCATTTTTGTAATACTGTAAATATCTAGTTTTTCTTCTTCTGCTATTTGCACAGCCTCCAGATCACACCTCACACTTCACGTCTTTATTAGAACTCATTTTTACTGATAGAGGGGGAAGGGGGGGGGGGGGGGGGGGCTGTAGGCTGAACTTTTGCCTAGGGTGCCAAAAAACCTTGCACCGGCCCTGGGTCCAGGACCAATTCAAATTATTCATGGTCAGTATAATAGGAAAAAGCAGTGCTGGTGGCTGCCAGTCATAAAATATGTCACCAAACAGAAGCAAATCTTGTACCTCACCACACAACTGACCCTAAGGATGACATATATAAACGCCATCTACTTAATGTAATATTTATTTCTAAATAAGAAATTTTTAGCCTAGGGGTGCCGTGAAAAAATTCTGATATTCTAGGGCGCCGTGATTCAAAAAAGTTTGGAAACCACTGCCATAGACTGACAGTTATATAGTGGGAGGAGCAGGGTCCCCAGCAGCACAGAGTATATCAGGAGATGAGTGATGTGTCAGTGAGGACAGGGCTGCATGTGACAGGGGCAGTGACATGATGTGAGGAGGGGAATGGAGGCAGCAGGAAGCCGCAGACTGAGAGTTATATAGTGGGGGGAGCAGGGTCCCCAGCAGCACAGAGTATATCAGGAGATGGGTGATGTGTCAGTGAGGACAAGGCTGCATGTGACAGGGGCAGTGACATGATGTGAGGAGGGGAATGGAGGCAGCAGGAAGCCACAGACTGAGAGTTATATAGTGGGAGGAGCAGGGTCCCCCAGCAGCACAGAGTATATCAGGAGATGAGTGACATGTCAGTGAGGACAGGGCTGCATGTGACAGGGGCAGTGACATGATGTGAGGAGGGGAATGGAGGCAGCAGGAAGCCGCAGACTGAGAGTTATATAGTGGGGGGAGCAGGGTCCCCAGCAGCACAGAGTATATCAGGAGATGAGTGATGTGTCAGTGAGGACAGGGCTGCATGTGACGGAGGGGAATGGAGGCAGCAGGAAGCCGCAGACTGAGAGTTATATAGTGGGAGGAGCAGGGTCCCCAGCAGCACAGAGTATATCAGGAGATGAGTGATGTGTCAGTGAGGACAGGGCTGCATGTGACGGAGGGGAATGGAGGCAGCAGGAAGCCGCAGACTGAGAGTTATATAGTGGGAGGAGCAGGATCCCCAGCAGCACAGAGTATATCAGGAAAAGGGTGATGTGTTCGTGAGGACAGGGCTGCATGTGAAAGGGGCAGTGACATGATGTGAGGAGGTAATGGAGGCAGCAGGAAGCCACAGACTGACAGTTATATAGTAGGAGGATCAGGGTCCCCAGCAGCACAGAGTATATCAGGAGATGAGTGATGTGTCAGTGAGGACAGGGCTGCATGTGACAGAGGCAGTGACATGATGTGAGGAGGGGAATGGAGGCAGCAGGAAGCCACAGACTGAGAGTTATATAGTGGGAGGAGCAGGGTCCCCAGCAGCACAGAGTATATCAGGAGATGAGTGTTGTGTCAGTGAGGACAGGGCTGCATGTGACAGGGGCAGTGACATGATGTGAGGAGGGGAATGGAGGCAGCAGGAAGCCACAGACTGAGAGTTATATAGTGGGAGGAGCTCCCCGGCAGCACAGAGCATATCAGGAGATGAGTGATGTGTCAGTGAGGACAGGGCTGCATGTGACAGGGGCAGTGACATGATGTGAGGAGGGGAATGGAGGCAGCAGGAAGCCACAGACTGAGAGTTATATAGTGGGAGGAGCTCCCCGGCAGCACAGAGTATATCAGGAGATGAGTGATGTACAGTATCATTGCCTAAACAAATGTGTTCATAGTCAGAACTGTAATGTATGTCACATTCCCAGCATGGTCCTGACAAGCAGGAAACAGTAGAAGATACACACTCACTGTGTCAGCTGTACTCCTGATGCAGTGCAGGAGGTTTGTAAATGTATAGGGGCCCAAGAATCAAGGAAAATCTTCAGAAAATTGTAGTTCCAGGCACCTTGCTGGCCAGAAGCAAGGACCGTGGAGCAGTGATGGTGCCGCCCAGAGCCATATTAAGGGGGGCACAGTGGGTGAGTACCCCTAAGCCCTCCTCTCTCAGGGGGCCCCCCACAGCCGCAGCACAGTGCTGGCGTAAATTTTTAACCCTGGACTCAGTATATTTGTAATGCACAAGTACGGATGCAGGTAAATTGGTAATTCAGTTTACAATATTAAGCAATGGCAATAAATTTCACAAAAGAAAATAATACATTTATTTAATTGTTCTGGAACTGGTAGCCCCCGGAGTTGTTTTCTCTGCAAGTACCTGGATCCAAATGGTTCAACTGTAATACCTCCAGACAAGTGCACCAGCAATTACACAAATATTCTTTTGCATTGTAAATACTTCAATTTGCAGAGAACAGAATTCGACAACAATACTATATAAATACAATACTAATTGTTAATAGAGCTTGTCTAAAACAAGCTGTTAACCATTACTACTACACATGCAAACAATAGCGCAATAATACCTTTATTCACTCTTACACTACTCAGTACTATCAATATCCCCAATAACTTTACATCACAAAGTTCAGCTGAGTATTTTATAGATGGTGCATGTTAGGTAAGGTGTCCTGTCTCCAATAGGGATTAATGGAATTAGGCAAATGTTTCCGAGCAAATTTCCCATTTCAATAGTTGCTGCTCGTGACCAGCACAAAAGAGACACTTTCTCTAGGTTGCAGCTACTCCTCTCTCAAGTGACGTTTCCTAGCAAGATTGCAAATTAGTACATTAATTCCAACTAGTCTGTTGCTGCCTTTTCTTTATAATTCCCTGAGGATGTGAGGGTTTACAGTACTCAGGCGTCGATTAATCTGTGGGGTATGCTGTCTAAATCCCTCAAGGGTAATAATTAATGTAGAATGGGGGTCATTCCGAGTTGTTCGCTCGGTATTTTTCTTCGCATCGCAGCGATTTTCCGCTAACTGCGCATGCGCAATGTTCGCACTGCGACTGCGCAAAGTAAATTTGCTATGCAGTTAGGTATTTTACTCACGGCATTACAAGGTTTTTTCTTCGTTCTGGTGATCGTAATGTGATTGACAGGAAGTGGGTGTTTCTGGGCGGAAACTGGCCGTTTTATGGGTGTGTGTGAAAAAACGCTACAGTTTCTGGGAAAAACGCGGGAGTGGCTGGAGAAACGGAGGAGTGTCTGGGCGAACGCTGGGTGTGTTTATGACGTCAAACCAGGAACGACAAGCACTGAACTGATCGCAGATGCCAAGTAAGTTTGAAGCTACTCAGAAACTGCTAAGAAGTGTCTATTCGCAATTTTGCTAATCTTTCGTTCGCAATTTTGATAAGCTAAGATTCACTCCCAGTAGGCGGCGGCTTAGCGTGTGCAAAGCTGCTAAAAGCAGCTTGCGAGCGAACAACTTGGAATGACCACCAATATCCTTTTACGGTACTCCTTGTCTCTCTCTTTACCTCGTGTGCAACTTTCCTTCACTAACTTTCTGTAATGTCAATCAAGTATGCAGGAGCATTAGTGTAAAGAAGGGCTTCACTAGCTGCATCGCTGGTAAGAGTTCAATTATAGCAGGATATCTGACGGCAATGCCTGCTCTTAATCCTGACTGAAAGGAAGCGCCAGTGTTCATTTACATTGGCCCTCATTCCGAGTTGTTCGCTCGTTAGCTGCTTTTAGCAGCTTTGCACACGCTAAGCCGCCGCCTACTGGGAGTGAATCTTATCTTATCAAAATTGCGAATGAAAGATTAGCAGAATTGCGAATAGACACTTCTTAGCAGTTTCTGAGTAGCTCCAGACTTACTCGGCATCTGCGATCAGTTCAGTCAGTTTCGTTCCTGGTTTGACGTCACAAACACACCCAGCGTTCGCCCAGACACTCCTCCGTTTCTCCAGCCACTCCCGCGTTTTTCCCAGAAACTGTAACGTTTTTTCGCACACACCCATAAAACGGCCTGTTTCCGCCCAGAAACACCCACTTCCTGTCAATCACATTACGATCACCAGAACGAAGAAAGAACCTCGTAATGCCGTGAGTAAAATTCCTAACTGCATAGCAAATTTACTTGGCGCAGTCGCACTGCGGACATTGCGCATGCGCATTAGCGACTAATCGCTCCGTTGCGAGAAAAAAATAAAGAGGCGAACAACTCGGAATGACCCCCATTGTACAGAATACTGCAGGCAGGCTTGAATGCTAAAAATCAGTTCTAGGCAAATATAGCTACCTCTGAAGGGGGTACTTTATGTAGTGCTATAGCCGGGTAGCGTGACATGCAGAATGCTCCAGGTGCTGTTCTGCCTCCCTGTATAGCCAGTGCCTGCTGAGCTGTGATGGCTCCTACTATGTGGTGCTAAGGTAAATCGCAGTTATACCTCTCCAAGTGTCTGTGTTAGGTCTCCATGCTGTCCGTAGCGGTCAGTGTGGGATACTGGGTGTCTTTCCGGACAATCTGCTCCCACGGGCTATCCCTTTGTTACTGCTGCAGTGCCCACCTCTTGCCTTAATTGGGAAGGCCTGGTCCACTCTGAGGCATTACCAACTGCCAGGCTCCAGATAAAACTTCACCCACTGCCGCTATGGGAGCTGCTGCGGTCACTCTTATTACATCTGCACCCCCAGACTTGCCTTGCGGGAGGAAGGTCTGCCTCCATCTCCTCTGTCACCCCCATGACCACCTCCGCACACACCTGAAGGCATAGCTCTCCTCTCAAGATTACCTCAGCTCAGCTCTCACCAACCACCTCCTTCTGCCAACTGCCATATATCCTGCTCCTGAGCTCTTGAGCAGTTGCTGGGGCTGCTGGGAGCTGCGGTGTGTCAGTTGTATGATGACATACACCTGCATTATAGCATAATGCACAATGTCAGACATACTGTAATACTTCACATTGTGGTGTATTACATATTTTATTCTGGAGGGGACGTGATCAAATTCAAGCGGCATGGCCATGCCCAATATCTCCAAGATTTGGCCACGTCCCTCAGTTTCCGGTCCCCCACTCAGCATTTTGGGGACCTCGTGGATGCCCTGACAGAATGCGTGGCTGCTGCTCTGATGAGTGTATACCACGGCACGCACCTTCCCTTCAGCAGTAGTGGGAGTGAGTGGAGGCACTGGCTGGGGGAAAGAACACTGTATGTGATGTCAGTCACAGCTTCGTAGCTCTGTCCACAGGGTCTTATTGCTGTGTGTAATACAGTGCTGTAAATCTGGTTCTGCTTATGGAAATCCTGAAAGAAGAAATGGGACAGGCGACCAGAGCATCAGTTGTGCAAGTGAAGGTGAGCAGAAAGCAGACAGGGAGGCAGCAGTTACAGGACAAGCACTGGGGAGTACACCATACTTACCTACTTTGCTGCCTCTTCCTCCGGGAGGAGGCAGCGTTGTAGGTGTATGGGGGTGTGTCCGGCAGCAGGACGGGCGGTACGGAGGCGTGGCTGGCAGCAGGATGTGCGGTCCGGGGGCGTTTCATCAGGGTCGCGTCATCGTGACTCCACCCCCCTCTGTGCTGTGCCGAGAAACGAGGCAAGGGATGGGTGACTGGAAATGTATGCACACCACACATTGCACACACAGGGAAAAGTTCTCGTTTGAACTTTATAGTGTGAACATGAGGCAGAGCGCCCTGGCCCCCCTCTGTCTGTGGTATCCCCTGGCTGGTGCACACTGCTACACTGTGCAGGCCGTAGTGGGGGCGGGCTAGATGACGAGTGGGGGCAGTGCAGACAAATCCTGCAAGGACAGTGATTTTCAACCTTTTTTTACTCGCGGCACACCGAACAATATTTTAAAATTGCCAAGGCACACCATCAGTTCCCCACAGAAAAAAAAACAAAAAACACACATTGGCCTAAATCCACACATACATTGGCCTACGCAGAAAAAACAATCACATTCCTCCCCACATAAATCCTATTGCTCCTTACATAAATCAATCACATTGCTCCCTACATAAATTCTATTGCTCCCCACATAAATCAATCACATTGTTCCCCCCATAAATCCTTAAATTCTTATTCTCCCCACATAAATCCTATTGTTCACCACAGGAGAAATAAAATAACAAATATTAGCCCCTACCGGTCACCTGTCCTCCTTCCTGTCCCTCAGTGGCGGGGGTTGTTCATAGTGGAGTGCTGCGAATACTGAGCAGTGGGTGGTCGGGCAGGTGTGGATGTGGGTGGGCAAGGAAAGCTGTGGATGAAGGCGGGAACTGGAAGATGTGTATGCAGGTGGGTGGGCTGGCTGGGTGGTGAGACGCGGCGGCCGTGACCTATGATATCACACCGCCGCGTCTTCCAGGCATACATCACGGGCGGAGCACGACTGATCCTCTAAATAGAGCCCGAGCCAACAGTTCACTCTGAAGGTGCAGGAAGCTGCTCTGGCTCTGCGGCACACCTTGCAATCGGTCGCGGCACACTGGTTGAAAAAGCCTGTGCTAGGAGGATCACGGACTGGGACTCTCAACCAGGGTAGAGCCTTTCAGACAAGGGGCCTAATTCAGACCTGATCGCTCGCTAGGGTTTTTGTGCAGTCCTGCGTTCGCATATTCGCCGCCCATAGGGGAGTGTATTTTAGCTGTGCAAGTGTGTGAACGCATGTGTAGCAGAGCTGTACGAAAAGATCTTGTACAGTCTCTGAGTAGCCCGAATTCACGTCACGAATCCTCCCTGCAAACGCTTGGACAGGACACGCCTGCATTTTTCCAACCACTCCCAGAAAACGCTCAGTTGCCACCCACAAACGCCCTCTTCCTGTCAATCTCCTTGTGAACGCCCGTGCGAATGGATTCTTCACACAAACCCATCGCTGAGCGGCGATCCGCTTTGTACCTATGCAACGCGCCTGCGCATTGCAGTGCATATGCATGCGCAATTTAGACCTGTTCACCAACTGTTCGAAAACACAGCCTAACTATCAGGTCTGAATTAGCCCCATAATCCGCACCCAGGTTTTAGGCTTTGATCTGATCACTGTGGATTTATGTTCGCACCTCAGGAGGTGGAAACAAAAATCCGCGTTAAGTGCAGCCTGCGGGTAAGTGTCGCGGGTGATAGAATTCAGCCCATAGTATTAATATAGCTAAAACGATGCTTCTCTCAAAAATATTAATAAAAAAATAAAATACTTTTTTATGTCCATTCTAAGGGCAGTATCTTCTAGTAATCCAACATGAAACCTTTTAATCCAGAGGAAAACGTGTAACACAGGGGAACGCCTCGTCATCCTCTGTAAATGATCTAAGTTTGTAATCCAATGAAAGATGGGCTTTATCCAAAAATGATTTGTTTTTTTAATTCACTGTAATTATTCCTTACTTGTAATTCCCAGGTAATCTTCCTGTAATGCTGCGCTGTGTTGTTTCACGTAATTCACAGGAAAATCTCTTTGCGGATGAGTCTAAGGGGAGGATTCAGATGGAACTTGATCATATCTGTATTTCCGTGAAATTGGACATTTCAGGTCAGAAAAAATGCTAGTGCACAAAACCTCCCTGTCTTGTGGGAGTGTCGTGGGAGTGTATCTAACGTTCTAGGCTATTCTGAGCCATGGGTACTGGTCGCTAATGAAGGTTTCAGCAGCTTGCGTAAAATCAATGGCCGGTATGGGTCTCCGCTTGCAGAGGCACAAACCCCCGTATTAGCTCTAGTGTTTCTTGCAAAAGGATTCTGCGGCTACAGACATTGTGTCTCAGAATCAGCCACTAAGCGCTCCACTGGGAGGCCTGCAGCAGAACCACAGGGAACAGAAATGACTGTGACTTCCCATCGTTCCAACCAATCACAAGTGTTTCCTCACGCAACTGTAATGTAAGGGGAGCTCCATTCGTATTAATTGTCTATCCTTTTCAATGGGGTTGCTCCGTGTAGTGCACAACTCTTTAAATGAATGGACCATTGTATAAATGTGAACGTACAGAACAATGCTTGTGTATGTACATAATTCATTCCCAGAGATAGAAATTGACCCTTTCCATGCTTTGAGTACATTGAAGTGAAGCAAGCTGTGCCCAAAAAGCAGTACACAAATGGCTGCGGAGCCTTGAACAGGATGGGATTTAGTTTTACCAGTGATTGCACACTTTGTACTTGCATTACATGTAGGTAGCATTCAGGTATCATTGGGTAACGGCTCTAAGGCCTTTATAACAGAAACTTCTAGATAAAGTTAAGAGAATAATTGTATCACAGGCTTGAATGAGAATGGTATTAACAACAGGGGGTCCATGCAGAGCTCAACACAACGAGCTTTGTGGATGCACCCTGCAATCTTCAGAGCAGTGCATCAAGGCCACCTTAGTGGCATTGTTATCCCAGCGCAAAACAATGCACTGGGGTACCTATAATTGGACACTCACTGCCCCCCCACATTAATAAAATCAATCCCTTGATTGTATACCCATTGACCCAGGACCGTAACTAGGGGGGGGCTAAGGGGGCATGCGCCCCGGGTGCAGGATTTGATGGGGCACCATGGAGTTAGAGGAGCAGGATTTTTGTTTGTTTTTTAACCGGCAGTGCTGTGCTGCTCCTGTGAGACAGGTGACAGCTCCCAGGGCAATGTTTCTGACCCACCTGTCTGCCCGCAGCTGGCTCCGGCGCTGAGCAGGTAAGCTCCAGTACCTGGGATCTCTCCTATGTCGGCTACTGTCTTAAACTCTCTTATTTGCCATGCAGTGCTGTGACTAGCGTGCGGTACACTGTACAAGCTATAGAAGCGCACTGTGCTCCCAGTTAGCAGTATCAACCTCCACTTTGCCTCCCAGATGGGGGGATTTGGTGTAGTTTATAGGTTATGCAGTGTATTAATGTATTGTAGTATATAGGGGCATGTAGTGCACTGATGTGGTGTAACATATAAAGGGATGTAGTGTAGGGATGTAGTATAGCATATACGGTATATAGTGCAGTGCATAGGGGCATGTAGTGTAGTAATGTAGTTCAGCGTGTAGGGGATGTAGTATAGTGATGTAGTGCAATGGATAGGGGATAGGGGAATGTAGTGCAGTGATGAAGTGTTATGATATAGTGCAATGTATGGGGACACACAAAGGAGCATGTAATTGAACACGCTGGCGGGGCATGTGACGCATAGGGTATTTGAAGCACATAGGGGAATATTGTCCAATAGTATCCTCTTATTTTGCATTTTTTGATAATATGATTATTTTAGTCTGACAGTTTGCTTGTTTTTTTGGGAGGGGGGCACCAATTTTCTGCCTTGCCCCGGGTGACGAAAATCCTAGTTTCGGCCCTGCATTGACCCCCTCCTATTAATAAAATCATATCCCAGGGCAGACACCCACTACCCCCTCTGCCCGATTAATGAAGGCAGACCCCATATCTGACAGTCCCCTTCCCCTAGCACAAATGTAAAAAAAAAAAGTAAATCAAACAAATTAAAAAGTTACCCCTCCAGTGGCCACTTGCCAACTATCCACATGCTTCCACACAGTGAATGGCTGTCAGCACCCTGATTGGAGTATAGCTCCAGTCATCCACCAATCAGCATACTGGCAGCCATTCACTGTCTGGCTGTAGAGTGGGAGGCAGGTAGAGAATGTTGTCTGGCCGCTCTAATTTTGTGTCATTCTTCCCAAACAGAGCAACGGGGCAGCATTCTCTACCTGCCTCCCAAGAAGCTTCCGGCCCAGCCCACCCCTGCTTGAAGGCCCCATTTAGAATTGTGCAGCTGCCCAGTATGCCCACATATTAAGAGGGTACTGCTGTGCATGCATCCAAATCAAGCATACACCACTGTGAGCAGCTATGGGCAATTCTAAATTGGACGTATCTCAATCTCATCTCCACCTGCGGCTGAATTGGTTCAATTAAGTGGCAAAGAGGCATTCACACGTTGGCTAGGTGTTCTGAGGGCGTGTAGAAGGAACTGTGAGCTGTTCTTACACAGAGCGCCATCTGATGGCAGAGAGATGTCTTGCTCCAGTGACTGGGCTGATACAAGTGGAAGCTGATAGTGATGACAGCTGCTGCCACAAGCAGAGGGAAGTGGGCGTGCAACTCTCAGTATTGGTGACTATTCACCTTTATTTCTCTGCGTGCAGTTGTGACCATATTGCATGATATCTGAATTGTCCCCTTAGGCACGTTGTAATATCAATGTTATATGTTAAACACTGCATAAAATAATCCTTGCCCATTCCAGACCCTCAAATTGGGACAGTCCCACAAAATCGGGGACTGTTATCCTCTATGAGCTCCAGGTTTTCTGATCAGACTCATACAGTGTATGCTGTTGCATACCACTTACTATGTATTTTCTCTTACGTCCTAGAGGATGCTGGGGACTCCGTAAGGACCATGGGGTATAGACGGGCTCCGCAGGAGACATGGGCACTATAAAGAACTTTAGAATGGGTGTGCACTGGCTCCTTACTCTATGCCCCTCCTCCAGACCTCAGTTAGATCCTGTGCCCAGAGGAGACTGGGTGCATTACAGGGGATCTCTCCTGAGTTTCTCTGAAAAAGAATTTTGTTAGTTTTTTTTATTTTCAGGGAGCCCTGCTGGCAACAGGCTCCCTGCATCGTGGGACTGAGGGGAGAGAAACAGACCTACTTAAATGATAGGCTCTGCTTCTTAGGCTACTGGACACCATTAGCTCCAGAGGGAGTCGGAACGCAGGTCTCCCCTCGCCGTTCGTCCCAGAGCCGCGCCGCCGTCCTCCTCGCAGAGCCGGAAGATAGAAGCCGGGTGAGTATAAGAAGAAAGAAGACTTCAAAGGCGGCAGAAGACTTCAGATCTTCTCTTAGGTAACGCGCAGCAGTAACGCTGCGCGCCATTGCTCCCACATACAACACACGGCAGGCACTGATGGGTGCAGGGCGCAGGGGGGCGCCCTGGGCAGCAATATTAAACCTCTAGGACTGGCCAAGATACATATATAGGCTACGGAGGCTGTATATATCATAATCCCCCGCCAGTATTACAAAAATTGAGCGGGACCGAAGCCCGCCGCTGAGGGGGCGGAGCTTGGTCCCACAGCACTAACCAGCACCATTTTCTCCACAGCACACTGCAGAGAAGCTGGCTCCCCGGACTCTCCCCTGCTGAACACGGTGACACAGGGCAAAAAAGAGGGGGGGGGGGCACTTGTAAGGCGTAGTGAGTGTATATATATACATATTGTTATATAAAAGCGCAGTTTATCTGGGAATTTTGTTTCCAGTGTCAGTTGGCGCTGGGTGTGTGCTGGCATACTCTCTCTCTGTCTATCCAAAGGGCCTTATTGGGGAACTGTCTCCATATAAATATATCCCTGTGTGTGGGGGGGTGTCGGTACGCGTGTGTCGGCATGTCTTAAGCGGAAGGCTCATCTAAGGAGGAGGTGGAGCAGATGATTGTGGTGTCTCCGTCGGCAACGCCGACACCTGATTGGTTGGACATGTGGAATGTTTTAAATGCAAATGTGACTTTGTTACATAAAAGAATGGACAAAGAGTCCAGGGAAAAAGCAGGGAGTCAATCCATGGCTTTGACTGTATCACAGGGCCCTTCAGGGTCTCAAAAACATCCCCTATCACAAATAGCAGACGCTGATACCAACACGGATTCTGACTCCAGTGTCGACTATGATGATGCGAGGTTACACCCAAGGGTGGCCAAAGGTATTCATTATAAGATTATTGCAATAAAAGATGTTTTGCATATCACAGATGACCCCTCTGTCCCTGACACGAGGGTACACATGTTTAAGGAAAAGAAACCTGAGGTAACCTTTCCCCCATCTCATGAGCTGAACGCGTTATTTGAAAAAGCTTGGGAAACTCCAGACAAAAAACTGCAGATTCCCAAGAGGATTCTATGGCGTATCCTTTCCCTGCACAGGACAGGGTACGGTGGGAATCCTCGCCCAGGTTGGACAAGGCTTTAACGCGCTTGTCCAAGAAGGTGGCGCTACCATCTCGGACACGGCAGCCCTCAAGGATCCTGCTGATCGCAGACAGGAAACGACCTTAAAATCTATTTATACACATACAGGTGCTTTACTCAGACCGGCAATAGCATCGGCTTGGGTTTGTAGCGCGGTAGCAGCTTGGACAGATACCTTGTCAGCTGACATTGATACCCTAGATAGGGATACCATTTTATTGACCTTAGGTCACATTAAAGACGCAGTCTTATATATGAGGGACGCTCAGAGAGACGTTGGGCTGCTAGGTTCGAGAGCCAATGCCATGGAGATTTCGGCTAGGCGAGCCCTGTGGACCCGCCAATGGACGGGTGATGCCGACTCAAAGAGGCATATGGAGGTTTTACCTTACAAGGGTGAGGTTTTATTTGGGGAAGGTTTCCACAGCTACCGCGGGTAAATCTACTTTTTTGCCTTATGTTCCCCCACAGCAAAAGAAAACTCCACAATATCAGATGCAGTCCTTTCAGTTGCATAAGTCCAGAAGAGGTCGGGGCTTTTCCTTCCTCGCCAGAGGTAAGGGTAGAGGGAAATGAATGCCTGCTACGGCTAGTTCCCAGGAGCAGAAGTCCTCCCCGGCTTCTACTAAATCCACAGCATGAGGCTGGGGCTCCACTGAGGGAGTCCGCACCGGTGGGAGCACGTCTTCGACTCTTCAGCCAGGTCTGGGTTCTGTCAGACGTGGATCCTTGGGCGATGGAAATTGTATCCCAAGGCTACAAACTGGAATTCGAAGAGGTGCCTCCTCGCCGATTTTTCAAGTCGGTTTTACCAGCTTCTCCCGCAGAGAGGGAAATAGTTTTAGCTGCAATTCAAAAGCTGTGTCAACAGCAAGTGATTATCAAGGTTCCCCTAGTCCAACAGGGGAAAGGGTACTATTCAACCCTGTTTGTGGTCCCGAAACCGGATGGCTCGGTCAGACCCATTTTGAATCTAAAATCCATAAACCTGTAATTGAAAAAGTTCAAATTCAAGATGGAATCGCTTCGGGCAGTGATCTCCAGCCTGGAAGGGGGGGATTTTATGGTGTCACTAGACATAAAGGATGCATACCTTCATGTCCCCATATTTCCTTCTCATCAGGCGTACCTGAGATTCGCTGTACAGGACTGTCATTACCAGTTTCAGACGTTGCCGTTTGGGCTTTCCACGGCCCCGAGGATTTTCACCATGGTGATGGCGGAAATGATGGTGCTCCTGTGCAGCCATGGAGTCACAATTATCCCGTACTTGGACGATCTCCTGATAAAAGCGAGATCGAGAGATCAATTGCTGAAAAGCGTGTCGCTCTCCTTGAGAGTGCTGCAGCAGCACGGTTGGATTTTAAATCTACCAAAGTCACAATTGATTCCAACGACTCGGCTATCATTCTTAGGCATGATTCTGGACACGGAACAGAAGAGGGTTTTTCTCCCAATGGAAAAAGCCCAGGAACTCCAGAACGTGGTCCGAGACCTGCTAAAACCAAAGAGAGTGTCAGTTTATCAATGCACTCGTGTCACAATCCTGACTGTAGGTTTCATATTTGGTGACTTACCCCTGCCATCTGTCCCGGATCCTGTGTCTTTTTTAAACAGGTTGTCAGCTCTGAGTTTTCCTGAGTTCTCTGCCTGAAAGGTAATAGTTAATTAGCTCCATCTGTGGTGATCTCCTGTGTGAGGCTGAATTCAGTAATCTGAAGTTTAGGCCTAAAAGCCAGCATCCTATGTTTTGCAGAAGTTCAGGCTTCAGTGTTCTCTCGGCCTGCTAGGCCTTATTCTACATCACAGCCTTGGCTAGAGTAGTCACATGACAGTGACTGTTCACCTGACCCAGAGTTGTTCAATCCTCTGCCAGCCTGAGACTCTCTGCATCACCTAATCCTGCTCACCAATCACCAAGGACCAGGAAGTATAAATCAGGAGGCTGAGTTAGAAACTGGGCCAGTTCCTTGTGTCACACTCACAGCTATGTGTGAGTCTTCAAGCTGAGCTCCCTAAAGGTAACCTTTATACTCTGGTTCCTGTGAAAACTCTGTTCCTTGTTACCCTGTTTGGTTTACTTTTGTGTTGCCACTGATGATCACTATTTCCTCGAGTCTCAAAGTAAAGGCACAGCTGCAGTGGTTCATCTTAAAGGCACAGTATTTTATTCCATAGTCTCAACTGAAAACCACAGCTGCCGTGGTTCATCTTTACTGCTGTTGTAGTTGTGATCTCCAGAGCTCCCGTATCCCTGCAGCATCTCCGTGCCTCAGCATCTCCGTGCCTCAGCATCTCTGTGCCTCAGTACCTCCGTGCCTCAGTACCTCCGTGCCTCCGTATCTCCGTGCCTCAGCACCTCCGTGCCTCCCAGCACCTCAGTGCCTCAGTACCTCCATGCCTCAGCATCTCCGTGCCTCCCAGTACCTCCGTGCCTCAGTATCTCCGTGCCTCAGCACCTCCGTGCCTCAGTACCTCCCAACACCTCCGTGCCTCAGCACCTCGTGCCTCCAGCATCTCCGTACTTCCAGCACCTCGTGCCTCAGCACCCCCGTGCCTCAGCACCTCGTGCCTCCAGCGTCTCAGTGCTTCAGCATCTCAGTGCCTCCAAGCACCTCAGTGCCTCCAAGCACCCCAGTGCCTCCAAGCACCCCAGTGTCTCTACGCACCCCAGTGTCTCTACGCACCCCAGTGTCTCTACGCACCCCAGTGTCTCCAAGCACTTCCGTGCCTCCTAGCACCTCAGTGTCTCCAAGCATCCAGTGCACTTTAGCGCAGTTGTACCTGATATTCTTCACTGATTCATCAGCGCCTTTCCAGTTCTGTCTTTCAGGAGACCTTCAGCGCCCACACGTGCTTCCTGTCTGCCGACCTAATCCTGCATGAGAAGAACCTAGATTCGGCCATCTCTGCCGCGGTTCCTCTTCCCAGTCACCGGAAGAAACCCAGAGTCCACAACATTCCCAAACCAGGTCAGTGGTAGTATTCATATAATCCTCCAGTCGCCCGCACAGACTTCACTAACACCGGGTTCACAAAACCTCAGTCATGACAGTAGGAACTGGCCACATGGACCCGGCCGAAAGTGTTTGTCTGACGCAGGACCTCCTAAGCAATATTGCAGGACGCTTGGAAGGTCTGGAGTCGACTCAGCATCAATTGGCACAGTGTCTGCAGCGGAATTCGTTCTCCAGAGATTCTCTGACCTTCTGCACTAAGACTCCTGACCAACTGCAGATTTTCTACCAGATGTTATTACAGTTACAAGAACTTTTGTCGAGTATTCTTTCTGTGATGCCTGATCTCTTCAGGAATACTGCCAACGTTGTTGATCCTGTTTTGTCCCAACCAGTTAATAGAGTCTCTTCCTCTGTGCAAGGAAAAGTTGTTCATCAGAGCTATCCACGGCCCAAACTCTCTGAAGCTGAACGTCAGCGGCGTAGGGAGCTACACCTCTGTCTTTACTGTGGAAATTCCGGTCATTTTGTTAAAGACTGCATTCTTCGTAAGCCAGGGAATGGTGACAAATCTCAGTATCACAGTGCTCATGTCTACAAGTCATCCACAGTAGCCGATCCTGCTACTGCTGACAGGGGTATCAAGATGGCTACTCTGAAAGAGACTCAAATTTATGACTGGGGTCCGGTGATTAAACGACCTTATCCCAAGTTGGGTGTCCAGAGAAGAATATTCAAGCCATTTAGAGTCACAGAGGAGTCCGTGTCATTAGCCCAAGGAGGGGCATCCGTGTCATTAGCCCAAGGAGGGGCGTCCGTGCCTACAGCCCAAGGAGGGGCGTCCGTGCCTACAGCCCAAGGAGGGGCGTCCGTGCCTACAGCCCAAGGAGGGGCGTCCGTGCCTACAGCCCAAGGAGGGGCGTCCGTGCCTACAGCCCAAGGAGGGGCGTCCGTGCCTACAGCCCAAGGAGGGGCGTCCGTGCCTACAGCCCAAGGAGGGGCGTCCGTGCCTACAGCCCAAGGAGAGGCGTCCGTGTCTTCAGCCCAAGGAGGGGCGTCCGTGTCTACAGCCCAAGGAGGGGCGTCCGTGTCTTCAGCCCAAGGAGGGGCGTCCGTGTCTTCAACCCCAGTGAGGGGTTCAGAGCGTCCAGCCCCAGTGAGGGGTTCAGAGGGTCCAGCCCCAGAGAGACTACAGAGTGCTGCCCAGCCAGAGAGTCTACAGAGTGCTGCCAAGCCAGAGAGTCTACAGAGTGCTGCCCAGCCAGAGAGTCTACAGAGTGCTGCCCAGCCAGAGAGTCTACAGAGTGCTGCCCAGCCAGAGAGTCTACAGAGTGCTGCCCAGCCCCGTGAAGTGGGGGCTCTTGCCTCAACCCAGCCCCGTGAAGAGGGGGCTCTTGCCTTAGCCCAGCCCCGTGAAGAGGGGGCTCTTGCCTTAGCCCAGCCCCGTGAAGAGGGGGCTCTTGCCTCAGCCCAGCCCCGTGAAGAGGGGGCTCCTGCCTTAGTTCAGCCCCATGAAGAAAGGGCTCAGCCCGTCCCGGTTCCAGCCGGTCCAGCAATACTCCAGGCTCCACCTGGTCAGTCCGTCCCGGTTCCAGCCGGTCCAGCAATACTCCAGGCCCAGCCTGGTCAGTCCGTCCCGGTTCCAGCTGGTCCAGCAATACTCCAGGCCCAGCCTGGTCAGTCCGTCCCGGTTCCAGCCGGTCCAGCAATACTCCAGGCCCAGCCTGGTCAGTCCGTCCCGGTTCCAGCCGGTCCAGCAATATTCCAGGCTCCACCTGGTCAGTCCGTCCCGGTTCCAGCCGGTCCAGCTATACTCCAGGCACAGCCTGGTCAGTCCGTCCCGGTTCCAGCCGGTCCAGCAATACTCCAGGCCCAGCCTGGTCAGTCCGTCCCGGTTCCAGACGGTCCAGCAATACTCCAGGCCCTGCCTGGTCAGTCCGTCCCAGTTCCATCTGGTCCAGCGATACTCCAGGACCAGTCTGGTCAGTCTTCGTTGGCTCCAGCCAATTCAAGTATCCTCGGATCCAATCCAGTCCTACTCGTCCAGCCAAAGCTTTCTTCAGCTTCAGCCTCTAAGCTTTCGTCTGATGGTTTTCCACCTATTTACTTTGATGGAGATTTATTGCAATATGCCGCTCTGGTTGAACAATTTCTCTCTCGGATGGAGTCTGATCCTTTAGGTGCAGTAACTCCTTCCAACGTTACTCGATATCTGTTCCTGGCATTCAGAGGAAGAGCTTTGGAGTGGGCCAACATGCTTTTTGAGAGTAATGATCCTGTGTTCCATGACTTACAGACTTTTAGTAATGCTGTGGTTAAAGAATTTGGTCCTAAACCTTTGGAATCTGACTCGGTAAAAAATCATGCTCTAAGGGGAATGCAGAAGGAAGTTTGTGCTGTCCTCCCAGGGATAATCTAAGAATCTCCTTCGGACATTCCGCTGTCCTTGGTTAAAACCAAATATTCCCATAAGAAGAAGAGGCATCAACGAAGGTCCTAAATTCTTCTGTATGAATTTCTCAAGTTCCTCTAAGATTCAAGATGGGTGTCCGGAGTCCACCCTTGAAGAGAGGGATACTGTCACAATCCTGACTGTAGGTTTCATATTTGGTGACTTACCCCTGCCATCTGTCCCGGATCCTGTGTCTTTTTTAAACAGGTTGTCAGCTCTGAGTTTTCCTGAGTTCTCTGCCTGAAAGGTAATAGTTAATTAGCTCCATCTGTGGTGATCTCCTGTGTGAGGCTGAATTCAGTAATCTGAAGTTTAGGCCTAAAAGCCAGCATCCTATGTTTTGCAGAAGTTCAGGCTTCAGTGTTCTCTCGGCCTGCTAGGCCTTATTCTACATCACAGCCTTGGCTAGAGTAGTCACATGACAGTGACTGTTCACCTGACCCAGAGTTGTTCAATCCTCTGCCAGCCTGAGACTCTCTGCATCACCTAATCCTGCTCACCAATCACCAAGGACCAGGAAGTATAAATCAGGAGGCTGAGTTAGAAACTGGGCCAGTTCCTTGTGTCACACTCACAGCTATGTGTGAGTCTTCAAGCTGAGCTCCCTAAAGGTAACCTTTATACTCTGGTTCCTGTGAAAACTCTGTTCCTTGTTACCCTGTTTGGTTTACTTTTGTGTTGCCACTGATGATCACTATTTCCTTGAGTCTCAAAGTAAAGGCACAGCTGCAGTGGTTCATCTTAAAGGCACAGTATTTTATTCCATAGTCTCAACTGAAAACCACAGCTGCCGTGGTTCATCTTTACTGCTGTTGTAGTTGTGATCTCTAGAGCTCCCGTATCCCTGCAGCATCTCCGTGCCTCAGCATCTCCGTGCCTCAGCATCTCTGTGCCTCAGCATCTCCGTGCCTCAGTACCTCCGTGCCTCAGTACCTCCGTGCCTCCGTATCTCCGTGCCTTAGCACCTCCGTGCCTCCCAGCACCTCAGTGCCTCAGTACCTCCGTGCCTCAGCATCTCCGTGCCTCCCAGTACCTCCGTGCCTCAGCACCTCCGTGCCTCCAAGCACCTCAGTGCCTCCAAGCACCCCAGTGCCTCCAAGCACCCCAGTGTCTCTACGCACCCCAGTGTCTCTACGCACCCCAGTGTCTCTACGCACCCCAGTGTCTCCAAGCACTTCCGTGCCTCCTAGCACCTCAGTGTCTCCAAGCATCCAGTGCACTTTAGCGCAGTTGTACCTGATATTCTTCACTGATTCATCAGCGCCTTTCCAGTTCTGTCTTTCAGGAGACCTTCAGCGCCCACACGTGCTTCCTGTCTGCCGACCTAATCCTGCATGAGAAGAACCTAGATTCGGCCATCTCTGCCGCGGTTCCTCTTCCCAGTCACCGGAAGAAACCCAGAGTCCACAACATTCCCAAACCAGGTCAGTGGTAGTATTCATATAATCCTCCAGTCGCCCGCACAGACTTCACTAACACCGGGTTCACAAAACCTCAGTCATGACAACTCGAGTACTGGGAAAAATGGTGGCGGCCTATGAGGCCATCCCCTTCGGCAGGTTTCATGCGAAGAATTTTCAGTGGGACCTTCTGGACAAGTGGTCCGGGTCCCATCTTCACATGCATTAGAAAATAAGCCTGTCCCCCAGGGCCAGGGTGTCTCTCCTGTGGTGGCTGCAGAGTGCTCACCTTCTAGAGGGTCGCAGGTTCGGCATTCAAGACTGGATTCTGGTGACCACGGACGCGAGCCTCCGAGGATGGGGAGCAGTCACACAAGGAAGAAATTTTCAGGGAATATGGTCAAGCCAGGAGGCTTGTCTACACATCAACGTACTGGAATTGAGGGCCATATACAACGGCCTACGACAAGCGGAGAATCTTCTTTGCGACCTACCGGTTCTGATTCAATCAGACAACGTCACGGCCGTGGCTCATGTAAACCGCCAAGGCGGGACAAGGAGCAGAGTGGCAATGGCGGAAGCCACCAGGATTCTTCGCTGGGCGGAAAATCATGTAAGCAATCTGTCAGCGGTCTTCATTCCGGGAGTGGACTACTGGGAAGCAGACTTCCTCAGCAGACACGATCTCCATCCAGGAGAGTGGGGACTTCATCAAGAAGTTTTTGCAGAGATAACAAGTCTTTGGGGACTTCCTCAAATAGACATGATGGCGTCACGCCTCAACAAGGAGCTTCGGAGGTATTGTGCCAGGTCAAGGGACCCTCAGGCAGTAGCAGTAGACGCCCTGGTGACACCATGGGTGTTTCAGTCGGTCTATGTGTTCCCTCCTCTTCCTCTCATCCCAAAAATATTGAGAATCATAAGACGAAAAAGAGTACAGACAATACTCATTGTTCCAGATTGGCCTCGAAGGGCCTGGTACTCAGTTCTTCAGGAAATGCTCACAGAAGATCCGTGGCCTCTTCCTCTCAGGGAGGACCTGTTGCAGCAGGGGCCCTGCGTGTTCCAAGACTTACCGGGGTTACGTTTGACGGCATGGCGGTTGAACACCGAATCCTAGCTGGGAAAGGTATTCCGGAGGAAGTCATTCCTACTCTGATAAAGGCTAGGAAGCAGGTAATCCCGAAACATTGTCACCACATCTGGAGGAAGTATGTATCTTGGTGTAAAGCCAAGAATGCTCCTACGGAAGATTTCCATCTGGGCCGTTTTCTCCACTTTCTACAAACAGGAGTGGATATGGGCCTGAAGTTAGGCTCCATTAAGGTACAGATTTCGGCCCTATCTATCTTCTTTCAGAAGGAATAGGCTTCTCTTCCCGAAGTCCAGACTTTTGTAAAGGGAGCTCTGCACATCCAGCCTCCTTTTGTGCCCCCAGTGGCACCATGGGACCTTAACGTGGTGTTACAGTTCCTGCAATCTCACTGGTTTGAACCGCTTCAAACGGTTGAATTCAAATTTCTCACTTGGAAAGTGGTCATGTTATTGGCCTTGGCATCTGCAAGGCGGGTGTCCGAATTGGCGGCCTTGTCTCACAAGAGCCCCTATTTGATTTTCCATGTGGATAGAGCAGAGTTGAGGACTCGTCCTCAATTTTTGCCTAAGGTGTTTTCTTCATTTCATATGAACCAACCTATTGTGGTGCCTGTGGCTACGGGAGACTTGGAGGACTTCAAGTCCCTGGATGTAGTAAGGGCCTTAAAAATTTATGTAGCCAGGACGGCTCGGGTTAGGAAAACAGAAGCACTGTTTGTCCTGTATGCAGCCAACAAAGTTGGCGCTCCTGCTTCGAAGCAGACTATTGCTCGCTGGATCTGTAACACGATTCAGCAGGCTCATTCTACGGCTGGAATGCCGTTACCAAATTCGGTAAAGGCTCATTCCACTAGGAAGGTGGGCTCTTCTTGGGCGGCTGCCCGAGGCGTCTCGGCTTTACAGCTTTGCCGAGCGGCTACTTGGTCGGGTTCGAACACTTTTGCAAAGTTCTATAAGTTTGATACCCTGGCTGATGAGGACCTCGCGTTTGCTCAATCGGTGCTGCAGAGTCATCCGCACTCTCCCGCCCGGTCTGGAGCTTTGGTATAATCCCCATGGTCCTTACGGAGTCCCCAGCATCCTCTAGGACATAAGAGAAAATAAGATTTTAAACCTACCGGTAAATCTTTTTCTCCTAGTCCGTAGAGGATGCTGGGCGCCCGTCCCAGTGTGGACATTTTTCTGCAAACCTTGTATATAGTTATTGCTTCAATAAGGGTTATGTTACAGTTGAGACCAGTCTTGGACTGATGCTGTTTTGTTCATACTGTTAACTGGTTGCGTATATTCCAGGTTATACGGTGTGGATGGTGTGGGCTGGTATGAATCTTGCCCTTAGATTAACAAAAATCCTTTCCTCGTACTGTCCGTCTCCTCTGGGCACAGTTTCTCTAACTGAGGTCTGGAGGAGGGGCATAGAGGTAGGAGCCAGTGCACACCCATTCTAAAGTTCTTTGTAGTGCCCATGTCTCCTGCGGAGCCCGTCTATACCACATGGTCCTTACGGAGTCCCCAGCATCCTCTACGGACTAGGAGAAAAAGATTTACCGGTAGGTTTAAAATCTTATTATATTGTATATACAGTGATCCCTGGCTGACCCCCTAATATCCTAAATAAAGAAAATCCCATCCCCTCCAGATAATTACTTAGCAGTGCTGAAGATATGTTGATGTTAAATTACCATAATGCTCCATTTGCCATCACAGACCACATTTCCGGTCTACAGATCTATTCACAACAACAAGCTCTTAATTTGTTTGAAAGGTTCTTAAATCTTCAGTAATGATTTACTAATTTGGTTAGAAAGAAAATACATAAAATTATGGATGATAATCTGAGAAGGTCCATCACATTACTAAGTCACATCCGGGTGTTGGCTGGCACTCGGCCACCTTTCAAAGTCCAACAGCTGTGATGAGTTATTACTGAAGAGATATGTAAATTGCTCATAGCGCTCCCATGTGCGCAGCCAAATCACAGCTACAGGAGCCATTTAACTCCTCCACTGCTTGAAAAAAGATATAAATGAGACACAGTAGCGGCTACGACCGCACTTTATGGCGGTCGCCCGTCTGCAGACACTGCTACAAAGCCCTTCCCTGGTGTATATCCATGTGTACGAATGTGCAAGGACTGAGATGGCTGCCGTCAGAGCCTGCTGACGCTGTGAGACCGAATAGTGCGTCTTTAGGAGCCGACATCGGCCGCATCATTGGAACCTGCAGAGTGTAAACTCCAATGTGAATGATGCAGTACTTGTGGACCTAATTCATATCTGTATGAAATGGCCAATGTGCTGCTGTGATCCCGCTCACTGGGCGGGATGTACCAACCTCTTGCAGTACATCCCAACCTCTAGCAGTACATACCAACCTCTTGCAGTACATCCCAACCTCTAGCAGTACATCCCAACCTCTTGCAGTACATCCCAACCTCTTGCAGTACATCCCAATCTCTTGCAGTACATCCCTCTTGCAGTACCAACCTCTTGCATTACATACCTCTCTCGATAAGAGCTGCCCTTTGCAGTGACCACCGGTCCCAGGACTTCCGAGTATATGACCCAGAGTCAATCTGCGCATGCCCAGAATGACGCGCGGCCACGGGAGACGCTGGGAGAGATTGATTGGATCCCTCTAACAGCACCGATGCGGAAAGTAGCCCCCTGATGGCCGGCACTGTCAATCATGATGCGGCCGCAATGTGTAAGGTCACGCGCGCGCACAATGGCCGATGCGCGTGCACAGACCACCTGGATGCAGCCACTGCGAGTGACCGCACGGCTGCGTCCAGGTCTGAATTAGGACACGAGGTTGGGAATGCCCCCTATAGACCTTCTATAACACACCCCTTATAAATGGTCTTCTTAATATTCAGATATTTATAAACCAAGTGGTGATAAGGGGGCTGATGTATCAAAAATGTGATTAGTTTCAACATTTTTTTCGTCACTTATCGTGTCTTGTTCTGGATTTTTTTTCGAAGTATGTATCTTTTTTTTTTTTTTTTTTTATGTGTATGCGATAAAACCCCAAAAATGTGATAATTATCTGCTTTACGATCGTTTTTATCGCATTTCGGAAAAATGAAATGAAGTGCACATGCTCTGTTTCAGAGCCGGACATGCGCAGTGAGTTCCTTGGTGGCGTTCAGCACATACCTGACCTACAGCAGAGGAGATTAGCTAGCTTACTATGGGACACTTATTGGAAAAGTGAAAGGGGAGGGAACTTTTACAAAGACAATTCAATTGGTTAATCTAATGATTGTTATAGACATGTTACTAAAATGAAATTCCACCGGCCTCTAGTAGTGTTTGCTGCTCACTTCCAACAGAACTATTAAGAGTCTCACAAACAAAACATCTGTGTGTGTGTGTGTGTGTGTGTGTGTGTGTGTGTGTGTGTGTGTGTGTGTGTGTGTGTGTATATATATATATATCTATGAGAGAATTTTTATATGTATATAATTATCAATTTCAAGCAAGCAACATGTAAAAAATATTAGTACATTTTTAGACTAGTTCAATATATATAAGTAAATTTTAAATAGAGGGAGATATATTTCTCTGACGTCCTAGTGGATGCTGGGTACTCCGTAAGGACCATGGGGAATAGACGGGCTCCGCAGGAGACTGGGCACTTCTTTAAAGAAAAGATTAGGTACTACATCTGGTGTGCACTGGCTCCTCCCTCTATGCCCCTCCTCCAGACCTCAGTTAGAATATGTGCCCGGCCAGAGCTGGATGCACCTAGTGGGCTCTCCTGAGTTCACTAAAAAGAAAAGTATTTGTTAGTTTTTTTATTTTCAGTGAGATCTGCTGGCAACAGACTCACTGCTACGTGGGACTTAGGGGAGAGAAGCAAACCTACCTGCTTGCAGCTAGCTTGTGCTTCTAGGCTACTGGACATTAGCTCCAGAGGGATCGAACACAGGGCCCGACCTCGATCGTCCGGAGCCGTGCCGCCATCCCCCTTGCAGAGCCAGAAGACGGAAGAAACCGGAGGAAATCGGCGGCTGAAGACTTCAGTCTTCAATAAGGTAGCTCACCGCACTGCAGCTGTGCGCCATTGCTCCCACAGCACACCACACGCTCCGGTAACTGGTGGGTGCAGGGTGCTGGGGGGGGCGCCCTGGGCTGCAATTAATATACCTTATGGCAATAAAAAGCACATAATACAGTGTTTAACACTGTATATGTGCAGAAACCCCCGCCATTAACGTTATAAAAAGCGGGAGAGGCCCGCCGTTGAAGGGGCGGGGCTATCTCCCTCAGCACAGCCAGCGCCATTTTCTCTTCACAGCTCCGCTGGAAGGACGCTACCCAGGCTCTCCCCTGCAGTATACACTACAGAAAGGGTAAAAAAGAGAGGGGGGGCACATAAATTTAGGCGCAAATTGTGATATAAGCAGCTATAGGGGGAAAATTCACTTTGTGTATAGTGTATATCCCTCTGTTATATAGCGCTCTGGTGTGTGCTGGCATACTCTCTCTCTGTCTCCCCAAAGGACTTTGTGGGGTCCTGTCCTCAGTCAGAGCATTCCCTGTGTGTGTGTGCGGTGTGTCGGTACGGCTGTGTCGACATGTTTGATGAGGACGCTTACGTGGAGGCGGAGCAGGTGCCGATAAGTGTGATGTCGCCCCCTGCGGGGCCGACACCTGAGTGGATGGATGTGTGGAAGGTATTAACCGACAGTGTCAACTCCTTGCATAAAAGGTTCGATGACGCAGCTTTGGGACAGCCGGCATCTCAGCCCGCGCCTGCCCAGGCATCTCAGAGGCCGTCAGGGGCTCAAAAACGCCCGCTACCTCAGATGGCAGACACAGATGTCGACACGGAGTCTGACTCCAGTGTCGACCAGGATGAGACAAATTTACAATCCACTAGGGCCATCCGATGCATGATTACGGCAATGAAAAATGTGTTGCACATTTCTGACATTAACCCGGTTACCACAAAAAAGGGTATTATGTTTGGGGAGAAAAAGCAGCCAGTGACTTTTCCCCCATCTGATGAGTTAAATGAAGTGTGTGAAGAAGAGTGGGGTTCCCAGATAAGAAACTAGTAATTTCTAAGCGGTTACTAATGGCGTACCCTTTCCCGCCAACGGATAGGTTACGCTGAGAGACATCCCATAAGGTGGACAAGGCGCTCACACGATTATCTAAAAGGGTGGCACTGCCTTCTCAGGATACGGCCGCCTAAAAGGAGCCTGCAGATAGAAAGCAGGAGGCTATCCTGAAGTCTGTGTATACACACTCAGGTACTATACTGAGACCTGCTATTGCTTCAGCATGGATGTGTAGTGCTGCAGCAGCGTGGTCTGATTCCCTGTCTGACAACATTGATTCCCTTGACAGGGACACTATATTGCTAACCATAGAGCATATTAAAGACGTAGTCTTATATATGAGAGATGCACAGAGGGACATTTGCCGGCTGGCATCTAGAATTAATGCAATGTTCATTTCTGCCAGGAGAGTATTATGGACTCGGCAGTGGACAGGTGATGCTGATTCTAAAAGGCACATGGAAATTTTGCCTTATAAGGGTGGAGAATTGTTTGGGGACGGTCTTTCGGACCTCGTATCCACAGCAACAGCTGGGAAGTCGACTTTTTTACCTCAGGTTCCCTCACAGCCTAAGAAAGCACCGTATTATCAAGTACAGTCCTTTCGGCCTCAGAAAGGCAAGCGGGTTAGAGGCGCGTCCTTTCTGCCCAGAGGCAGGGGTAGAGGGAAAAAGCTGCACCATACAGCCAGTTCCCAGGAACAAAAATCCTCCCCTGCTTCCACTAAGTCCACCGCATGACGCTGGGGCTCCACATGTGGAGCCAGGTGCAGTGGGGGCCCGTCTCTGGAACTTCAGCGACCAGTGGGTTCGCTCACAGGTGGATCTCTGGGTTCTACAAGTGGTATCTCAGGGATACAAGCTGGAGTTCGAGACGTCTCCCCCTCGCCGTTACCTCAAATCACCCTTGCCAGCTACTCCCCAGGACAGGGAGGTAGTACTGGCGGCAATTCACAAGCTGTACCTCCAGCAGGTGATAATCAAAGTTCCCCTCCTTCAACAGGGACGGGGTTACTATTCCACAATGTTTGTGGTACCGAAACCAGACGGTTCGGTGAGACCCATTCTAAATTTGAAATCCTTGAACACTTATATAAGTTCAAGTTCAAAATGGAATCGCTCAGGGCGGTTATTGCAAGCCTGGAAGAGGGGGATTACATGGTATCATGGGACATCAAGGATGCTTACCTACATGTCCCCATTTACCCACCTCACCAGGTGTACCTTCGTTTTGTGGTACAGGACTGCCATTACCAATTCCAGACGTTGCCGTTTGGTCAGTCCACGGCACCGAGGGTATTTACCAAAGTAATGGCCAAAATGATGATACTCCTTCGGAAGAAGGGAGTTATAATTATCCCGTACTTGGACGATCTCCTTATAAAGGCGAGGTCCAGGGAGCAGTTGTTGGTCGGAGTAGCACTATCTCAGGAAGTGCTACAACAGCACGGCTGGATTCTGAATATCCCAAAGTCGCAGCTGGTTCCTACGACGCGTCTGCTGTTCCTGGGTATAATTCTGGACACAGAACAGAAGAAGGTGTTTCTCCCGGAGGAGAAGGCCAAGGAGTTGTCATCTCTGGTCAGAGACCTCCTAAAACCAAAACAGGTGTCGGAGCATCACTGCACGCGAGTCCTGGGAAAGATGGTAGCTTCTTACGAGGCAATTCCATTCAGCAGGTTCCTTGCAAGGATCTTTCAGTGGGATCTGTTAGACAAGTGGTCCGGATCGCATCTTCAGATGCATCGGCTGATCACCCTGTCCCCGAGGGCCAGGGTGTCTCTGCTGTGGTGGCTGCAGAGTGCTCATCTTCTCGAAGGCCGCAGATTCGGCATACAGGACTGGGTCCTGGTGACCACGGATGCAAGCCTCCGAGGTTGGGGGGCAGTCACTCAGGGAAGAAACTTCCAAGGACAATGGTCGAGTCAGGAGGCTTCCCTACACATAAATATTCTGGAACTAAGGGCCATTTACAATGCCCTAAGTCAGGCAAAACCCCTGCTTCAAAACCAACCGGTGCTGATTCAGTCAGACAACATCACGGCAGTCGCCCATGTAAACCGACAGGGCGGCACAAGAAGCAGGCGATGGCAGAAGCCACAAGGATTCTCCGATGGGCGGAAAATCACGTGATAGCACTGTCAGCAGTGTTCATTCCGGGAGTGGACAACTGGGAAGCAGACTTCCTCAGCAGGCACGACCTCCACCCGGGAGAGTGGGGACTTCATCCAGAAGTCTTCCAGCTGATTGTAAATCGTTGGGAAAGGCCACAAGTGGACATGATGGCGTCCCGCCTCAACAAAAAGCTAAAAAGATATTGCGCCAGGTTAAGGGACCCTCAGGCGATAGCTGTGGACGCTCTAGTGACACCGTGGGTGTACCAGTCGGTTTATGTGTTCCCTCCTCTTCCTCTCATACCAAAGGTACTGAGGATAATAAGAAAGAGAGGAGTAAGAACTATACTCATCGTTCCGGATTGGCCAAGAAGGACTTGGTACCCGGAACTACAAGAAATGATCTCAGAGTACCCTTGGCCTCTGCCTCTCAGACAGGACCTGCTACAGCAGGGGCCCTGTCTGTTCCAAGACTTACCGCGGCTGCGTTTGACGGCATGGTGGTTGAACGCCGGATCCTAATGGAAAAGGGCATTCCGGTTGAAGTCATTCCTACGCTGATAAAAGCTAGGAAGGATGTGACAGCAAAACATTATCACCGCATATGGCGAAAATATGTTGCTTAGTGTGAGGCTATGAAGGCCCCAACAGAAGAATTTCAGCTGGGTCGATTTCTGCACTTCCTACAGTCAGGAGTGACTATGGGCCTAAAATTGGGATCCATTAAAGTCCAGATTTCGGCCCTGTCTATTTTCTTTCAAAAAGAACTGGCTTCACTGCCTGAAGTTCAGACGTTTGTTAAGGGAGTGCTGCATATTCAGCCTCCTTTTGTGCCTCCAGTGGCACCTTGGGATCTCAACGTTGTGTTGGATTTCCTAAAATCACATTGGTTTGAGCCACTTCAGACCGTGGAGTTGAAATATCTCACGTGGAAAGTGGTCATGCTTTTGGCCTTGGCTTCGGCTAGGCATGTGTCAGAATTGGCGGCTTTGTCATGTAAAAGCCCCTATCTGATCTTCCATATGGACAGGGCAGAATTGAGGACTCGTCCCCAATTTCTCCCTAAGGTGGTATCAGCGTTTCATCTGAACCAACCTATTGTGGTACCTGCGGCTACTCGGGACTTGGAGGCTTCCAAGTTGCTGGATGTAGTCCAGGCCCTGAAAATCTATGTTTCCAGGACGGCTAGAGTCAGAAAAACTGACTCGCTGTTTATCCTGCATGCACCCAACAAGCTGGGTGCTCCTGCTTCTAAGCAGACTATTACTCGCTGGATCTGTAGCACGATTCAACTTGCACATTCAGCGGCTGGACTGCCGCATCCTAAATCAGTCAAAGCCCATTCCACGAGGAAGGTGGGCTCTTCTTGGGCGGCTGCCCGAGGGGTCTCGGCTTTACAACTTTGCCGAGCTGCTACCTGGTCAGGATCAAACACGTTTGCAAAATTCTACAAGTTTGATACCCTGGCTGAGGAGGACCTTGAGTTTGCTCATTCGGTGCTGCAGAGTCATCCGCACTCTCCCGCCCGTTTGGGAGCTTTGGTATAATCCCCATGGTCCTTACGGAGTACCCAGCATCCACTAGGACGTCAGAGAAAATAAGATTTTACTCACCGGTAAATCTATTTCTCGTAGTCCGTAGTGGATGCTGGGAGCCCGTCCCAAGTGCGGAATTCTGCAATACTTGTATATAGTTATTGCTTAACTATAGGGTTTTTTGTTCTGAGCCATCAGTTTAATCAGGCTCAGTTGTTGTTCATACTGTTAACTGGGTATAGTTATCACGAGTTGTACGGTGTGATTGGTGTGGCTGGTATGAGTCTTACCCTAGATTCCAAATCCTTTCCTTGTAATGTCAGCTCTTCCGGGCACAGTTTCCCTAACTGAGGTCTGGAGGAGGGGCATAGAGGGAGGAGCCAGTGCACACCAGATGTAGTACCTAATCTTTTCTTTAAAGAAGTGCCCAGTCTCCTGCGGAGCCCGTCTATTCCCCATGGTCCTTACGGAGTACCCAGCATCCACTACGGACTACGAGAAATAGATTTACCGGTGAGTAAAATCTTATTTTAGCATATTCTATTTGTAAATAAAAGTAAATTTAGAACAATCATGGCCTATTGATAAACTCGCCAGTAAAAGCTGGCGAAAAAAAGATATGAAAAGTTAGTCTATTTTCATGATAATCCAATGAAACATTAGGTTCTCATTCATTTTCAAAAGAAGTTTTTTTTTAGAAATAAACCCCGAAAAGTATAATTTAGCAAAAACAAAAACGATAAATAAAATTTAAAAACTTACATACATTCAGACGATACTTAAAAAATGCGAAAAGTATAGAAAAGTGAAATCTATCTCTTTTTAAATGCAAATAACTGTTGATACATGAGGCTCAATGTGACACATTACTTACATTGCAGCGACCGTCTGTTCTTTTGTTTCACATTTCTCTGCATTCCAGAGTTTCACCGCCGAATATGACGTCCATTAAAAAACAAATAATAATTTTCTGTATATTTGGGCGTCACATACCTCACCATTAATACACCTGTAACATTGCCGGTTTTCCAAGTTTCCTTTAGCTTACAGACACATTCAGAAACACATCTCACAGCGTTTTCCTGTGAGTATAACTTTATGTTCGCGGACCAGAATGCGAGGTGAGAAAACAAAACATTTCATGCGGCATAATAAGAGGCAGCCGCTATAGAAGGCGCACAAAGCAGGGCCATCCATCACTGCTATAACGACATGCATCAGCAGAATAAGGATTTATATAACGCAACAGGAATTACAGACTGGGGTGTTCCGAGGTCAGTGCTTGCATTACAAATATGAACTACAATTGGATGAACTATTTAAAGTGCTTTTTATTCTTCTTTTAAATAACATTTAGGTATTACAGTGCTGAAATAATACATTCTACAAAGAAAAGATGATGACTTTTACAAAGGAAGATTGAAAAGACGCAGGTAGAGACCAAGTAGAATTTTCATACATACTAATTATGGTAATGCAGAAAAAGGCAAAACGTGCCCCAATATTAGTGCTAGACCCCTCCCCACCCCAAACCTAGGAAACAAGGAAAGTGTTGCAAGGAATTCACAGATACCTATACGTTTATGTTTTAGTAGCACAGTGTATAGAGAAATAGACCTTTCCTTATATATTATATATATATGGGAAGCTTTGCTGGTTCAGCTGCAGTATTCCTTTGTCAGTAAGGCGTCTCCTGTGTGGGGCAAGTCGGAAGACATGTGTAATGACAGACATCTAATATGTTCAATAACTGTTGCATTGTAAAAGTGATTTCTAAGAATATTTGGAAAAATACTCAATCTTTCCAGGAACAGATTGTAGCCAGCAGTAAGGCTTCTCCCGCTTTATCTCCTGGATAAACCTTTCCTTTGAACAGAAGTAAGAAGGATGCAACCACAAACCCACTCCCGCTGTTGCCATAACAGGAGTTTATTTTTATTTTTGTCAGTTACTCTGAGAATGTGTGAACCGGCCAAGCCAGGAGACACTTGGGCAGGTAGATCCAGGACCGACCAGCAAGCCAGGAGACACATGGGCAGGTAGATCCAGGACCAACCAGCTTTGCTGGTCGGTCCTGGATCTACCTGCCCATGTGTCTCCTGGCTTGGCCGTTATCGCAGTCAGATGCTCCAGTAGTACGTTATTAAACTGCGCCACTAATAGAGTTTCTGGAAGTGTGGGGTTCTTTTTTAACCATTCTGTTTTGTTCTTTATTATTTTTTCTAGTGATGAGCGGGTTCGGTTTCTCGGAAACCGAACCCCCCCCCCCCCCCCGAACTTCACCCTTTTTACACGGGTCCGAGCCATACTCGGATTCTCCCATATGGCTCAGTTAACCCGAGCGCGCCTGAACGTCATCATCCCGCTGTCGGATTCTCGCGAGATTCGGATTCTATATAAGCAGCCGCGCGTCGCCGCCATTTTCACTCGTGCATTGGAAATGTTAGGGAGAGGACGTGGCTGTCGTCCTCTCCGTTATTGTTGAACTTGATTGTGCACTATTGCTTAATTGTGGGGAGGGCTGGGGAGCAGCTGTATAATATAGGAGGAGTACAGTGCAGAGTTTTGCTGATCAGTGACCACCAGTTTTATCCGTTCTCTGCCTGAAAAAAACG
Organism: Pseudophryne corroboree; assembly: GCF_028390025.1. Taxonomy (NCBI): domain Eukaryota; kingdom Metazoa; phylum Chordata; class Amphibia; order Anura; family Myobatrachidae; genus Pseudophryne; species Pseudophryne corroboree. The sequence continues at coordinate 19,440,709 of NC_086452.1, forward strand.
CTCCTTATCTGTGCTCAGTGTGCTGCATATATCTGTGCTCACACTGCTTAATTGTGGGGACTGGGGAGCAGCTGTATTATATAGCAGGAGTACAGTGCAGAGTTTTGCTGACAGTGACCACCAGTATACGTTGTCTGCCTGAAAAAAACTCCATATCTGTGCTCAGTGTGCTGCTTTATTGTGGGGACTGGGGACCACCAGTATAATATTATATAGGAGGAGTACAGTGCAGAGTTTTGCTGACCAGTGACCACCAGTATATAATATATAGCATTACGGTACGGAAGGCCACTGCTGTACCTACCTCTGTGTCGTCATTAAGTATACTATCCATCTACATTCTATACCGGTGGTGCATTTTAGTTTTGCAGTTTGCTGACACAGTGACCACCAGTATACTATATATAGCAGTACGGTACGGAAGGCCACTGCTGTACCTACCTCTGTGTCGTCATTAAGTATACTATCCATCTACATTCTATACCTGTGGTGCATTTTAGTTTTGCAGTTTGCTGACACAGTGACCACCAGTATACAATATATAGCAGTACGGTACGGAAGGCCACTGCTGTACCTACCTCTGTGTCGTCATTAAGTATACTATCCATCTACATTCTATACCTGTGGTGCATTTTAGTTTTGCAGTTTGCTGACACAGTGACCACCAGTATACTATATATAGCAGTACGGTACGGAAGGCCACTGCTGTACCTACCTCTGTGTTGTCATTTAGTATACTATCCATCTACATTTTATGCCTGTGGTGCATTTTAGTTTTGCAGTTTGCTGACACAGTGACCACCAGTATATATAGCAGTACGGTACGGAAGGCCACTGCTGTACCTACCTCTGTGTCGTCATTAAGTATACTATCCATCTACATTCTATACCTGTGGTGCATTTTAGTTTTGCAGTTTGCTGACACAGTGACCACCAGTATATATAGCAGTACGGTACGGAAGGCCACTGCTATACCTACCTCTGTGTCATCATTAAGTATACTATCCATCTACATTCTATACCTGTGATGTATTTTAGTTTTGCAGTTTGCTGACACAGTGACCACCAGTATATATAGCAGTACGGTACGGAAGGCCACTGCTGTACCTACCTCTGTGTCGTCATTAAGTATACTATCCATCTACATTCTATACCTGTGGTGCATTTTAGTTGTGCGCAGTATATATAGTAGTAGGCCATTGCTATTGATACTGGCATATAATTCCACACATTAAAAAATGGAGAACAAAAATGTGGAGGTTAAAATAGGGAAAGATCAAGATCCACTTCCACCTCTTGCTGAAGCTGCTGCCACTAGTCATGGCCGAGACGATGAAATGCCATCAACGTCGTCTGCCAAGGCCGATGCCCAATGTCATAGTAGAGAGCATGTAAAATCCAAAAAACAAAAGTTCAGTAAAATTACCCAAAAATCAAAATTGAAAGCGTCTGATGAGAAGCGTAAACTTGCCAATATGCCATTTACGACACGGAGTGGCAAGGAACGGCTGAGGCCCTGGCCTATGTTCATGGCTAGTGGTTCAGATTCACATGAGGATGGAAGCACTCATCCTCTCGCAAGAAAAATGAAAAGACTTAAGCTGGCAAAAGCACAGCAAAGAACTGTGCGTTCTTCTAAATCACAAATCCCCAAGGAGAGTCCAATTGTGTCGGTTGCGATGCCTGACCTTCCCAACACTGGACGGGAAGAGCTTGCGCCTTCCACCATTTGCACGCCCCCTGCAAGTGCTGGAAGGAGCACCCGCAGTCCAGTTCCTGATAGTCAAATTGAAGATGTCACTGTTGAAGTACACCAGGATGAGGATATGGGTGTTGCTGGCGCTGGGGAGGAAATTGACAAGGAGGATTCTGATGGTGAGGTGGTTTGTTTAAGTCAGGCACCCGGGGAGACACCTGTTGTCCGTGGGACGAATATGGCCATTGACATGCCTGGTCAAAATACAAAATACAAAATACAAAAAAAAATCAGCTCTTCGGTGTGGAATTATTTCAACACAAATGCGGACAACAGGTGTCAAGCCGTGTGTTGCCTTTGTCAAGCTGTAATAAGTAGGGGTAAGGACGTTAACCACCTCGCAACATCCTCCCTTATACGTCACCTGCAGCGCATTCATCATAAGTCAGTGACAAGTTCAAAAACTTTGGATGACAGCGGAAGCAGACCACTGACCACTAAATCCCTTCTTCTTGTAACCAAGTTCCTGCAAACCACACCACCAACTCCCTCAGTGTCAATTTCCTCCTTACCCAGGAAAGCCAATAGTCCTGCAGGCCATGTCACTGGCAAGTCTGACGAGTCCTCTCCTGCCTGGGATTCCTCCGATGCATCCTTGAGTGTAACGCCTACTGCTGCTGGCGCTGCTGTTGTTGCTGCTGGGAGTCGATCGTCATCCCAGAGGGGAAGTCGGAAGACCACTTGTACTACTTCCAGTAAGCAATTGACTGTCCAACAGTCCTTTGCGAGGAAGATGAAATATCACAGCAGTCATCCTGCTGCAAAGCAGATAACTCAGGCCTTGGCAGCCTGGGCGGTGAGAAACGTGGTTCCGGTATCCACCGTTAATTCAGAGGCAACTAGAGACTTGATTGAGGTACTGTGTCCCCGGTACCAAATACCATCTAGGTTCCATTTCTCTAGGCAGGCGATACCGAAAATGTACACAGACCTCAGAAAAAGAGTCCTAAAAAATGCAGTTGTACCCAATGTCCACTTAACCACGGACATGTGGACAAGTGGAGCAGGGCAGACTCAGGACTATATGACTGTGACAGCCCACTGGGTAGATGTATTGCCTCCCGCAGCAAGAACAGCAGCGGCGGCACCAGTAGCAGCATCTCGCAAACGCCAACTCGTTCCTAGGCAGGCTACGCTTTGTATCACCGCTTTCCAGAAGAGGCACACAGCTGACTACCTCTTACGGAAACTGAGGAAGATCATCGCAGAATGGCTTACCCCAATTGGACTCTCCTGGGGATTTGTGACATCGGACAACGCCAGCAATATTGTGCGTGCATTACATCTGGGCAAATTCCAGCACGTCCCATGTTTTGCACATACATTGAATTTGGTGGTGCAGAATTATTTAAAAAAACGACAGGGGCGTGCAAGAGATGCTGTCGGTGGCCCGAAGAATTGCGGGCCACTTTCTGCATTCAGCCACCGCGTACAGAAGACTGGAGCACCACCAAACAATCCTGAACCTGCCCTGCCATCATCTGAAGCAAGATGTGGTAACGAGGTGGAATTCAACCCTCTATATGCTTCAGAGGATGGAGGAGCAGCAAAAGGCCATTCAAGCCTATACATCTGCCCACGATATAGGCAAAGGAGGGGGAATGCACCTGACTCAAGCGCAGTGGAGAATGATTTCAAAGTTGTGCAAGGTTCTGCAACCCTTTGAACTTGCCACACGTGAAGTCAGTTCAGACACTGCCAGCCTGAGTCAGGTCATTCCCCTCATCAGGCTTTTGCAGAAGAAGCTGGAGACATTGAAGGAGGAGCTAAAACAGAGCGATTCCGCTAGGCATGTGGGACTTGTGGATGGAGCCCTTAATTCGCTTAACCAGGATTCACGGGTGGTCAATCTGTTGAAATCAGAGCACTACATTTTGGCCACCGTGCTCGATCCTAGATTTAAAACCTACGTTGTATCTCTCTTTCCGGCAGACACAAGTCTGCAGAGGTTCAAAGACCTGCTGGTGAGAAAATTGTCAAGTCAAGCGGAACGTGACCCGTCAACATCTCCTCCTTCACATTCTCCCGCAACTGGGGGTGCGAGGAAAAGGCTAAGAATTCCGAGCCCACCCGCTGGCGGTGATGCAGGGCAGTCTGGAGCGAGTGCTGACATCTGGTCCGGACTGAAGGACCTGCCAACGATTACTGACATGTCGTCTACTGTCACTGCATATGATTCTCTCACCATTGAAAGAATGGTGGAGGATTATATGAGTGACCGCATCCAAGTAGGCACGTCAGACAGTCCGTACTTATACTGGCAGGAAAAAGAGGCAATTTGGAGGCCCTTGCACAAACTGGCTTTATTCTACCTAAGTTGCCCTCCCTCCAGTGTGTACTTTGAAAGAGTGTTTAGTGCAGCCGCTCACCTTGTCAGCAATCGGCGTACGAGGTCACTTCCAGAAAATGTGGAGAAGATGATGTTCATTAAAATGAATTATAATCAATTCCTCCGCGGAGACATTCACCAGCAATTGCCTCCAGAAAGTACACAGGGATCTGAGATGGTGGATTCCAGTGAGGACGAATTAATAATCTGTGAGGAGGGGGATGTACACAGTGAAAGGGGTGAGGAATCGGAGGATGATGATGAGGTGGACATCTTGCCTCTGTAGAGCCAGTTTGTGCAAGGAGAGATTGATTGCTTCTTTTTTGGTGGGGGCCCAAACCAACCAGTCATTTCAGTCACAGTCGTGTGGCAGACCCTGTCGCTGAAATGATGGGTTCGTTAAAGTGTGCATGTCCTGTTTATACAACATAAGGGTGGGTGGGAGGGCCCAAGGACAATTCCATCTTGCACCTCTTTTTTCTTTCATTTTTCTTTGCATCATGTGCTGTTTGGGGACAATTTTTTTGAAGTGCCATCCTGCCTGACACTGCAGTGCCACTCCTAGATGGGCCAGGTGTTTGTGTCGGCCACTTGTGTCGCTTAGCTTAGTCACACAGCAACCTTGGTGCGCCTCTTTTTTTCTTTGCATCATGTGCCGTTTGGGGACAATTTTTTTTAAGTGCCATCCTGTCTGACACTGCAGTGCCACTCCTAGATGGGCCAGGTGTTTGTGTCGGCCACTTGTGTCGCTTAGCTTAGTCACACAGCGACCTTGGTGCGCCTCTTTTTTTCTTTGCATCATGTGCTGTTTGGGGACAATTTTTTTGAAGTGCCATCCTGTCTGACACTGCAGTGCCACTCCTAGAAGGGCCAGGTGTTTGTGTCGGCCACTTGTGTCGCTTAGCTTAGTCACACAGCGACCTTGGTGCGCCTCTTTTTTTCTTTGCATCATGTGCTGTTTGGGACTATTTTTTTGAAGTGCCATCCTGCCTGACACTGCAGTGCCACTCCTAGATGGGCCAGGTGTTTGTGTCGGCCACTTGTGTCGCTTAGCTTAGCCATCCAGCGACCTCGGTGCAAATTTTAGGACTAAAAATAATATTGTGAGGTGTTCAGAATAGACTGGAAATGAGTGGAAATTATGGTAATTGAGGTTAATAATACTATGGGATCAAAATGACCCCCAAATTCTATGATTTAAGCTGTTTTTTAGGGTTTTTTGAAAAAAACACCCGAATCCAAAATACACCCGAATCCGACAAAAAAATTTCGGTGAGGTTTTGCCAAAACGCGTCCGAATCCAAAACACGGCCGCGGAACCGAATCCAAAACCAAAACACAAAACCCGAAAAATGTCCGGTGCACATCACTAATTTTTTCTATATTTTTTTTTTCATCTTTCATGCATTCTGGTGCTAAAAACAAAAGAAAAAACATATGAGTCAGTTTGCTCCTTGGCCAAACCAAGGGGAACAGATGTAAACTGTGCAGAGAGTTAGATTTGGGAGGGGCGTGACCAACCTCAGATCTAAATTGTAGAGTGACACAGCGCAAAATAATTTTTTCTAATCTTGTAAATGAGCTACAACCATAGGTGTCGAGATTGGGGATGTCCCCCCCAAAAAATATTTGATAGGTGCCAGTCAATGTACTGGTTCGCGGGGCACAGTGCAGTTAACATCTAGGGTTACCACGAGATTGTCAGAATGGATATAATACCCTGCTGCTCCACATTCTACCTGCCTACAGCCCAAGGCTGCCGAGGAAGGCTACGATGGAGGATATGTTTAGGCACTAGGAAGAGAGTTAGGCACTAGGATGGATGTTATGGTTAGTCCCTAGAAGAGAGTTAGGCACTAGGATGGAGGTTATGGTTAGGCACTAGAAGAGAGTTAGGCACTAGGATGGATGTTATGGTTAGGCACTAGGAGGAGCATTATGCACTAGGATGGAGGTTATGGTTAGCCATTAGGAGGAGGGTTAGGCACTAGGATGGAGGTTATGGTTAGGACCTAGAAGAGAGTTAGGCACTAGGATGGAGGTCATGGTTAGGCACTAGGATGGAGGGTTAGGCACTAGAAGAGAGTTAGGCACTAGGATGGATGTTATGGTTAGGCACTAGGAGGAGCATTATACACTAGGATGGAGGTTATGGTTAGGTACTAGGAGGAGCATTATGCACTAGGATGGAGGTTATGGTTAGGCAGTAGGAGGAGGGTTAGGCACTAGGATGGAGGTTATGGTTAGGCCCTAAAAGAGAGTTAGGCACTATGATGGAGGTCATGGTTAGGCACTAGGAAGAGAGTTAGGCACTAGGATGGAGGTTATGGTTAGGCCCTAGAAGAGAGTTAGGCACTAGGATGGAGATCATGGTTAGGCACTAGGAAGAGAGTTAGGCACTAGGATGGAGGTCATGGTTAGGCACTAGGAAGAGAGTTAGGCACCACAATGGAGGTTATGGTTAGGCACTAGAAGAGAGTTAGGCACTAGGATGGAGGTTATGCTTAGGCACTAGGAGAAGGGTTAGTCACTAGAAGAGAGTTAGGCACTACATTGGAGGTTATGGTTCGGCACTAGGAGGAGGGTTAGGCACTAGGATGGAGGTTATGGTTAGGCACTAGGAGGAGGGTTAGGCACTAGGATGGAGGTTATGGTTAGGCATTAGGAGGAGGGTTAGGCACAAGGATGGAGGTTATGGTTAGGCCCTAGAAAAGAGTTAGGCACTAGGATGGAGGTTATGGTTAGGCCCTAGAAGAGAGTTAGGCACTAGGATGGAGGTCATGGTTAGGCACTAGGAAGAGAGTTAGGCGCTAGAATGGAGGTCATGGTTAGGCACTAGGAAGAGAGTTATGCACCACAATAGAGGTTATGGTTAGGCACTAGAAGAGAGTTAGGCACTAGGATGGAGGTTATGCTTATGCAGTAAGAGAAGGGTTAGTCACTAGAAGAGAGTTAGGCACTACGTTGGAGGTTATGGTTCGGCACTAGGAGGAGGGTTAGGCACTAGGATGGAGGTTATAGTTAGGCACTAGGAGGAGGGTTAGGCACTAGGATGGAGGTCATGGTTAGGCACTAGAAGAGAGTTAAGCACTAGGATGGATGTTATGGTTGTTACGTTCGCAGTACTACCTGCCCATAGCCCAAGGCTGCCGAGGAAGGCTACGATGGAGGATATGTTTAGGCACTAACGAAGGAAGTACCTAGTTAGGGGTGCTACAGAACTTAAATAAAGTATGTGCGGCGCAACCGCCAAGACAAAAACTACAACAAAGGCAGTGCTGTTCACACGCCGACACAACACCGTTGTGTACCGGCGAGGACAGCATACGCAGAACCCTCTGCAGAAAATCTAAAGTAAATACAACTAATAGCTACAGCCTAGGCCGAGGGACTCGGCAAAGCCGCTACTCACGAAACCGGTACAAATACTGGCAAAAGAACAGGAACCCCCAAAGTAGCAGACACAGGCTCTCAGGGCCAGAGGACGGGCAGAATTCCGACGACAAACCAGTGGACACCAAGAAACAGGATACTGGATCAGGAACAGGCAAAGCCAAAGGACTCCTGTACAGGAACGCTTCAAGGTAGGAAGCAGCTAGACAGAAGCTATCACCGGCATCTGTGTCAGGTAGTGAGGGAGAATATAACAAGGAGTTCCTCCAATCACAACAGAGACCCTAATTAATCATGTCGTGCAGCTGACCTGCTGCGCGACTCCAAACTGACAGGTACAATTAGTTATACGGCAACGGGGAACGCGTTCCGCCTGTGGTGTCCCCGTTGCCAAGGACCCAGCGGCTCAGCATGCTCAGCGTCTTGGCGTTGCCAGGCGCTGAGCGGGGAGCAGGAGAAGGTGCGGCGGACGTGACGCACCGGGACCATTGCTTAGCAACGGCCGGGCACTGGCGCGAGCCGCCGTGCTTAACAGTACACCCCCTTGAGGAGGGGATAAAGAACCCCTATATCTGGGTTTATGAGGAAATTCCTGAGAATACAACCTTCTAAGCCTAGGGGCATGCAAATCCTTGTCCAGGACCCAAGACCTTTCATTTGGGCTGTACCCTTTCCAATGAACCAAAAAAAAGAGCCGACCACGAGAAAGTTTAGAATCTAAGACTTTCTCCACTAAGAATTCTTATTGACCCTAAACATCTACTGGAGGTCTACCCTGGAAACTTTTCCGAGGAAATCTCCTGGAAAGAACATATGGCTTCAAAAGAGAACAATGGAAAGTGTTGCTGATTTTAAGTGACTAAGGCAACCGTAGCCGAAAAGCCACTGGATTTACTTTTTTGACAATTAGGAACGGTCCAATAAATCTGGGTCCCAATCTAGCCGAGGGTTGTCAGAGCTTGATGTTGCGGGTTGACAACCACACCTTATCTCCTACCTTAAAGGTGCATGGGCGTCGGAACCTATCCGGAAAAAAAATTCCCCGAAAGGCGGATTTCTTAAGAGCAAGGTGAACCTTCTTCCAAATATTTCTGAGACGGGCGGTCAAAGCCAGAGAAGAAGTTGGATAATGAGGGAAAAAAGAATTGGCTCTAGGGTGATAACCCAGAACTGAAAAGAATGGAGACACCTTGGTAGGTGAATGGTAAGAATTATTGTAAGCAAATTCAGCCAGAGGAAGATAATCTGACCAGTTGTTCTGAAGTTTGGCAGTATAAAGACGTAAATATTGTTTTAGTGGTTGATTGACACGTTCTGTCTGCCCGTTAGACTGTGGATGGTATCCAGAGGTTAAGGAGAGAGTCACTGACCTAGGTTGGGGGTGTTGTGAACTCGGGGGTTCTCCCGATGGTACGGGAGAGGAACCACGGTTGGGTCGGAACAGGGATGGCTTGATATAGGTCTTCCTCATACAGGACTCTGACAGTAAAGCTTGGTGAAAATATTAAAGAACTTTATTGCAGGAAGGGAGCAACACAATGTCACATAGCAGAGAAGGAATGTATGGGGGGAATGTCCAGGCCTATAGGAGAACTTGTAAGCAATGTTAAAGATTCCAGGAAAAGAAGTACTTGTGAGTGTTGGTACAAGATAATAGTGACTGAAGAACTTGTGAGTGATGTTTTTTAAAAATACTGATGATTTGAAGAACTGGTGAACGGTGGTTAAAGACTGATGATTTGAAACATTTGTGAGCGGTGGTTAAAGACACTGATGATTTGTATGACTTGAGAGCGGTGACTAAAGATACTGATGATTTATAGAACTTGAGAGCGGTGGTTAAAGACACTGATGATTTGTATGACTTGAGAGCGGTGATTAAAGACACTGTAGAACTTGAGAACGGTGGTCGAAGACACTGATGATTTGTATGACTTGAGAGCGGTGGTTAAAGACACTGGTAACTTGCAAAACTTGGGAGCGGTGGTTAAAGACACTGGTAACTTGCAAAACTTGGGAGCGGTGGTTAAAGACACTGATGACTTGTAGAATTTGAGAACAGTGTTTAAAGACACTGATGACTTGTAGAACTTGTGAGCGGTGTTTAAAGACACTGATAACTTGTAGAACTTGAGAGCGGTGTTTAAAGACACTGATGACTTGTAGAACTTGAGAGCAGTGTTTAAAGACACTGATGACTTGTAGAACTTGAGAGCGGCGTTTAGCCCGCAGCCCACGCTGACTCCAAGAAGCACTGGTGACTGGATTGCAGAGGAACACACCAGCCGCTGTATACGCTGGAACTGTGCAGCAACTGGCACCTGGAAGTGCCGGAGACACTGGGGTACGACTGCAGAGAGATTCGCCGGGAACAAGAGCACTGGCATCCACTTCAGGGAAAAGACGATACTAAGGCGCCGAGGCTCTGCCCGGCGTCTGCCTTTGAATCTCCCGCCTCCGCTGGATTGGCGGAACAGTCTGATGACGTCACCTGCTCCCCGCCCACGTGATGCCGGGTGTCATGGCGGTGCCCCTGCCCCGGGGAACAGCCAGGAGCCGCGCCAGCCAGACGCCGGAGCCCGTGGACCACCGAAGGCGGAGGCTGCAACACAGACCAGCAGGCACGCAGGGGTAAGCGCGGTGAACGCCGCCTATGGCGTGTGACAGTACCCCCTCCTCCAGGAGTGGCCCCCGGACACTTTCCAGGTTTTGTTGGATGTCTGGAATGGAAAATCCGCACCAGTCGGGGAGCCATAACTTCAGTAGCCTTGACCCAGCTCCTCTCCTCGGGGCCAAAACCTTTCCACTCCACCAAATACTGTAGATTCTTGTGAAGATAACGAGAGTCAAGAATAGCTTTGATTTCAAAGTCCGTTCCAGCTTCAGACTCTGCAGAGGTTGGCCTCGGGGACTTTAAATGGAACCGGTTTAAAATAAGGGGACGAAGGAGAGAGACATGAAAGGAGTTTGGTATCCGGAGGTGGGAAGGCAATCCCAATTTGCAGACAACCGGGTTCAGGACTTGTAACACGGGGTAAGGACCAATAAACTTTGGGTCGAACTTCATAGTGGGCACCCTTAACCGGAGGTTGCGGGTGGAAAGCCATACCCTGTCACCAACCTTGTATTGGGGAGCTGCTCGTCGCTTCCTATCCACAAAGAACTTATAGCGGCCGGAGACTCTCTTGAGATTAGCATGAACTCGACTCCAAATTTGGCTGAAGTGCCGAAGAGTAGAGGCTGCAGCAGGAACATCCTCCGGAGGACAAATGGGTAATTCAGGAACTTGAGGATGGAACCCATAATTAATGAAAAATGGGGACTCACCAGTCGAAAAGTGGTACAGATGATTATGGGCAAACTCGGCCCATGGCAACAATCATCTTGCGAGGGAGAAAGATAAACACAGAGAAAAGTCTCTAAATCTTGATTGACGCGTTCAGTTTGCCCATTGGTTTGTGGATGGTAAGCGGATGAAAACTTGAGTTTTATTTGTAAGGCCGTACAGAGAGCTCTCCAGAATCTTGCAGTGAATTGTACCCCCCGGTCAGAGACGATTTCCTGAGGTAAGCCGTGCAGGCGGAAATGTTCTCGGATAAATAACAAAGCCAACTTGGGAGCTGATGGTAACCCGGTCAAAGGTACAAAATGTGCCATCTTAGAGAAACGGTCGATAATTACCCAGACAGTATTGTGACCCTTGGAGAGGGGCAATTCGGTGACAAAGTCCATAGAGATATGGGTCCAAGGCCTCTGAGGAATGGACAGTGGATGCAACAACCCCGCGGGAGGCAAACGAAGAATTTTGTGCTGAGCACACTGAGGACATGAGTTGACATAATCTTGAATATCCTTCTTCATAGTGTCCCACCAGTAAGACCTTCGTAGAAACTCCCTCATCTTTTGAACTCCAGGATGACCGGAAAACTTGGAAATATGAGCCCACTGTAACAACCTTGGTCGAAATTTAGCTGGCACAGACATTCTCCCAGGAGGAGGACCCAGAGCGGTGGGAGCCGCTGACATAGAAACTGGACTGAGAATTAAAGCCTTCTCAACGGAATTTTCCTCATCCGAAGCTGTTAAGGAACGGGATAAAGCATCAGCCTTGGTGTTAAAAGTCCCAGCCCGGTACTTAATAATAAACGAAAACTGAGTAAAGAAGAGCTTTACGGGGATTCAAGCACTGGGCCGTCTTGAGGTACAGCAAATTCTTATGATCAGTGAAAATTGTAATTAGGTGTTTGGCACCTTCCAAAAGATATCTCCATTCCTCCAAGGCAGATTTTATTGCCAAAAGCTCTTTGTCTCCAATGGTGTAATTCTGTTCCGCAGGAGAGAATTTGCGAGAATGGAAACCACATGGATCTAACTTCCCATCTGGAGCGTACTGCGAAAGCACGGCACCTATGCCTACCGTGGAAGCATCAACCTCCAAAAAGAATGGTTTTGAAAAATTTGGTTGTTGAAGTACTGGAGCGGACATAAAGGCTGCCTTTAACTGAGCGAACGCTGCTACAGCTTCGGATGACCAATGACTTGGGTCAGAACCCTTCTTGGTTAGGGCAGTAATAGGTGCCACGATGGTAGAGAATCCCTTCATGAATTTCAGGTAGTAATTTGCAAAACCCAGAAATCGTTGTACCGCTTTCAAGGAAAGAGGCAGAGTCCAGTCCCGGATGGCAGTGAGTTTCTCTGGATCCATACGAAGCTCCGTGCCCGAAATGATGTAACCAAGAAATGGAATAGAAGGATCCTCAAAAGTACATTTGGAAATCTTGCCATAAAGATGATTCTCTTGCAATCGAAGAAGTACCTCTTTGACCTGTATTCTGTGCTCTGTGAGATTTTTAGAAAATATCAGAATGTCATCCAAATATACCACTACACTTAGGTATAGCATATCCCGAAAGACTTCGTTAATGAATCCCTGGAAGATGGCAGGGGCGTTGCTGAGGCCAAACGGCATTACCAGATACTCGTAATGCCCGTCCCTGGTATTGAAGGCCATCTTCCATTCGTCCCCTTGTCGGATACGTATCAAATTATAAGCTCCCCTTAAATCAAGCTTGGTGAAAACTCGGGCTCCGCGAACTCTATCAAAAAGCTCCGTAATGAGCGGCAAAGGATACTTATTCTTAATGGTGACATCATTTAGACCACGATAGTCAATACATGGTCTCAGCCCTCCGTCCTTCTTCTTCACAAAAAAGAAACCCGCCTCCGCCGGGGAGGTAGAGGCAGGGCCGGCTCTAGGCATGTTCGAATAGAGCGGCCGCGCAGGGCGCCACCCTTAATGGGCGCCACGCGCTGGCGCCGCCATATTCGATGCTGGAGCCGGCCCTGTGTGTGTGCTGCTGCAGCATTTGGCGGTCGCGCTGTGTATGCGCGCTGCGCGGCGCCGGTATCTAACGTCAGACGCCGGCGCCGCGCATAGCCCGCCTGCACAAGTGGCCGCCCGCCAGCCCGGACCCAGGCTCAGGCTCAGGCTCACTCGCCCGGCCTCCCGCCCGCCCGCCAGCGCTCCCACACAGGCGGACAGCAGTACTCCTCCCCAGCGCCGCAGGTATTTTTTTTTGGGGGGGGAGATCCGCACTGTGGGGGCATTTCTGGCACACGGGGCATTTTTGGTTATGTGGGGGCATTTCTGGCACTGTAGGGGCATTTCTGGCTCTGTGGGGGGCATTTCTGGCACTGTGGGGGCATTTCTGGCACTGTGGGGGCATTGCATATCTGGCTCTGTGGGGGCATATTTGGCACTGTGGGGGCATATCAGGCACTGTGGGGACATATCTGGCCCTGTGGGGGCATATCAGGCACTGTGGGGACATATCTGGCACTGTGGGGGCATTTCTGGCACTGTGGGGGCATTTCTGGCACTGTGGGGGCATTTATCTGGCTCTGTGGGGGCATTTATCTGGCTCTGTGGGGGCATTTATCTGGCACTGTGGGGGCATTTCTGGCACTGTGGGGGCATTTCTGGCACTGTGGGGGCATTTCTGGCACTGTAGGGGCATTTATCTGGCTCTGTGGGGGCATTTATCTGGCTCTGTGGGGGCATTTATCTGGCACTGTGGGGGCATTTCTGGCACTGTGGGGGCATTTCTGGCACTGTGGGGGCATATCAGGCACTGTGGGGACATATCAGGCACTGTGGGGGCATATCTGGCACTGGGGGCATATCTGGCACTGTGGGGGCATATCTGGCACTGTGGGGGCATATCTGGCACTGTGGGGGCATATCTGGCTCTGTGGGGGCATTTATCTGGCTCTGTGGGGGCATTTATCTGGCACTGTGGGGGCATTTATCTGGCACTGTGGGGGCATTTCTGGCACCGTGGGGGCATATCTGGCACTGTGGGGGCATATCTGGCACTGTGGGGGCATATCTGGCACTGTGGGGGCATTTATCTGGCACTGTGGGGGCATTTATCTGGCACTGTGGGGGCATATCTGGCACTGTGGGGACATTTATCTGGCTCTGTGGGGGCATTTATCTGGCTCTGTGGGGGCAGCACTGTGGGGGCATTTCTGGCACTGTGGGGGCATATCTGGCACTGTGGGGGCATATCTGGCACTGTGGGGGCATTTATCTGGCTCTGTGGGGGCATTTATGTATCAGGCACCGTGGGGGCATTTATGTATCAGGCACCGTGGGGGCATTTATGTATCAGGCACCGTGGGGGCATTTATGTATCATGCACCGTGGGGGCATTTATGTATCATGCACCGTGGGGGCATTTATGTATCAGGCACCGTGGGGACATTTATGTATCTGGCACCGTGGGGGCATTTATGTATCTAGCACCGTGGGGGCATTTATGTATCAGGCACCGTGGGGGCATTTATGTATCAGGCACCGTGGGGACATTTATGTATCTGGCACCGTGGGGGCATTTATGTATCTGGCACCGTGGGGGCATTTATGTATCAGGCACCGTGGGGGCATTTATGTATCAGGCACCGTGGGGGCATTTATGTATCTGGCACCGTGGGGGCATTTATGTATCTGGCACCGTGGGGGCATTTATGTATCTGGCACCGTGGGGGCATTTCTTGCACTGTGGGGGCATTTCTTGCACTGTGGGGACATTTCTTGCACTGTGGGGGCATATCTTGCACTGTGAGGGCATTAATGTATGTGGCACTGTGGGGGCATATCTGCGCTGTGGGGGCATTTATCCATCTGGAACTGTGTGGCCATTTATGTAGCTGGCACTGCTGGGGGGCATGTCACGTGTAGCTGGCACTGCTGGGGGGCATGTCATGTGTAGCTGGCACTGCTGGGGGGCATATCATGTAGTGTTCCCGCTAGGCGTCTGTGGCTGGGCAGTGTGTCTCAGTGCTCTACCTGGCGCAATGTGTCTAACGTGCTCTTATAGGAGGTTCTACCTGGTGCAATGTGTATTAGCTGCACTACTGTGTGGTGTAATGTGAATTGCCACTATAATGTGGCTACGCACCTTCCCCACGAAGTAACTCCCCTAAATTTTTGCTGCGCGCCTTCGGCGCGCACTGTCCATACTTTAGCGTGTGGAAATGGGAACAACAAGCATTACAGTATGTACATCATTTTGCCCACCTAACTTAAAAATGTGCCCTCCCTGTGATCAGCAACCTGCCCTAAAAAGTGAACACTAGCACGTGTAGCTGGCACTGCTGGAGGGCATGTCATGTGTAGCTGGCACTGCTGGGGGACGAGACCACGCCCACTTTTCAAGAGGCCACGCCCACTTTTCCAGGAGCGCGCGCGCCTTCGGCGCGCGCATGGGGGGGGGGGGCACTTTTACATTTTCTCGCTCAGGGTGCTAGTAGGCCTGGAGCCGGCCCTGGGTAGAGGGGCGGATGAATCCTTTCTGCAGATTAGACTTGATATAGTCTGACATAGCTTGGGTCTCGGGCAATGATAAGGGATAAGTGCGACCCCGAGGTGGCATTTTCCCCGGAATGAGCTCAATGGGGCAGTCCCAGGGTCTATGCGGTGGTAGCTGATCGGCCGCTTGCTCCGAGAACACGTCAGAAAACGCCCGATAGGCCTCTGGAATGAGCCCTTCATCTGACTTGGAAGATACACGGAGCGGATAGACAGGGGTGAGACAATTTGAATGACAAAAAGAACTCCAAGATGTTATTTGTGTCAAACTCCAGTCGACGTGAGGGTTGTGAAGTTTAAGCCAAGGAAGGCCAAGAATCAGATCGTGGGGCATCTCCCGAATCACTAGGAACTCCAGGTGTTCTTGATGCAGAGCTCCCACTTGCAGTTTGATTGGTACTGTACAACTTGAAATCAGACCGTTAGAAATTTGGGTACCATTGATAGCAGTCAACGTAATAGGTCGTTCGACCTACCGTAGCTGAAAACCCAGATCCTGGGCATAGGAAAGGGAAATAAAATTCCCTGCAGCCCCTGAGTCCAGCAGAGCCTTAACGGGTTTGGCTATTGACTCGGAGAACAGAGACACGGAGAGTAAACATAAACAGTCCACTGGCGGAGAAGGTTTAGAAGAAACCCCTAGCTCGACTCCTCCGGAACAAGTACTGCCCGTTTCCCGGGCGAGACTTGCAAAACTTGAGAAAGTGATCCGCGGCTCCACAGTAGAGGCAGAGTCTACCCTCACGACGACGCTGACGTTCTTTTGGGGACAGCCGAGATCGATTAATCTGCATGGGTTCATCAGGACTTGGAATAACCGTTTGCTTAGACGGAAGAGATCGGACCCTTGATCGATCTGACCGACTACGTTCGTCACCTCGTTCCTGCATGCGAAGATCCACCTTTACACAGAGCGATATCAACTGTTCTAAAGAATCCGGCAAATCTCTAGTAACCAACTCATCCTTTAGACGATCGGAGAGCCCGTTCCAAAAGGCAGCCCGAAGGGCATCATCATTCCAGCGCAGTTCTGAGGCTATGGTCTGAAAATTAATCACATACTGTCCCACTGAACGAGAGCCTTGTCGGACACGAAGCAAGTCTGCAGAGGCAGCGGTCATCCTGCCGGGCTCATCAAAGATCCTCCGGAATGACGTAATGAAATTGGTGTAACTTGAAACCAATGGATCAGATCGCTCCCCTAACGGAGACACCCAATCCAACGCTGAACCCTCGAGCAAAGAAATAATGTATGCCACCTTGGACCGATCAGTAGGGAAGTTATGTGAAAGAAGTACAAAATGTACCTCGCACTGATTGAGAAAACCACGGCAATTCTTTGGATTCCCATTATAGCGAGAAGGAGTAGGGAGCTGAAGGCGTGACCTGGTTCCAGAGGAGGATGGAACATTAATAGAGACAACCACTGGAGTGGGTATTGGAGCTGGGGCCGGTACTACTGAAGCCAGAGAAGTCTGAATTTGATCCAGCCGGCCAGATAATTCCTGGAGATAATGCATCACCTGGCCCTGTGCTGCTACCTGACTTTGTACTCGAGAAATCAAGTCCTGGATGGGACTTGCCTCTGGGCTCCGATCCCCCGGGTCCATGAGGCCTGAGTATACTGTCACTGACCTAGGTTGGGGGTGTTGTGAACTCGGGGGTTCTCCCGATGGTAGGGGAGAGCAACCACAGTTGGGTCGGAACAGGGATGGCTTGATATAGGTCTTCCTCATACAGGACTCTGACAGTAAAGCTTGGTGAAAATATTAAAGAACTTTATTGCAGGAAGGGAGCAACACAATGTCACATAGCAGAGAAGGAACGTATGGGGGGAATGTCCAGGCCTATAGGAGAACTTGTAAGCAATGTTAAAGATTCCAGGAAAAGAAGTACTTGTGAGTGTTGGTACAAGATAATAGTGACTGAAGAACTTGTGAGTGATGTTTTTTAAAAATACTGATGATTTGAAGAACTGGTGAACGGTGGTTAAAGACTCTGATGATTTGAAACACTTTTGAGCGGTGGTTAAAGACACTGATGATTTGTATGACTTGAGAGCGGTGATTAAAGAACTGTAGAACTTGAGAACTGTGGTCGAAGACACTGATGATTTGTATGACTTGAGAGCGGTGGTTAAAGACACTGGTAACTTGCAAAACTTGGGAGCGGTGGTTAAAGACACTGGTAACTTGCAAAACTTGGGAGCGGTGGTTAAAGACACTGATGACTTGTAGAATTTGAGAACGGTGTTTAAAGACACTGATGAGTTGTAGAACTTGTGAGCTGTGTTTAAAGACACTGATGACTTGTAGAACTTGAGAGCGGTGTTTAAAGACACTGATGACTTGTAGAACTTGAGAGCGGCGTTTAGCCCGCAGCCCACGCTGACTCCAAGAAGCACTGGTGACTGGATTGCAGAGGAACACACCAGCCGCTGTATACGCTGGAACTGTGCAGCAACTGGCACCTGGAAGTGCCGGAGACACTGGGGTACGACTGCAGAGAGATTCGCCGGGAACAAGAGCACTGGCATCCACTTCTGGGGAAAAGACGATACTCAGGCGCCGAGGCTCTGCCCGGCGTCTGCCTTTGAATCTCCCGCCTCCGCTGGATTGGCGGAACAGTCTGATGACGTCACCTGCTCCCCGCCCACGTGATGCCGGGTGTCATGGCGGCGCCCCTGCCCCGGGGAACCGCCGGGAGCCGCGCCAGCCAGACGCCGGAGCCCGTGGACCACCGAAGGCGGAGGCCACAACACAGACCAGCAGGCACGCAGGGGTAAGCGCGGTGAACGCCGCCTATGGCGTGTGACAGAGAGTTTCATGTTTAATGAAGCACAAAAATGTTTCCAAAAACGGGCAATAAACTGCGGTCCTCGGTCAGAGACAATATCCACGGGTAATCCATGAAGCCTAAAAACATGACGGAGAAACAGAACTGCCAAAACTTGAGCGGACGGTAACCGGGGTAAGGCAATGAAGTGAGCCATCTTGCTAAAACGGTCCACAACCACCCAAATGACCTGAAACACAGAAGAAAGAGGAAGATCTACCACAAAATCCATAGAAATGTGTGACCATGGCCTAAGTGGAATTGCAAGAGGCATGAGCTGCCCGACAGGCAAAGATGAGGACACTTTGTGCTTAGCACAATCTTGACCAGAAAGAACAAATTCCTTAAGATCCTTAGAAAGATTAGGCCACCACACAGAGCGAGAGATCAATTCCAAGGTTTTACTGACACCAGGATGGCCAGCAACCTTATTATCATGAAACTCTGCATGGACACTGCTTCTCAAGAACTCGGGAACAAAGAGACGACCCACAGGCGTATTACTGGGATCCTGCTGCTGAACCTGGGCAAGCTGTGTGAATAAATCCTGTGTGAGGCCAGCCTGGATGACAGATGTTGGAACAATGGGAGTTGCATAAGAATGGTTCTGGTGAGCCGGAAGAAAACAGCGTGACAGGGCGTCGGCTTTAGTGTTTTTAGAACCGGGCCTATAGGTGATGATGAACTTGAAACGGGTAAAGAACAGTGCCCAACGCTCCTGTCGGGAATTAAGCCACCTTGCAGATTCTATGTACTGTAAATTCTTGTGATCAGTAAACACCGTAATGGTATGTATTGCTCCTTCAAGCCAGTGTCTCCATTCCTCAAAGGCCCATTTGACTGCCAGCAATTCCCGGTTACCAACATCATAGTTGGATTCAGCAGATGAGAATTTCCTGGACATGAAGGCACAAGGGTGTAACTCCCGAGACTCGGGGTCCTCTTGAGACAGGATGGCTCCCACACCAACCTCTGAGGCGTCCACCTCGACGATAAAAGGAAGGTCTGGGTTGGGGTGTCTGAGGACCGGAGCCAAAGCAAAGGCTTGTTTCAGAGCCCGGAAGGCAGATTCGGCTTGAGGCGACCAATTAGAAGGATCAGCTCCTTTTTTTGTTAATGCTACAATAGGAGCGACCAAGTTAGAGAAGGCATGAATAAAACATCTATAATGATTTGCGAACCCCAAAAATCTTTGGATAGCCTTTAAATTGGTGGGTTGTGCCCAATTTAAGACAGCCTGGAGTTTCTTTGGTTCCATGAAAAACCCCTTTGGAGAGATAATATATCCTAAAAAGGACACCTCTGTGACGTGAAAATCACACTTCTCCAATTTAGCGTACAAATGGTTCTCCCATAACCTTTGAAGCACTTGCCGCACATGGACAACATGCTGTTCCGGAGACTCTGAGTAAATTAAAATATCATCCAAATAAACGACCACGAAGTTTCCTAGAAGGTCACGGAGGACATCGTTAATTGGATCCTGGAACACTTCAGGAGCGTTGGACAGACCGAACGGCATTACAAGATATTCATAATGTCCGGACTGAGTACTAAAGGCTGTCTTCCACTCATCCCCAGATCTTATTCGGATGAGATTATATGCTCCTCTGAGGTCGATTTTAGAGAAAATAACCGCGGTGCGGAGCTGGTCAAACAATACCGAAATTAAAGGTAAGGGGTAGGTGTTCTTAATGGATATTTTATTCAAGGCCCGGTAATCTATGCACGGCCGTAGAGAGCCATCTTCCTTCTCAACAAAGAAAAACCCAGCACTTAATGGAGACTTCGAGGGCCTAATAAAACCTTTTTTCAGGCTTTCCTGCACATAATCATCCATCGCCTTTGTCTCGGGACCGGATAAAGCATAAAGTCTCCCTTTAGGCAGAGTGGCACCGGGAACGAGATCAATAGAGCAGTCATAAGACCGATGGGGTGGCAAGATGTCAGCATAACCTTTAGAGAAAACATCAGAAACATCCTGATATACCAAAGGTAAGAGTTCCGGAGTGGCGACAGCGACCCGGACCGGATGAGACATACATCCCTTGGTACAAAAAGAACTCCACCGAGAAATCTCCCCAGACTGCCAATCAATGGTTGGATTATGGAGGACGAGTTAGGGGTGACCTAATACCACAGGCACGGCCGGACAACGAGTGAGAAGAAACTCAATTTTTTCAGAGTGCAACACTCCCACTGTTAATTGTACTGGTGGGGTCCGATGAGTAATTACCCCGTTAGAGAGTGGACCGCCATCTAACCTGTGCATAGTAATTGGTCTATCAAGTTGAAGCTGCGGAACTCCCGGAGCCTGAGCCCAAGCTAGATCCATAAAATTCCCAGCAGCTCCACTATCAATGAAGACTGACACAAAAGAACTAAGGCTCCCCAAAGAAATTTCAACAGGTACTAGCAAAGAATCATGTGAGGAGACTAACTGCAGACCCAAGTGAACCCCCTCACAATTCACTTGGTCAGAGCGTTTCCCTGTTTATTTGGGCAAATGCGTGCAACATGTCCCTTGCCACTACAATATAAACAGAGTCCAAAGTTTAGCCTTCGGGCTCTCTCTTCTGGAGATAATCGAGAAAGACCCACTTGCATAGGCTCCTCAACGTCCTCAGGGAGAGCATACACACATGGACCAGCCCTGAAACTAACCCCTCTTTCAGCCCTCCGCTCTCAGAGACGGCGGCCTATCTTAATAGCGAGCTCCATGAGCTTATCTAAAGTCTCCGGAGCTGGATACTGAAGGAGACTATCCTTGATTACTTCAGACAGACTGAGGTGAAACTGACTGCGCAGGGCAGGATCATTCCAGCCACAGTCGTTCGACCAACGGCGAAATTCTGTACAATATACCTCTGTGGGATTTTTCCCCTGTTTAAGTGCACGTAGGTGGCTCTCAGCCGACGCTTCCCTATCTGGGTCATCATACAAAAGGCCTAATGACTTAAAGAAGGCATCCACTGTTAGCAAGGCTGCATCATCGGATTTTAACCCAAAAGCCCAGGTTTGTGGACCGCCTTGGAGCAAAGACATCACAATGCCCACCCGCTGAGACTCTGTACCTGAAAACCGGGGCCTTAAACGAAAGTAAAGTTTACAGGCTTCCTTAAAATTAAATAAATCTTTTCGGTTACCCGAAAAGCGGTCAGGAAGGTGCATTTTTGGTTCAGGAATCATACCTGGGGAGGCTCGCAAAAGATCTTCCTGCGACCTTACCCGAAGGGTAAGATCCTGCACCATCTGAGTGAGTTCCTGAATCTGATTGGCCAAAAGATGGCTGGGGTTCTGTCCTAATACTGCTGGATTCATGAGGACAGAATTTCAAGGCCACCCTGGTTAAAATATCAGATTTAGATTTTTGTTTTATTTTTTTTGGGCCGGTGATAATGTTACGTTTGCAGTACTCGGAACTCAGGGTGAACAAGCCACAAGCACTGGAACGCAAGCTGCAGTATAAACTGAGCTCGACAGCACCCCCAAGGAGCCATAACTCCGTTGTCTCACCCTCGTTGTCAGCCTACGTCTGCGTGACTATGGTTTCTTGGGCCCACGGCAGCCGCGTTTGAAGGGCGGATTATGTCTGCCTAACTCCGATGCCCCCCAGTCTTAGTTGGAGACAAGGCGTAGACAGAGACGGGGCGATGACAAGGGGAACCACTAACTAAAGAAGGAAGTACCTAGTTAGGGGTGCTACAGAACTTAAATAAAGTATGTGCGGAGCAGCCGCCAAGACAAAAACTACAACAAAGGCAGTGCTGTTCACACGCCGACACAACACCGTTGTGTCCCGGCGAGGACAGCATACGCAGAACCCTCTGCAGAAAATCTAAAGTAAATACAACTAGTAGATACAGCCTAGGCCGAGGGACACAGCAAAGCCGCTACTCACGAAACCGGTACGAATACTGGCAAAAGGACAGGAACCCCCAAAGTAGCAGACACAGCTTCTCAGGGCCGGAGGATAGGCAGAATTCCGACGACAAACCAGTGGACACCAAGAAACAGGATACTGGATCAGGAACAGGCAAAGCCACACAGAAGCTATCACCGGCGTCTGTGTCAGGTAGTGAGGGAGAATATAACAAGGAATTCCTCCAATCACAACAGAGACCCTAATTAATTATGTCGTGCAGCTGACCTGCTGCACGACTCCAAACTGACAGGTGCAATTAGTTATATGGCAACGGGGAACGCGGTCCGCCGAGCGGGGAGTAGGAGAAGGCGCGGCGGACGTGAAGCGCCGGGACCGTTGCTTAGCAACGGCCGGGCGCTAGCGCGAGCCGCCGCCCCTAACAATGGTTAGGCACTAGGAGGAGCATTATGCACGAGTATGGAGGTTATGGTTAGGCATTAGGAGGAGGATTAGGCACTAGGATGGAGGTTATGGTTAGGCCCTAGAAGAGAGTTAGGCACTAGGATGGGTGTTATGGTTAGGCACTAGGAGGGAGGTTATGGTTAGGCACTAGGAAGAGAGTTAGCCACTAGGATGGAGGTCATGGTTAGGCACTAGGAAGAGAGTTAGGCACCACAATGGAGGTTATGGTTAGGCACTAGAAGAGAGCTAGGCACTAGGATGGAGGTTATGCGTAGGCACTAGGAGGAGGGTTAGGCACTAGGATGGAGGTTATGGTTCGGCACTAGGAGAAGGGTTAGGCAAAAGGATGAAGGTTATGATTAGTCACTAGAAGAGAGTTAGGCACTACGTTGGAGGTTATGGTTCGGCACTAGGAGGAGGGTTTGGCACGAGGATAGAGGTCATGGTTAGGCACTAGAAGAGAGTTAGGCACTAGGATGGAGGTTATGGTTAGGCCCTAGAAGAGAGTTAGGCACTAGGATGGAGGTTATAGTTAGGTACTAGGATGGAGGTTATGGTTAGGCACTAGGATGAGCATTATGCACTAGGATGGAGGTTATGGTTAGGCATTAGGAGGAGGGTTAGGCACTAGGATGGAGGTTATGGTTAGGCCCTAGAAGAGACTTAGGCGCCACAATGGAGGTTATGGTTAGGCACTAGATGAGAGTTAAGCACTAGGATGGAGGTCATGGTTAGGCACTAGGAGGAGGGTTAGGCACTAGGATGGAGGTCATGCTTAGGCACTAGAAGAGAGTTAGGCACTAGGATGGAGTTTATGGTTCGGCACTAGAAGAGAATTAGGCATTAGGATGGAGGTTATGGTTAGGCACTAGGAAGAGAGTTAGGCACTAGGATGGAGGTTATGATTAGGCACTAGGATGGAGGTTATGGTTAGGCACTAGGATGGAGGTTATGGTTAGGCACGAGGATGGAGGTTATGGTTAAGCACTAGAAGAGAGTTAGGCACTAGGATGGAGGTTATGGTTAAGCACTAGAAGAGAGTTAGGCACTACGTTGGAGGTTATAGTTAGGCACTAGTAGGAGGGTTAGGCACTAGTAAGGAGGTTATGGTTAAGCACTAGAAGAGAGTTAGGCACTAGGATGGAGGTTATGGTTAAGCACTAGAAGAGAGTTAGGCACTAGGATGGAGGTTATGGTTAGGCACTAGGATGAGCATTATGCACTAGGATGGAGGTTATGGTTAGGCATTAGGAGGAGGGATAGGCACTAGGATGGAGGTTATGGTTAGGCCCTAGAAGAGAGTTAGGCACCACAATGGAGGTTATGGTCAGGCACTTGAAGAGAGTTAGGCACTAGGATGGAGGTTATGGTTAAGCACTAGAAGAGAATTAGGCACTAGGATGGAGGTTATGGTTAAGCACTAGAAGAGAATTAGGCATTAGGATGGAGGTTATGGTTAGGCACTAGGAAGAGAGTTAGGCACTAGGATGGAGGCTATGGTTAGGCACTAGGCAGAGAGTTAGGCAGTACGTTGAAGGTTATGGTTAGGCACTAGGAGGAGGTTTAGGCACAAGAATGGAGGTTATGGTTAGGCCCTAGAAGAGAGTTAGGCACTAGGATGGAGGTTATGGTTAGGCACTAGAAGAGACTTAGGCACTAGGATGGAGGTTATGGTTAGGCACTAGAAAAGAATTAGGCACTAGGATGGAGGTTATGGTTATGCAGTAGGAGGAGGGTTAGGCACTAGGATGGAGGTTATGGTTAGGCCCTAGAAGAGAGTTAGGCACTAGGATGGAGGTTACAGTTAGGCACTAGACGATAGTTAGGCACTAGGATGGAGGTTATGGTTAGGCAGTAGAAGATAGTTATGCACTAGGATGGAGGTTATGTTTAGGGACTAGAAGAGAGTTAGGCACTAGGATGGAGGTTATGGTTAGGGACTAGAAGAGAGTTAGGCACTAGGATGGAGGTTATGGTTAGGCACTAGAAGAGAGTTAGGCACTAGGATGGAGGTTATGGTTAGGCACTAGGAGAGAGTTAGGCACTAGGATGGAGGTTATGATTAGGCACTAGGATGGAGGTTATGGTTAGGCACTAGGATGGAGGTTATGGTTAAGCACTTGAAGAGAGATAGGCACTAGGATGGAGGTTATGGTTAGGCATTATAAGAGAGTTAGGCACTACGTTGGAGGTTATGGTTAGGCACTAGTATGGAGGTTTTGGTTAGGCACTAGAAGAGAGTTAGGCACTAGGATGGAGGTTTTAGTTAGGCACTAGGAGGAGGGTTAGGCACTAGGATGGAGGTTATGGTTAGGCACTAGAAGAGAGTTAGGCACTAGGATGGAGGTTATGGTTAAGCACTAGAAGAGAGTTAGGCACTAGGATGGAGGTTATGGTTAGGCACTAGAAGAGAGTTAGGCACTAGGATGGAGGTTATGGTTAGGCACTAGGATGAGCATTATGCACTAGGATGGAGGTTGTGGTTAGCCATTAGGAGGAGGGTTAGGCACTAGGATGGAGGTTATGGTTAGGCCCTAGAAGAGAGTTAGGCACCACAATGGAGGTTATGGTCAGGCACTAGAAGAGAGTTAGGCACTAGGATGGAGGTCATGTTTAGGCACTAGAAGAGAGTTAGACACTACGATGGAGGTTATGGTTAGGCACTAGGAGGAGGGTTAGGCACTAGGATGGAGGTTATGGTTAAGCACTAGAAGAGAATTAGGCATTAGGATGGAGGTTATGGTTAGGCACTAGGAAGAGAGTTAGGCACTAGGATGGAGGCTAAGATTAGGCACTAGGCAGAGAGTTAGGCAGTACGTTGGAGGTTATGGTTAGGCACTAGGAGGAGGTTTAGGCACAAGGATGGAGGTTATGGTTAGGCCCTAGAAGAGAGTTAGGCACTAGGATGGAGGTTATGGTTAGGCACTAGAAGAGAGTTAGGCACTAGGATGGAGGTTATGGTTAGGCACTAGAAAAGAATTAGGCACTAGGATGGAGGTTATGGTTAGGCACTAGGAGGAGGGTTAGGCACTATGATGGAGGTTATGGTTAGGCCCTAGAAGAGAGTTAGGCACTAGGATGGAGGTTATGTTTAGGCACTAGAAGATAGTTAGGCACTAGGATGGAGGTTATGGTTAGGCACTAGAAGAGAGTTAGGCACTAGGATGGAGGTTATGGTTAGGCAGTAGAAGAGAGTTAGGCACTAGGATGGAGGTTATGGTTAGGCACTTGAAGGAGGGTTAGGCACTAGGATGGAGGTTATGGTTAGGCACTAGAAGAGAGTTAGGCACTAGGATGGAGGTTATGGTTAGGCACTTGAAGGAGGGTTAGGCACTAGGATGGAGGTTATGGTTAGGCACTAGAAGAGAGTTAGGCACTAGGATGGAGGTTATGGTTAGGCACTAGAAGAGACTTAGGCACTAGGATGGAGGTTATGGTTAGGGACTAGGAGTAAGGTTAGGCACTAGGATGGAGGTTATGGTTTGGCACTAGAAGAGAGTTAGGCACTACGATGGAGGTTTTGGTTAGGCACTAGAAGAGAGTTAGGCAGAGATGTACAAAGCAGTAATAAAAGTGGAGAAGTGAGCCAGTGGAGAAGTTGCCCATGGCAACCAATCAGCATTGACATTCTAACATGTTGATATCTGATCAGTGTCTACACCAGGCATTCCCAACCACGGTCCTCAAGGCACACCAACAGTGCAGGTTTTAGTGATATCCAGGCTGCAGCACAGATGATTAAATCAAAATAACTGAGCTGCTAATTAAGTCACCTGTGCTGAAGCCTGGATATCACTAAAACCTGCACTGTTAGTGTGCCTTGAGGACCGCAGTTGGGAATGCCTGGTCTACACGGTCAATGCCGACATTATAACTATCAGCATATCATACCACACACCATACGATCAGATGACTGTTAGTGATTGATGTGCTGGTACTATACATGTCTACACGCAGCTTTTATTGAATACATAGCTCTCTCTACCGGCTCCTTCTGCTTTTCAGAGACGTCATTATATCATCCAGGCAAAGTGGATAGCTTTTGTTGACATTGGATACAACATAGAACAGCTGTGCTTTGTGAATTGGATACATTAGCTTGTCTGTAAGTACTAGTAGGGCTATATAAACCGATATTTACATATTATATGTAATCATTCTGCAAGCTAATAACTTAGATTTACTTCCATTAATAAATATTCCTATGGCAGAAAATAAAATATATGTCCATGGTGGGCACAGATGCAGCGTGGTGAATGTCCTTGTGGACGCTGTTTTATGTAGCAGAAATGCCATTTTTATTTCATTTATAAAGGGGTTCCAGTATACACGTGTGACCGTCCAGCTAAAGAGGAGTTTTATGATGCATTTTGCAATTTGCATTTTCTCTACTTGGTTGTTCTCAGACATTTACAACTTCCTGCAGAAAACGCTTCTCTTTGTCTAATGATGTATTGTCTTAATTAAGGATTTTAATATGAGTGTCTTGTTCCCGTCTGCTTACTCCGGGTATCAAAGGATTTTCTCATTAGTTAGATTAATAAATCCTGCGGCATTTACAGCCAGAAAGTATTTTTGTCCTACTTAATAACTATTGACCAGACCGTCTGCCCTCTGCCTTCAAACACGGTTTATTAAACAATGTGGGATGAACACAATTCATTCAAAGATTCGGGAAGGTCGATATATATCTTTCATTACAATAATATTTCAAACCCAGCCTGTAACCTGACAGGTAGGAGCTGATTGGCTGGTACTTTATCTCCATCCACTTTATCTCCAAGGCTTAGTACATAGACCCTTCATTATCTCATCTGCACAAATGCATCTATATATATTGCAGACACATTTCAAGGGGCACACCTACTGTACGGGGTTGAGTATGATTTGCCAGCACTTGGGGTCCCGGCGGTTAGAATACCGATGCCGGGATGCCGATCAATGAAATACCGACAGGGGTGATTTTTGGCTATTCTCCCCTCTCCCCAACCCCCAAATTCTAACCCACCTGTACCGCAGCCTAACCCTAACCTTACCCCCTTCGTGCCTAACCCTAACCTCTCTCTCGAGGTGCCTAAACCTAACCCCCCTCCCCCCCCCCCCCCCCCCCAGCAGCCTAAACCTAACCCTCCCCTGGGGTGCCTAACCCTAACCCCCCCCCCCCCCCCCCTCTCCCCGCAGCCTAATCCTAACATCACCCAGGGTGCAACCTAGACCTAACCCTCCTGGGTGGCATTTAAAGTAACCCCCCCCCCCCCTCCTTCCAGCCTAAACCCTCACGGCCCTAGACCTAACCAACGCTGTACTTACTACGGTCGGAATGCCGGCTGTCTAAATTCCGACTCTGGTAGCCTGACCTTTTTGGGATATAGGGGGTAATTCAGACCTGATCGCAGCAGCAAATTTGTTAGCAGTTGGGCAAAACCATGTGCACCTCAGGTGAGGCAGATGTAACATGTGCAGAGAGAGTTAGATTTGGGTGGGTTATATTGTTTCTGTGCAGGGTAAATACTGGCTGCTTTATTTTTACACTGCAATTTAGATTGCAGATTGAACACACCACACCCAAATCTAACTCTCTCTGTACATGTTATATCTGCCCCACCTGCAGTGCACATGGTTTTGCCCAACTGCTAACAGATTTGCTGCTGCGTTCAACTCTGAATTAGGCCCACTGTCGTCGGCATCCTGACGGGTGTCGGGATTTCGGCGGCCGGCATCCCAAACTGCCGGCATATTAACCACTTCCCACTGTCATGGTAATTGGGTCTTTTCTTGTGAAGGTAATCTATAGTATTGAGTATCCTCCTGGAATAATACATTGTTGGAAAGGGGGAAAACTCACTACAAAACCAACTGCACCCTCTCTGTTAACATAGGGCCTTAATCAGGTCGCATCGCGACCACAATTTGCCCGAGTAGGCGCCAGTGCACACGCGCAGGTCCCTTCCTGCCAGAGGCGGAACTACCGGCAGTGCAAGCAGTGCGTTGCACTGGGGCCCGCCTCTGTCCAGGGGCCCAAGCATGTAATGAGTCAAACTGACTCATTACATGCCGCTGTGCGCTGCGGGCAACCGCTGCCCACAGCGCACAGCCGCCCACAGAGGAGAAGAGCAGAGGCACGGACGGGGGAAGGAGGAGGACGGAGGTGAAGGAGGGAGCCGCAGCAGCGCTTTGTTACTGGTGGAGGCGCTGCTGCTGCTGCCCCTCTGCTTCACTATAGGCTGTCTTCCGAGAACAGCCTATAGTGAAGCAGGGGGGCAGCAGCAGCAGCGCCTCCACCAATAACACAGCGCTGCTGCGGCTCCCTCCTCCACCTCGTCTACTGCCCGGGAATCGTCAAGCTGCACGAGGAGCCTGAGCCAGCGGAGAGGGTAAGTATGATTCTACTTTCTTTCTTTCTCTTTCTTTCTTTCTTTCTTTCTTTCTTTCTTTCTTTCTTTCTTTCTTTCTTTCTGTCTCTTTCTTTCTTTATTTCTTTATGTCTCTTTATTTGTTGGGACTGCCTGCCGCTATGTGTAAAAATGGGGGACTGCCTACCGCAATATGTAAAAAGGGTGGACTGCCTGCCGCTATGTGTAAAAAGGGGGGACTGCCTGCCGCAATGTGTAAAAATGGGGAATCTGCCTGCCGCAATGTGTAAAAATGGGGAATCTGCCTGCCGCTATGTGTAAAAAGGGAGAATCTGCCTGCCGTAATGTGTAAAAATGGGGAATCTGCCTGCCGCAATGTGTAAAAACGGGGGACTGCCTGCCGCAACGTGTAAAAAGGGGGAATCTGCCTGCCGTAATGTGTAACAAGGGCACGCTGTCTGCCGTAATGTGTAACAAGGGCACGCTGTCTACCGCTATGTGTAAAAAGTGTACGTTGTCTGCCGTTATGTGTAAAAAGTGTACGCTGTCTGCCGTAATGTGTAAAAAGGGGACGCTGTCTGCCGTAATGTGTAAAAAGGGGGACGCTGTCTGCCGTTATGTGTAAAAAGTGTACGCTGTCTGCCGCTATGTTTAACAAGGGCACGCTGTCTGCCGTTATGTGTAAAAAGTGTACGCTGTCTGCCGTTATGTGTAAAAAGGGGACGCTGTCTGCCGCTATGTGTAACAAGGGCACGCTGTCTGCCGTAATGTGTAAAAAGAGGAATCTGTCCGCTGTAAGGTGTAAAAGGGTCTCTACCTGGTGTAGTGGTGCTACTGTGCGGCGTAATTTGAAGAATGGAGACTACTGTGCACCGTTTTAGGAATTGGTATTATTTTGTGGCCACACCCCTTCCCCGCGAAGCCACGCCACTATGTATTTTTGCGCGCTCCTACGGCGCGCACTGCCCCTGTTTTGCGTGCAGAGGTGGGGCTCCGATGCTGTTTCTTGCACACAGTGCTAAAATGTCTAGTTACGGCACTCTTGCTAGGTATCCATTTCTCTGGCCCTGAGCAGGTCCCCCTCACCAGATCCTCTCAAGGGGTGAGGGGGTGGACATGGGGGGGGGGGCAAAGCATTTTGTCGCACCTGGGCCCACCGCTTACTAGTTCCGCCACTGCTTCCTGCGCTCACGCGCCTGGCCAATGTGATTAGATCGGACAGGCAGAGGTATTTGTGGTGTGGTGATACAGAGCTCCAGGGGCGGGGCAATACAAACAGGGGTGGGTCAACGCCATTTTCGGGGGAAACCAGTGATGTGATGGTACACGCAGCTGCTCTAAAGGAAAATATGACGCCGGTGCACCTGCGGCATATGTTTGTCCACAGTTGCTGTGACCGCAATTAAATTGGGGATGCAGAAGAAGCGTGCAATAGAAAGGATTGCAGGGTCTGCTTTTTTTGCAGAATCTGCAATCCAACCTCAGTAGGAGGAATAATCCAGACCGGCTGCAGCGGCAGCGCTCGCAGTCTGAATAGCTATGTGATTGTCAGGCAGAGGCGGTCGCGGGGTGGGAGGCGGCGTGCCAATGGCGTTAGAACGTTGTTGGTGGGGCACGATCCGGACAACGCAGGCGTGTCCAGACCGTTGGGGGGGGGTGATGTGACGCAGCCGCTGCGACCCGGGATGCGGCGGGTAGCGGTCTGCCAGCGCGCAGGAGCTGCGCTGGCAGGGAGATACTAACCAGGCGCAAAAGCATCGCCGCCATACGATGCTTTTGTACCTCTGCGGGGGGGCGGAGGTCAGAGCCAGACATGCGGGGCGGACTAGCCCTGTGCTGGGCGTCCCCCCGCATGTCAGAGTAAATGATCGTAGATGTGCTAAATTTAGCACATCTACGGTCAGATCTGAATTGCCCGCAGGCTTCAAATCCTTTTCAGCGTCTTGCTTTGCCCTTCATAAATGACCCATTACTTGTTACACCTCAGAACAGAACTATTTGCACCGCCTGTCAGACCCAGAGATGAGCCAAGCTGCAGAGATGTGTTTGTAAATCCACATTTTGCAAAATTTACGGTCTATAAGTAGAGCTGAGAAAACGTCAGTAAATTTACTGCGGTGGAGACTGAATCCTGTGAGCAAGAAAAATAATCTGGGGAATTCCACAGGGAACACCTAAGTGCAAATTCCACAGCCAAATATGGAATGAGGGGAGCATTCTGCAGAATAATTCTGTACATTTTGTTCATCTGTAATTGCACCTGAAGGATAATACATCGTATTGTGGGTTTCTGTCGCACAGTTTATATCTGACTTCTAGGCTTTTGATGGCTTGTGCAGATGTGGGTCACAAAAATCCTGAGTTCTGGGACTTTGGAGATCTACGAGAGGTCGTTACCGGGAAATTAAAATACAGTAGTTTGTGTTAAAGCAATTTGCTGCATTTAAAAAAAAAGTGGTGCAATTAAGTAAAACTGTCATGAAGGCTATATGCCATCTGCAGTGATTGGGGTTCAGGCTTAATTGCCGGCATTCGGGGATGCAGGCGGTCAGAATACTGAACGCGGCATCCCAATAAAAAGTGCAAAATGATGGAAACTGGGGTACAGGGTATGGGCCAGGTATATTGGGGTGCACTATGAGTGGGACAAGTATTTTTAGACTTACAGGTGGGAGTAATCAGTATGTTTCCACTTTTCCCATAAAATGACCCAAATATATACTTACAGTGCATCCGGAAAATATTCACAGCGTTTCACTTTTTCCATATTTTGTTATGTTGCAGCCTTATTCCAAAATGGAATAAATTCATTTTTTCCTTGAAAATTGTACACACAATACCCCATAATGACAACGTGAAAAAAGTTTTTTTGAGATTTTTGCAAATTTATTAAAAATAAAAAAACTAAGAAATCACATGTACATAAGTATTCACAGCCTTTGCCACAAAGCTCAAAAATGAGCTCAGGTGTAGCCTGTTTCCACTGATCATCCTTGAGATGTTCCTACAGCTTAATTGGAGTCCACCTGTGGTAAATTTAGTTGATTGGACATGATTTGGAAAGGCACACACCTGTCTATATAAGGTCCCACACTTGACAGTGCATGTCTGAGCACAAACCAAGCATGAAGTCAAGCATGAAGTCAAAGGAATTGTCTGTAGACCTCCGAGACAGGATTGTCTCGAGGCACAAATGTGGGTCAGGGTACAGAAAAATATCTGCTGCTTTGAAGGTCCCAATGAGCACAGTGGCCTCCATCATCTGTAAATGGAAGAAGTTCAGAACCACCAGGACTCTTCCTAGAGCTGGCCGGCCGTCTAAACTGAGCGATCGAGGGAGAAGGGCCCTAGTCAGGGAGGTGACCAAGAACCCGATGGTCACTCTGTCAGAGCCACAGCATTCCTCTGTGGAGAGAGGAGAACCTTCCAGAAGGACAACTATCTCTGCAGCAATCCACCAATCAGGCCTGTATGGTAGAGTGGCCAGACGGAAGCGACTTCTTAGTAAAAAGCACATGGCAGCCCGCCTGGGGTTTGCCAAAATGCACCTGAAGGACTGTCAGACTATGAGAAACAAAATTCTCTGGTCTGATGAGACAAAGATTGAACTCTTTGGCGTGAATGCCAGGCGTCATGTTTGGAGGAAACCAGGCACCGCTCATCACCAGGCCAATACCATCCTTACGGTGAAGCATGGTGGTGGCAGCATCATGCTGTTGTAGCCCTCTAAGTGTATAATTGTTAAGAATGTTCATGTTTAAAGGGTTGCTGTAATGGATGTATACTTGTATTCATATTAAACCATGTATGGTATATGTAGGTTGGATATCCCAATAGTATACATGTGCCTGAGCTAGTAGATTATGGCTCTGGGTGTATGGGGTATCAGGGAGCATCAGAGAAGCTTCCAGGTACCCCACGCGGGACACCGAGAACGTGAGCAGTTGGGAGCGTGAGAGGGAGTCTAGAGAGGGTTGTGTGACGCAGATAGTGGAGAGGGGAGCCGGTGTGCAGGGCACGCATCGCAGGAGACCAGGCGGCTTTACTGTGAGGGGCTGATTCGGCAACGCTTACCCTAGGAGACAGCGGAACTTTGGCTGTGAGCAGCGTGGCTACCAGGTCCTGATGGAGGCGGTGAGGTGGCGGTAGGAGTGGGCCAGTGGGAGGAGGTGTGTCCCGGCTGCTGGGCCAGGCTGGGGGTGTCGCTGAGGAATGTACTAACCGCCCTTGCCTGTTAGAGCCAACCCATGTAG
This sequence comes from Pseudophryne corroboree, assembly GCF_028390025.1. NCBI lineage: Eukaryota > Metazoa > Chordata > Amphibia > Anura > Myobatrachidae > Pseudophryne > Pseudophryne corroboree. Next base: position 19,473,828 of record NC_086452.1, read on the forward strand.
CATTCTGACTGTTGGCCATTTAACATTAGGAAGAGACTGAGTGCAAGTCGGGTCTGGGACTCCAGGTCGACAACAAAAAGGTCGACACACCTTAGGTCGACATGGACAAAAGGTCAACAGGAACAAGGTCGACATAGAAAAAGGTCGACATGAGTTTTTTATGTTTTTTTGGTGTCGTTTTCTTCGTAGAGTGACCGGGAACCCCAATTAGTGCACCGCGTCCCCTAGCATGGCTCGCTTTACTCGCCATGCTTCGGGCATGGTGCCTCCGCTCCGCTTCGCTCGGCACAGATTACCGTTCCAATCGTAGTCCACGTGGACCGTTAAGTATGAAAAGGTTCCAAAAAAGAAAAAAATTGTGAAAAACCTCATGTCGACCTTTTTCCATGTCGACCTTGTTCCTATCGACCTTTTGTCCATGTCGACCTAAGGTGTGTCGACCAATTGGCATCTACCTAAGGTGTGTCGACCTTTTTGTTGTCGACCTGGAGTCCGGATATCGTGCAAGTCGCCTCCAGAGACTAATATATTAACCTGCTGCTACGCAGACCCCTTCCACACATCATTTCTAGAACCATTGATAATCCAGCCCACCAACTGGAAATCCTGTCAGCCACAGACCCAGGGAGCTGGGGGGAGCGCCAAGGATTGGTAGCGCATATATCCAGCTGCACGTTAGCCTTATACGTAGCAACTATCCGTGACACATGCAGTTAGTGAAGGTGGAATTGCGTGCTGATGGCGAATTCCATGTAATAAAGCCTGGTATATTTATATAAGAGTGACGTTGGATGCCATCCATGTATGTAGTTCCACTGGAACTGAAATGAACAGGGGATCGGAGAGCATATTGCTACCCTGAGGAGTTGACAGGTAGCGAATACATGAATGGTGCAGGGGGTGTGAACCGACAACCCCCAAGGGATTACAATTGCTCCACTCTGAGTAAACATCCACCCCCGGGTTAGCGACTCCCAAGGGGCTAAGGGTGTATCTACTGTTCACGCCGGTAGGCAATACTCCAGTATGCAGAATGTTCCCCTCCCAGTTAATCAACTAACAGGGCCCCAACGACAGTAAGGTATCGCAGCTGCTTGCACACATAAAAATACCCGGGTATTTATAACCTAGTAATTCTATTTTTCTGGACATTGTGGTAATTTTTGTAATGCATGCATTGAAACTTGTATAGGTTTATTAGAGTGTGTATATTTTACAGATTGCATATGGGGCGTTAATAAAATAATATTCCCTATATGATATACTATACAGTACAAAGAACTAACGACTAAGAGTTAACAACTTTAATAAAACATCTGACTACTTACCGTATAAATGACATCAATTGGTTCAATTTCATAGTGGAGTTCCTAGTGAACTCCACTATGGATGGTGTAATGGTTAGCATTACTGCCTCACAGCACTGAGGTCATGGGTTCTATTCCCACCATGGCCCTAACTGTGTGGAGTTTGTATATTCTCCCCGTACTTGCATGGGTTTCCTCCGGGTACTCCGGTTTCCTCCCACAATCCAAAAATATACTTGTAGGTTAATTGGTTCCAAACCAAATTAACCCTAGCGTGAATGTGTCTGTGTGTGCATGTGATAGGGAATATAGATTGTAAGCTCCACTGGGGCAGGGACTGATGTGAATGGCCAAAATACTCTCTGTAAAGCGCTGCGGAATATGTGTGCGCTATATAAAAAACTGGTAGTAGTAAAAAAAAAAAAGGGATCACAGGTAAATTAGTCATATGGGGACACTAACACACTAACATCCTACTAGGAAGAAGAAACCCTCTATACCTGTTAGTTCATATAACTAGTATACCAACATCAAAAAAAAAAACAATACATAACCCATTACGGGAAGGCTTACCCAAGCGAGCTAGGGTACATCAGCTTGGGTGGAGGCACTGGAGGAATAGCACCATCCCCTTACGACCCCGAGGGAAACAGAGTTACACTGTGGGGATGTTTTTCAACTGGGAGACTAGTCAGGATAGAGGGAAAGATGAATGCAGAAATGTACAGAGACATCCTGGATGAAAACCTGCTCCAGAGCGCTCTTGACCTCAGAGTGGGGCGACGGTTCATCTTTCAGCAGGACAACGACTCTAAGCACACAGCCAAGATATCAAAGGAGTGGCTTCAGGCAGGGCCGGATTAACAATGGGGCGGATGGAGCTGCAGCTCCAGGCCCACTCTCCAAATTAGGCCCACTGCCTCCGCCCATAGATGTCCATGCTGCTGTAGACAGGAAAAACAAATTTCCTTCTACTGCAGCATACAGTGCCATATCCGTCCCCTCCAGCATCACACCCTTCTTGCGCAGATTCGGGGGGGGGGGGGCACCAAGGCACGTATATTTATTGCACTATTGTAAATTCAGGGATGTAGCCTCGCCCCCTGTACTCAAGCCACGCCCCTCAGTGATGAGTGTTTAAGCTCCGCCTCCCGGTGATGTCATCTGTCAGTCACCGAGAGGGCAAGGGGAAGCGGACCATGACAAGGGGGCGTGGCCTAGCGGCACATGATATCCGCAGCTGCAGCGGCAGCCCATGATGAACCCACACGTACTCAGGTACCCGGCGTCCAAGGATGAAGAGGTGGCAATTTTTTGTAGCTGGGACCGCGGGACAGGAGGTACTAGGTACCCTGGATCTGGAAGAGTGTGTGTGTGTGTTTAAAGGGGAAAAGTCCTTTATGTCCAGGGCTCACCTACAAATTGCCCCTATGTACAGTACATACAAGAAGGTGCCCCCCCCCCCCACCCCCCCACCGCATCACACTTCAAAGAAGCCCCTGTTTATATACAAGAGGGGGAGTTGTTGCTCCCTCTCACAGCAAAAAGTCCCTGCTGTCAACCCATGGGTAGTGTTTGCAAAGAGAGGGTGCAGGGTTAGGGGTAGTATGTGCAGGGAGCGGGTGCAGGGTTAGGGGTAGTATGTGCAGGGTAATGGGTAGTATGTGCGGGGAGCGGGTGCAGGGTTAGCGGTAGAGATGAGCGCCTGAAATTTTTCGGGTTTTGTGTTTTGGTTTTGGGTTCGGTTCCGCGGCCGTGTTTTGGGTTCGAACGCGTTTTGGCAAAACCTCACCGAATTTTTTTTGTCGGATTCGGGTGTGTTTTGGATTCGGGTGTTTTTTTCCAAAAACACTAAAAAACAGCTTAAATCATAGAATTTGGGGGTCATTTTGATCCCAAAGTATTATTAACCTCAAAAACCATAATTTACACTCATTTTCAGTCTATTCTGAATACCTCACACCTCACAATATTATTTTTAGTCCTAAAATTTGCACCGAGGTCGCTGTGTGAGTAAGATAAGCGACCCTAGTGGCCGACACAAACACCGGGCCCATCTAGGAGTGGCACTGCAGTGTCACGCAGGATGTCCCTTCCAAAAAACCCTCCCCAAACAGCACATGACGCAAAGAAAAAAAGAGGCGCAATGAGGTAGCTGTGTGAGTAAGATTAGCGACCCTAGTGGCCGACACAAACACCGGGCCCATATAGGAGTGGCACTGCAGTGTCACGCAGGATGGCCCTTCCAAAAAACCCTCCCCAAACAGCACATGACGCAAAGAAAAAAAGAGGCGCAATGAGGTAGCTGTGTGAGTAAGATTAGCGACCCTAGTGGCCGACACAAACACCGGGCCCATCTAGGAGTGGCACTGCAGTGTCACGCAGGATGGCCCTTCCAAAAAACCCTCCCCAAACAGCACATGACGCAAAGAAAAAAAGAGGCGCAATGAGGTAGCTGACTGTGTGAGTAAGATTAGCGACCCTAGTGGCCGACACAAACACCGGGCCCATCTAGGAGTGGCACTGCAGTGTCACGCAGGATGTCCCTTCCAAAAAACCCTCCCCAAACAGCACATGACGCAAAGAAAAAAAGAGGCGCAATGAGGTAGCTGTGTGAGTAAGATTAGCGACCCTAGTGGCCGACACAAACACCGGGCCCATCTAGGAGTGGCACTGCAGTGTCACGCAGGATGGCCCTTCCAAAAAACCCTCCCCAAACAGCACATGACGCAAAGAAAAAAAGAGGCGCAATGAGGTAGCTGTGTGAGTAAGATTAGCGACCCTAGTGGCCGACACAAACACCGGGCCCATCTAGGAGTGGCACTGCAGTGTCACGCAGGATGTCCCTTCCAAAAAACCCTCCCCAAACAGCACATGACGCAAAGAAAAAAAGAGGCGCAATGAGGTAGCTGACTGTGTGAGTAAGATTAGCGACCCTAGTGGCCGACACAAACACCGGGCCCATCTAGGAGTGGCACTGCAGTGTCACGCAGGATGTCCCTTCCAAAAAACCCTCCCCAAACAGCACATGACGCAAAGAAAAAAAGAGGCGCAATGAGGTAGCTGACTGTGTGAGTAAGATTAGCGACCCTAGTGGCCGACACAAACACCGGGCCCATCTTGGAGTGGCACTGCAGTGTCACGCAGGATGTCCCTTCCAAAAAACCCTCCCCAATCAGCACATGATGCAAAGAAAAAGAAAAGAAAAAAGAGGTGCAAGATGGAATTGTCCTTGGGCCCTCCCACCCACCCTTATGTTGTATAAACAAAACAGGACATGCACACTTTAACCAACCCATCATTTCAGTGACAGGGTCTGCCACACGACTGTGACTGATATGACGGGTTGGTTTGGACCCCCCCCAAAAAAGAAGCAATTAATCTCTCCTTGCACAAACTGGCTCTACAGAGGCAAGATGTCCACCTCATCTTCACCCTCCGATATATCACCGTGTACATCCCCCTCCTCACAGATTATCAATTCGTCCCCACTGGAATCCACCATCTCAGCTCCCTGTGTACTTTGTGGAGGCAATTGCTGCTGGTCAATGTCTCCGCGGAGGAATTGATTATAATTCATTTTAATGAACATCATCTTCTCCACATTTTCTGGATGTAACCTCGTACGCCGATTGCTGACAAGGTGAGCGGCGGCACTAAACACTCTTTCGGAGTACACACTTGTGGGAGGGCAACTTAGGTAGAATAAAGCCAGTTTGTGCAAGGGCCTCCAAATTGCCTCTTTTTCCTGCCAGTATAAGTACGGACTGTGTGACGTGCCTACTTGGATGCGGTCACTCATATAATCCTCCACCATTCTATCAATGTTGAGAGAATCATATGCAGTGACAGTAGACGACATGTCCGTAATCGTTGTCAGGTCCTTCAGTCCGGACCAGATGTCAGCATCAGCAGTCGCTCCAGACTGCCCTGCATCACCGCCAGCGGGTGGGCTCGGAATTCTGAGCCTTTTCCTCGCACCCCCAGTTGCGGGAGAATGTGAAGGAGGAGATGTTGACAGGTCGCGTTCCGCTTGACTTGACAATTTTGTCACCAGCAGGTCTTTCAACCCCAGCAGACCTGTGTCTGCCGGAAAGAGAGATCCAAGGTAGGCTTTAAATCTAGGATCGAGCACGGTGGCCAAAATGTAGTGCTCTGATTTCAACAGATTGACCACCCGTGAATCCTTGTTAAGCGAATTAAGGGCTGCATCCACAAGTCCCACATGCCTAGCGGAATCGCCTTCTTTTAGCTCCTTCTTCAATGCCTCCAGCTTCTTCTGCAAAAGCCTGATGAGGGGAATGACCTGACTCAGGCTGGCAGTGTCTGAACTGACTTCACGTGTGGCAAGTTCAAAGGGCATCAGAACCTTGCACAACGTTGAAATCATTCTCCACTGCACTTGAGACAGGTGCATTCCACCTCCTATATCGTGCTCAATTGTATAGGCTTGAATGGCCTTTTGCTGCTCCTCCAACCTCTGAAGCATATAGAGGGTTGAATTCCACCTCGTTACCACTTCTTGCTTCAGATGATGGCAGGGCAGGTTCAGTAGTTTTTGGTGGTGCTCCAGTCTTCTGTACGTGGTGCCTGTACGCCGAAAGTGTCCCGCAATTTTTCTGGCCACCGACAGCATCTCTTGCACGCCCCTGTCGTTTTTAAAAAAATTCTGCACCACCAAATTCAAGGTATGTGCAAAACATGGGACGTGCTGGAATTTGCCCATATTTAATGCACACACAATATTGCTGGCGTTGTCCGATGCCACAAATCCACAGGAGAGTCCAATTGGGGTAAGCCATTCCGCGATGATCTTCCTCAGTTGCCGTAAGAGGTTTTCAGCTGTGTGCGTATTCTGGAAAGCGGTGATACAAAGCGTAGCCTGCCTAGGAAAGAGTTGGCGTTTGCGAGATGCTGCTACTGGTGCCGCCGCTGCTGTTCTTGCGGCGGGAGTCCATACATCTACCCAGTGGGCTGTCACAGTCATATAGTCCTGACCCTGCCCTGCTCCACTTGTCCACATGTCCGTGGTTAAGTGGACATTGGGTACAACTGCATTTTTTAGGAGACTGGTGAGTCTTTTTCTGACGTCCGTGTACATTCTCGGTATCGCCTGCCTAGAGAAGTGGAACCTAGATGGTATTTGGTAACGGGGGCACACTGCCTCAATAAATTGTCTAGTTCCCTGTGAACTAACGGCGGATACCGGACGCACGTCTAACACCAACATAGTTGTCAAGGACTCAGTTATCCGCTTTGCAGTAGGATGACTGCTGTGATATTTCATCTTCCTCGCAAAGGACTGTTGAACAGTCAATTGCTTACTGGAAGTAGTACAAGTGGGCTTACGACTTCCCCTCTGGGATGACCATCGACTCCCAGCGGCAACAACAGCAGCGCCAGCAGCAGTAGGCGTTACACGCAAGGATGCATCGGAGGAATCCCAGGCAGGAGAGGACTCGTCAGACTTGCCAGTGACATGGCCTGCAGGACTATTGGCATTCCTGGGGAAGGAGGAAATTGACACTGAGGGAGTTGGTGGGGTGGTTTGCGTGAGCTTGGTTACAAGAGGAAGGGATTTACTGGTCAGTGGACTGCTTCCGCTGTCACCCAAAGTTTTTGAACTTGTCACTGACTTATTATGAATGCGCTGCAGGTGACGTATAAGGGAGGATGTTCCGAGGTGGTTAACGTCCTTACCCCTACTTATTACAGCTTGACAAAGGGAACACACGGCTTGACACCTGTTGTCCGCATTTCTGGTGAAATACCTCCACACCGAAGAGCTGATTTTTTTGGTATTTTCACCTGGCATGTCAACGGCCATATTCCTCCCACGGACAACAGGTGTCTCCCCGGGTGCCTGACTTAAACAAACCACCTCACCATCAGAATCCTCCTGGTCAATTTCCTCCCCAGCGCCAGCAACACCCATATCCTCCTCATCCTGGTGTACTTCAACACTGACATCTTCAATCTGACTATCAGGAACTGGACTGCGGGTGCTCCTTCCAGCACTTGCAGGGGGCGTGCAAATGGTGGAAGGCGCATGCTCTTCACGTCCAGTGTTGGGAAGGTCAGGCATCGCAACCGACACAATTGGACTCTCCTTGTGGATTTGGGATTTCAAAGAACGCACAGTTCTTTGCGGTGCTTTTGCCAGCTTGAGTCTTTTCAGTTTTCTAGCGAGAGGCTGAGTGCTTCCATCCTCATGTGAAGCTGAACCACTAGCCATGAACATAGGCCAGGGCCTCAGCCGTTCCTTGCCACTCCGTGTGGTAAATGGCATATTGGCAAGTTTACGCTTCTCCTCCGACAATTTTATTTTAGGTTTTGGAGTCCTTTTTTTACTGATATTTGGTGTTTTGGTTTTGACATGCTCTGTACTATGCCATTGGGCATCGGCCTTGGCAGACGACGTTGCTGGCATTTCATCGTCTCGGCCATGACTAGTGGCAGCAGCTTCAGCACGAGGTGGAAGTGGATCTTGATCTTTCCCTAATTTTGGAACCTCAACATTTTTGTTCTCCATATTTTAATAGGCACAACTAAAAGGCACCTCAGGTAAACAATGGAGATGGATGGATTGGATACTAGTATACAATTATGGACGGGCTGCCGAGTGCCGACACAGAGGTAGCCACAGCCGTGAACTACCGCACTGTACTGTGTCTGCTGCTAATATATAGACTGGTTGATAAAGAGATAGTATACTCGTAACTAGTATGTATGTATAAAGAAAGAAAAAAAAACCACGGTTAGGTGGTATATACAATTATGGACGGGCTGCCGAGTGCCGACACAGAGGTAGCCACAGCCGTGAACTACCGCACTGTACTGTGTCTGCTGCTAATATATAGACTGGTTGATAAAGAGATAGTATACTCGTAACTAGTATGTATGTATAAAGAAAGAAAAAAAAACCACGGTTAGGTGGTATATACAATTATGGACGGGCTGCCGAGTGCCGACACAGAGGTAGCCACAGCCGTGAACTACCGCACTGTACTGTGTTTGCTGCTAATATATAGACTGGTTGATAAAGAGATAGTATACTCGTAACTAGTATGTATGTATAAAGAAAGAAAAAAAAACCACGGTTAGGTCACTGGTATATACAATTATGGACGGGCTGCCGAGTGCCGACACAGAGGTAGCCACAGCCGTGAACTACCGCACTGTACTGTGTCTGCTGCTAATATATAGACTGGTTGATAAAGAGATAGTATACTCGTAACTAGTATGTATGTATAAAGAAAGAAAAAAAAACCACGGTTAGGTCACTGGTATATACAATTATGGACGGGCTGCCGAGTGCCGACACAGAGGTAGCCACAGCCGTGAACTACCGCACTGTACTGTGTCTGCTGCTAATATATAGACTGGTTGATAAAGAGATAGTATACTCGTAACTAGTATGTATGTATAAAGAAAGAAAAAAAAACCACGGTTAGGTCACTGGTATATACAATTATGGACGGGCTGCCGAGTGCCGACACAGAGGTAGCCACAGCCGTGAACTACCGCACTGTACTGTGTCTGCTGCTAATATATAGACTGGTTGATAAAGAGATAGTATACTCGTAACTAGTATGTATGTATAAAGAAAGAAAAAAAAACCACGGTTAGGTGGTATATACAATTATGGACGGGCTGCCGAGTGCCGACACAGAGGTAGCCACAGCCGTGAACTACCGCACTGTACTGTGTCTGCTGCTAATATATAGACTGGTTGATAAAGAGATAGTATACTCGTAACTAGTATGTATGTATAAAGAAAGAAAAAAAAACCACGGTTAGGTCACTGGTATATACAATTATGGACGGGCTGCGGAGTGCCGACACAGAGGTAGCCACAGCCGTGAACTACCGCACTGTACTGTGTCTGCTGCTAATATATAGACTGGTTGATAAAGAGATAGTATACTCGTAACTAGTATGTATGTATAAAGAAAGAAAAAAAACCACGGTTAGGTGGTATATACAATTATGGACGGGCTGCCGAGTGCCGACACAGAGGTAGCCACAGCCGTGAACTACCGCACTGTACTGTGTCTGCTGCTAATATATAGACTGGTTGATAAAGAGATAGTATACTCGTAACTAGTATGTATGTATAAAGAAAGAAAAAAAAACCACGGTTAGGTCACTGGTATATACAATTATGGACGGGCTGCCGAGTGCCGACACAGAGGTAGCCACAGCCGTGAACTACCGCACTGTACTGTGTCTGCTGCTAATATATAGACTGGTTGATAAAGAGATAGTATACTCGTAACTAGTATGTATGTATAAAGAAAGAAAAAAAAAACACGGTTAGGTCACTGGTATATACAATTATGGACGGGCTGCCGAGTGCCGACACAGAGGTAGCCACAGCTGTGAACTACCGCACTGTACTGTGTCTGCTGCTAATATAGACTGGTTGATAAAGAGATAGTATACTACTAATATTATATACTGGTGGTCAGGTCACTGGTCACTAGTCACACTGGCAGTGGCACTCCTGCAGCAAAAGTGTGCACTGTTTAATTTTAATATAATATTATGTACTCCTGGCTCCTGCTATAACCTATAACTGGCACTGCAGTAGTGCTCCCCAGTCTCCCCCACAATTATAAGCTGTGTGAGCTGAGCAGTCAGACAGATATATAATATATATAGATGATGCAGCACACTGGCCTGAGCCTGAGCAGTGCACACAGATATGGTATGTATGTGACTGAGTCACTGTGTGCTGTGTATCGCTTTTTTCAGGCAGAGAACGGATTATAAATAAAAGTGGTGGTCACTGGTCACTATCAGCAAAACTCTGCACTGTACACTACTGAGTACTCCTAATGCTCCCCAAAATTAGTAAATCAAGTGTCTAAACGGAGAGGACGCCAGCCACGTCCTCTCCCTATCAATCTCAATGCACGTGTGAAAATGGCGGCGACGCGCGGCTCCTTATATAGAATCCGAGTCTCGCGATAGAATCCGAGCCTCGCGAGAATCCGACAGCATCATGATGACGTTCGGGCGCGCTCGGGTTAACCGAGCAAGGCGGGAAGATCCGAGTCGCTCGGACTCGTGAAAAAAAACATGAAGTTCTGGCGGGTTCGGATTCAGAGAAACCGAACCCGCTCATCTCTAGTTAACGGTAGTATAGTGTGCGGGGAGCGGGTACAGGGTTAGCGGTAGTATAGTGTGCGGGGAGCGGGTACAGGGTTAGGGGTAGTATGTGCGAGGAGCGGCTGCAGGGTAATGGCAAGTATGTGCGGGGAGCGGGTGCAGTGTTAGCGGTAGTATAGTGTGCGGGGAGCGGGTGCAGGGTTAGCGGTAGTATAGTGTGTGCGAGGAGCAGGTGCCGGGTTGGCGGTAGTATAGTGTGCGGGGAGCGGGTGCAGTGTTAGCAGTAGTATAGTGTGCGTAGAGTAGGTGCAGGGTTAGTAGTGTAGTATAGTGTGTATAGGGAGAGAGTGTAGGGTTAGCAATAATATAGTGTGTGCGGGGAGCGGGTGCAAGGGAAGTGTGTGTATGGGGAGCGGGTGCAGGGTTAGAGGTAGTATAGTGTGTGGGGAGCGGGTGCAGGGTTAGTAGTGTAGTATAGTGTGTGCGGGGAGCAGGTGCAGGGTTAGCGGTAGTATAGTGTGTGCGGGGAGCGGGTGCAGGGTTAGTAGTGTAGTATAGTGTGTGGGGAGCGGGTGCAGGGTTAGTAGTGTAGTATAGTGTGTGTATGGAGAGAGTGTAGGGTTAGCAGTAATATAGTGTGTGCGGGGAGCGGGTGCAAGGGAAGTGTAGTGTGTGCAGGGAGCGGGTGCAAGGGAAGTGTAGTGTGTGCAGGGAGCGGATGAATGGTTAGCGGTAGTGTAGTGTGTGCGAGGAGCGGGTGCAGGGGAAGTGTAGTGTGCGAGGAGCGGGTGCAGGGGAAGTGTAGTGTGCGAGGAGCGGGTGCAGGGGAAGTGTAGTGTGTGCGGGGAGCGGGTGCAGGGGAAGTGTAGTGTGTGTGGGGAGCGGGTGCCGGGGAAGTGTAGTGTATGCGGGGAGCGGGTGCAGGGTTAGCGGTAGTGTAGTGTGTGCGAGGAGCGGGTGTAGGGTTAGCGGTAGTATAGTGTGCGGGGAGCGGGTACAGGGTTAGCGGTAGTATAGTGTGCGGGGAGCGGGTACAGGGTTAGGGGTAGTATGTGCGAGGAGCGGCTGCAGGGTAATGGCAAGTATGTGCGGGGAGCGGGTGCAGTGTTAGCGGTAGTATAGTGTGCGGGGAGCGGGTGCAGGGTTAGCGGTAGTATAGTGTGTGCGGGGAGCAGGTGCCGGGTTGGCGGTAGTATAGTGTGCGGGGAGCGGGTGCAGTGTTAGCAGTAGTATAGTGTGCGTAGAGTAGGTGCAGGGTTAGTAGTGTAGTATAGTGTGTATAGGGAGAGAGTGTAGGGTTAGCAATAATATAGTGTGTGCGGGGAGCGGGTGCAAGGGAAGTGTGTGTATGGGGAGCGGGTGCAGGGTTAGAGGTAGTATAGTGTGTGGGGAGCGGGTGCAGGGTTAGTAGTGTAGTATAGTGTGTGCGGGGAGCAGGTGCAGGGTTAGCGGTAGTATAGTGTGTGCGGGGAGCGGGTGCAGGGTTAGTAGTGTAGTATAGTGTGTGGGGAGCGGGTGCAGGGTTAGTAGTGTAGTATAGTGTGTGTATGGAGAGAGTGTAGGGTTAGCAGTAATATAGTGTGTGCGGGGAGCGGGTGCAAGGGAAGTGTAGTGTGTGCAGGGAGCGGGTGCAAGGGAAGTGTAGTGTGTGCAGGGAGCGGATGAATGGTTAGCGGTAGTGTAGTGTGTGCGAGGAGCGGGTGCAGGGGAAGTGTAGTGTGCGAGGAGCGGGTGCAGGGGAAGTGTAGTGTGCGAGGAGCGGGTGCAGGGGAAGTGTAGTGTGTGCGGGGAGCGGGTGCAGGGGAAGTGTAGTGTGTGTGGGGAGCGGGTGCCGGGGAAGTGTAGTGTATGCGGGGAGCGGGTGCAGGGTTAGCGGTAGTGTAGTGTGTGCGAGGAGCGGGTGTAGGGTTAGCGGTAGTGTAGTGTGTGTGAGGAGCGGGTGCAAGGGAAGTGTAGTGTGTGCGGGGAGCGGGTGCTGGGGAAGTGTAGTGTATGCGGGTGCAGGGTTAGCAGTAGTGTAGTGTGTGCGAGGAGCGGGTGTAGGGTTAGCGGTAGTGTAGTGTGTGCGAGGAGCGGGTGCAAGGGAAGTGTAGTGTGTGCGGGGAGCGGGTGCAGGGTTAGCGGTAGTGTAGTGTGTGCGAGGAGCGGGTGCAAGGGAAGTGTAGTGTGTGCGGGGAGCAGGTGCAAGGGAAGTGTAGTGTGTGCGGGGAGCGGGTGTAGGGTTAGCGGTAGTGTGTGCGGGGAGCGGGTGCAAGGGAAGTGTAGTGTGTGCAGGGAGCAGGTGCAAGGGAAGTGTAGTGTGTGCGGGGAGCGGGTGCAAGGGAAGTGTAGTGTGTGCAGGGAGCGGGTGTAGGGTTAGCGGTTGTATAGTGTGTGCAAGGAGCGGGTCCAAGGGAAGTGTAGTGTGTGCAGGGAGCAGGTGCAAGGGAAGTGTAGTGTGTGCAGGGAGCGGGTGTAGGGTTAGCGGTTGTATAGTGTGTGCGGGGAGCGGGTGCAGGGGAAGTGTAGTGTGTGCGGGGAGAGGGTGCAGGGGAAGTGTAGTGTGTGCAAGGAGCAGGTGCAGGGGAAGTGTAGTGTGTGCGGGGAGCGGGCGCAGGGGAAGTGTAGTGTGTGCAGGGAGCAGGTGCAGGATTAGCTGTAGTGTAGTGTGTGCGAGGAGCGGGTGCAAGGGAAGTGTAGTGTGTGCGGGGAGCGGGTGCAGGGGAAGTGTAGTGTGTGCGGGGAGCGGGTGCAGGGGAAGTGTAGTGTGTGCTGGAAGCGGGTGCAGAGTTAGCGATAGTGTAGTTTGTGTGAGGAGTGGGTGCAGGGGTAGTGTAGTGTGTGCAGGGAGCAGGTGCAGGGGAAGTGTAGTGTGTGCGGGGAGCGGGCGCAGGGGAAGTGTAGTGTGTGCAGGGAGCAGGTGCAGGGTTAGCTGTAGTGTAGTGTGTGCGAGAAGCGGGTGCAAGGGAAGTGTAGTGTGTGCGGGGAGCGGGTGCAGGGGAAGTGTAGTGTGTGCTGGGAGCGGGTGCAGAGTTAGCGATAGTGTAGTGTGTGTGAGGAGTGGGTGCAGGGGTAGTGTAGTGTGTGCGAGGAGCGGGTGCAAGGGAAGTATAGTGTGTGCAGGGAGCAGGTCCAAGGGAAGTGTAGTGTGTGCAGGGAGCAGGTGCAAGGGAAGTGTAGTGTGTGCAGGGAGCGGGTGTAGGGTTAGCGGTTGTATAGTGTGTGCGGGGAGCGGGTGCAGGGGAAGTGTAGTGTGTGCGGGGAGAGGGTGCAGGGGAAGTGTAGTGTGTGCAAGGAGCAGGTGCAGGGGAAGTGTAGTGTGTGCAGGGAGCAGGTGCAGGATTAGCTGTAGTGTAGTGTGTGCGAGGAGCGGGTGCAAGGGAAGTGTAGTGTGTGCGGGGAGCGGGTGCAGGGGAAGTGTAGTGTGTGCGGGGAGCGGGTGCAGGGGAAGTGTAGTGTGTGCTGGAAGCGGGTGCAGAGTTAGCGATAGTGTAGTGTGTGTGAGGAGTGGGTGCAGGGGTAGTGTAGTGTGTGCAGGGAGCAGGTGCAGGGGAAGTGTAGTGTGTGCGGGGAGCGGGCGCAGGGGAAGTGTAGTGTGTGCAGGGAGCAGGTGCAGGGTTAGCTGTAGTGTAGTGTGTGCGAGAAGCGGGTGCAAGGGAAGTGTAGTGTGTGCGGGGAGCGGGTGCAGGGGAAGTGTAGTGTGTGCTGGGAGCGGGTGCAGAGTTAGCGATAGTGTAGTGTGTGTGAGGAGTGGGTGCAGGGGTAGTGTAGTGTGTGCGAGGAGCGGGTGCAAGGGAAGTGTAGTGTGTGCGGGGAGCGGGTGCAGGGGAAGTGTAGTGTGTGCTGGAAGCGGGTGCAGAGTTAGCGATAGTGTAGTGTGTGTGAGGAGTGGGTGCAGGGGTAGTGTAGTGTGTGCGAGGAGCGGGTGCAGGGGAAGTGTAGTGTGTGCGGGGAGCGGGTGCCGGGGAAGTGTAGTGTGTGCAGGGAGCGGCTGTAGGGTTAGCGGTTGTATAGTGTGTGCAAGGAGCGAGTCCAAGGGAAGTGTAGTGTGTGCAGGGAGCGGGTGCAAGGGAAGTGTAGTGTGTGCAGGGAGCGGGTGTAGGGTTAGCGGTTGTATAGTGTGTGCGGGGAGCGGGTGCAGGGGAAGTGTAGTGTGTGCGGGGAGAGGGTGCAGGGGAAGTGTAGTGTGTGCAAGGAGCAGGTGCAGGGGAAGTGTAGTGTGTGCGGGGAGCGGGCGCAGGGGAAGTGTAGTGTGTGCAGGGAGCAGGTGCAGGATTAGCTGTAGTGTAGTGTGTGCGAGGAGCGGGTGCAAGGGAAGTGTAGTGTGTGCGGGGAGCGGGTGCCTGGGAAGTGTAGTGTGTGCGGGGAGCGGGCGCAGGGGAAGTGTAGTGTGTGCAGGGAGCAGGTGCAGGGTTAGCTGTAGTGTAGTGTGTGCGAGAAGCGGGTGCAAGGGAAGTGTAGTGTGTGCGGGGAGCGGGTGCAGGGGAAGTGTAGTGTGTGCTGGGAGCGGGTGCAGAGTTAGCGATAGTGTAGTGTGTGTGAGGAGTGGGTGCAGGGGTAGTGTAGTGTGTGCGAGGAGCGGGTGCAAGGGAAGTGTAGTGTGTGCGGGGAGCGGGTGCAGGAGAAGTGTAGTGTGTGCTGGAAGCGGGTGCAGAGTTAGCGATAGTGTAGTGTGTGTGAGGAGTGGGTGCAGGGGTAGTGTAGTGTGTGCAAGGAGCGGGTGCAGGGGAAGTGTAGTGTGTGCGGGGAGCGGGTGCTGGGGAAGTGTAGTGTGTGCGGGGAGCGGGTGCAGGGTTAGCGGTAGTGTAGCGTGTGCGAGGAGCGGGTGTAGGGTTAGCGGTAGTGCAGTGTGTGCGAGGAGCGGGTGCAAGGGAAGTGTAGTGTGTGCGGGGAGCGGGTGCAGGGTTAGCGGTAGTGTAGTGTGTGCGAGGAGCGGGTGCAAGGGAAGTGTAGTGTGTGCGGGGAGCGGGTGGAAGGGAAGTGTAGTGTGTGCGGGGAGCGGGTGTAGGGTTAGCGGTAGTGTAGTGTGTGCGGGGAGCGGGTGCAAGGGAAGTGTAGTGTGTGCAGGGAGCAGGTGCAAGGGAAGTGTAGTGTGTGCGGGGAGCGGGTGCAAGGGAAGTGTAGTGTGTGCAGGGAGCGGGTGTAGGGTTAGCGGTTGTATAGTGTGTGCGAGGAGCGGGTGCAAGGGAAGTGTAGTGTGTGCAGGGAGCAGGTGCAAGGGAAGTGTAGTGTGTGCAGGGAGCGGGTGCAAGGGAAGTGTAGTGTGTGCAGGGAGCGGGTGTAGGGTTAGCGGTTGTATAGTGTGTGCGGGGAGCGGGTGCAGGGGAAGTGTAGTGTGTGCGGGGAGCGGGTGCAGGGGAAGTGTAGTGTGTGCGAGGAGCAGGTGCAGGGGAAGTGTAGTGTGTGCGGGGAGCGGGTGCAAGGGAAGTGTAGTGTGTGCGGGGAGTGGGTGCAGGGGAAGTGTAGTGTGTGCGGGGAACGGGCGCAGGGGATGTGTAGTGTGTGCAGGGAGCAGGTGCAGGATTAGCTGTAGTGTAGTGTGTGCGAGGAGCGGGTGCAAGGGAAGTGTAGTGTGTGCGGGGAGCGGGTGCAGGGGAAGTGTAGTGTGTGCGGGGAGCGGGCGCAGGGGAAGTGTAGTGTGTGCAGGGAGCAGGTGCAGGGTTAGCTGTAGTGTAGTGTGTGCGAGAAGCGGGTGCAAGGGAAGTGTAGTGTGTGCGGGGTGCGGGTGCAACGGAAGTGTAGTGTGTGCGGGGAGCGGGTGCAGGGGAAGTGTAGTGTGTGCTGGGAGCGGGTGCAGAGTTAGCGATAGTGTAGTGTGTGTGAGGAGTGGGTGCAGGGGTAGTGTAGTGTGTGCGAGGAGCGGGTGCAGGGGAAGTGTAGAGTGTGCGGGGAGCGGGTGCCGGGGAAGTGTAGTGTATGCGGGGAGCGGGTGCAGGGTTAGCGGTAGTGTAGTGTGTGCGAGGAGCAGGTGTAGGGTTAGCGGTAGTGTAGTGTGTGCAAGGAGCGGGTGCAAGGGAAGTGTAGTGTGTGCGGGGAGCGGGTGCAGGGTTAGCGGTAGTGTAGTGTGCGCGAGGAGCGGGTGCAAGGGAAGTGTAGTGTGTGCGGGGAGCGGGTGCAAGGGAAGTGTAGTGTGTGCGGGGAGCGGGTGTAGGGTTAGCGGTAGTGTAGTGTGTGCGGGGAGCGGGTGTAGGGTTAGCGGTAGTGTAGTGTGTGCGGGGAGCGGGTGCAAGGGAAGTGTAGTGTGTGCAGGGAGCAGGTGCAAGGGAAGTGTAGTGTGTGCGAGGAGCGGGTGCAAGGGAAGTGTAGTGTGTGCAGGGAGCAGGTGCAAGGGAAGTGTAGTGTGTGCAGGGAGCGGGTGCAAGGGAAGTGTAGTGTGTGCAGGTAGCGGGTGTAGGGTTAGCGGTTGTATAGTGTGTGCGGGGAGCGGGTGCAGGGGAAGTGTAGTGTGTGCGGGGAGCGGGTGCAGGGGAAGTGTAGTGTGTGCGAGGAGCAGGTGCAGGGGAAGTGTAGTGTGTGCGGGGAGCGGGTGCAAGGGAAGTGTAGTGTGTGCGGGGAGCGGGTGCAGGGGAAGTGTAGTGTGTGCGGGGAGCGGGCGCAGGGGAAGTGTAGTGTGTGCAGGGAGCAGGTGCAGGGTTAGCTGTAGTGTAGTGTGTGCGAGGAGCGGGTGCAAGGGAAGTGTAGTGTGTGCGGGGAGCGGGTGCAGGGGAAGTGTAGTGTGTGCTGGGAGCGGGTGCAGAGTTAGCGATAGTGTAGTGTGTGCGAGGAGTGGGTGCAGGGGTAGTGTAGTATGTGCGAGGAGCGGGTGCAAGGGTAGTGTAGTGTGTGCAGGGAGCGGGTTCAGGGGAAGTGTAGTGTGTGCGGGGAGTGGGTGCAGGGTTAGCGATAGTGTAGTGTGTGCGAGGAGTGGGTGCAGGGGTAGTGTAGTATGTGCGAGGAGCGGGTGCAAGGGTAGTGTAGTGTGTGCAGGGAGCGGGTTCAGGGGAAGTGTAGTGTGTGCAGGGAGCAGGTGCAGGGTTAGCTGTAGTGTAGTGTGTGCGAGGAGCGGGTGCAAGGGAAGTGTAGTGTGTGCGGGGAGCGGGCGCAGGGGAAGTGTAGTGTGTGCAGGGAGCAGGTGCAGGATTAGCTGTAGTGTAGTGTGTGCGAGGAGCGGGTGCAAGGGAAGTGTAGTGTGTGCAGGGAGCAGGTGCAGGGGAAGTGTAGTGTGTGCGGGGAGCGGGCGCAGGGGAAGTGTAGTGTGTGCAGGGAGCAGGTGCAGGGTTAGCTGTAGTGTAGTGTGTGCGAGGAGCGGGTGCAAGGGAAGTGTAGTGTGTGCGGGGAGCGGGCGCAGGGGAAGTGTAGTGTGTGCTGGGAGCGGGTGCAGAGTTAGCGATAGTGTAGTGTGTGCGAGGAGTGGGTGCAGGGGTAGTGTAGTATGTGCGAGGAGCGGGTGCAAGGGTAGTATAGTGTGTGCAGGGAGCGGGTTCAGGGGAAGTGTAGTGTGTGCTGGGAGCGGGTGCAGAGTTAGCGATAGTGTAGTGTGTGCGAGGAGTGGGTGCAGGGGTAGTGTAGTATGTGCGAGGAGCGGGTGCAGGGGAAGTGTAGTGTGTGCGGGGAGTGGGTGCAGGGGAAGTGTAGTGTGTGCGGGGATCGGGTGCAGAGTTAGCGATAGTGTAGTGTGTGTGAGGAGTGGGTGCAGGGGAAGTGTAGTGTGTGCAGGGATCGGGTGCAGAGTTAGCGATAGTGTAGTGTGTGTGAGGAGTGGGTGCAGGGGTAGTGTACTGTGTGCGGGTGTAGGGCTAGTGGTAGTATATTTTTTACATGGTTGTGGCATGTTAAAAACACCTGAAAATGTATATTAGAAAAAACCATAGCAGTAGATGCTCATTGATGAGTTTAGTCATAGGATAGCATTATATAAATGTATATTTTAAATGTTCTGGGAAAATTTTTTCCATGTGGCTTGGACTGCCACTACTAACAGGTCTACAGATGGTGTAATGGTTAGCTTTGCTGCCTTACAGCACTTAGGTCATGGGTTTGATTCCCACCACGGCCCTAACTGTGGGGAGTTTATATATTCTCCCCATACTTGCATGGGTTTCCTACTGCCACAATCCAAATATATACTGGTAGGTTAATTGGTTCGTAACACAAAAATAAACCATAGTTAGGTAGGTGAATAGCTATGCCCTCCATGGTGCTAGCTAGACCACACTGCACAGACTACACCCCCATATCAGTAGTCGCACCCCCACCAAGGTGGTCCCACCCCCTGCAGCGGCGCCAAGTAGACCCTTCATAAATTACAGCTCCAAGCCCACGAGGACCTTAATCTGGCACTGGCTTCAGGACAACTCTATGAATGTCCTTGAGTGGCCCAGCCAGAGCATCCTTGATTCCAATTGAACATTTCTGGAGAGATCTGAAAATGGCTGTGCACCGACGCTTCCAATCCAACCTGATGGAGCTTGAGAGGTGCTGCAAAGAGGAATGGGCGCAACTGCCCAAAGATAGGTGTGCCAAGCTTTTATTATGACTAATAATAAACTTCTATACTGTATACTGATTTCCGCATTTTCCCCTGCACTTTTCACTGCCTGCATGATTTTTCGCGTTAAACCCATATTCACGATTATGGGACTGGTACAGATTACTCAGGCCCAGGTCTGTTGGGTCCTAGGGCCTAATTCAGACCTTATCGCAGCAGCAAAATTTTTCTCTAACGGGCAAAGCCATGCTGCTCTGCAGGGGACGGCTGATGTAACATGTGCAGAGAGAGTTCGATTTGGGTGGGGTGTGTTCAAACTGAAATCTAAATTGCAGTGTAAATATAAAGCATCCAGTATTTACCCTACACAGAAACAATATAACCAGTGCCGTTTCTAGCGGCGGGCGAGCCGTGCAACCGCACGGGGCGCCCGCCGCGGCACTTTGTGACTACTCCTCTCCTCCCTCTCTCTTCCACCCGAGCGCTCCTGCTCGGGGGGCGGGGCTTTGCAGAAGAGGGAGGAGAGGAGTAGTCAAAGATAACCATCGAAGGAGGAGGCGGCTGGCGCGCGGGACCCGAAGAGCGGCAAGTTGTAAGTATTCTCTCTCTCTCTCTCTCTCTCCCCCTCTCTCTCTCCCTCCCCCCACTTGACACCTGCGCACTGTGTAAAATGGGGATACCTTCCGCACTGTGTAAAATGGGGATACCTGCCGCACAGTGTAAAATAGGGGCACCTGCCGCACTGTGTAAAATGGGGGCACCTGCTGCACTGTGTAAAATGGGGATACCTGCCGCACTGTTTAAAATGGGGATACCTGCCGCACTGTGTAAAATGGGGGCACCTGCCGCACTGTATAAAATGGGGATACCTACCGCACTGTGTAAAATGGGGATACCTGCCGCACTGTGTAAAATGGGGATACCTGCCGCACTGTGTAAAATGGGGATACCTGCCGCACTGTGTAAAATGGGGATACCTGCCGCACTGTGTAAAATGGGGGCACGTGCCTGCGTACTGTGTAAAATGGGGATACGTGCCTGCGTACTGTGTAAAATGGGGATACCTGCCGCACTGTGTAAAATGGGGACACATGCCTGCGTACTGTGTAAAATGGGGATACCTGCCGCACTGTGTAAAATGGGGATATCTGCCACACTGTGTAAAATGGGGATACCTGCCGCACTGTGTAAAATGGGGGCACCTGCCGCACTGTATAAAATGGGGATACCTGCCGCACTGTATAAAATGGGGATACCTACCGCACTGTATAAAATGGGGATACCTACCGCACTGTGTAAAATGGGGACACCTGCCTGCGTACTGTGTAAAATGGGGATATCTGCCTGCGTACTGTGTAAAATGGGGATATCTGCTTACCGTACTGTGTAAAATGGGGACACCTGCCTGCCGCACTTTGTTAAATGGGGACACCTGCCTGCCGCACTTTGTTAAATGGGGAAACCTGCCTGCCGCACTTTGTTAAATGGGGACACCTGCCTGCCGCACTTTGTAAAATGGGGACACCTGCCTGCCGCACTTTGTAAATGGGGACACCTGCCTGCCGCACTTTGTTAAATGGGGACACCTGCCTGCCGCACTTTGTTAAATGGGGACACCTGCCTGCCGCACTTTGTAAAATGGGGACACCTGCCTGCCGCACTTTGTAAATGGGGACACCTGCCTGCCGCACTTTGTTAAATGGGGACACCTGCCTGCCGCACTTTGTTAAATGGGGACACCTGCCTGCCGCACTTTGTAAAATGGGGACACCTGCCTGCCGCGCTGTGTAATATGGGGACACTTGCCTGGTGTAATGTGTAAAAAGGGGACTTTTTTATTTTTATTTTTTCCCCCTGTGGTGGGTGTGATATCAGACGAGGCCACACCCACTGTAATGAGACCACGCCCATTTTAATCAGGCCACACAGCCTTGTCGGGAGCGCGCGCGCCTTCGGCGCGCGCATGCTTTTTTTCTGGCTATATGGGGGGGCACGCAATTTTTTTTTATAGCAATGGGGGGGGGGCGCATTTTGAAATCTTGCACTGGGAGCCAAATTGTCTAGAAACGGCCCTGAATATAACCTAGAGATGAGCGCCTGAAATTTTTCGGGTTTTGTGTTTTGGTTTTGGGTTCGGTTCCGCGGCCGTGTTTTGGGTTCGAACGCGTTTTGGCAAAACCTCACCGAATTTTTTTTGTCGGATTCGGGTGTGTTTTGGATTCGGGTGTTTTTTTCCAAAAACACTAAAAAACAGCTTAAATCATAGAATTTGGGGGTCATTTTGATCCCAAAGTATTATTAACCTCAAAAACCATAATTTACACTCATTTTCAGTCTATTCTGAATACCTCACACTACACAATATTATTTTTAGTCCTAAAATTTGCACCGAGGTCGCTGTGTGAGTAAGATAAGCGACCCTAGTGGCCGACACAAACACCGGGCCCATCTAGGAGTGGCACTGCAGTGTCACGCAGGATGTCCCTTCCAAAAAACCCTCCCCAAACAGCACATGACGCAAAGAAAAAAAGAGGCGCAATGAGGTAGCTGTGTGAGTAAGATTAGCGACCCTAGTGGCCGACACAAACACCGGGCCCATCTAGGAGTGGCACTGCAGTGTCACGCAGGATGGCCCTTCCAAAAAACCCTCCCCAAACAGCACATGACGCAAAGAAAAAAAGAGGCGCAATGAGGTAGCTGTGTGAGTAAGATTAGCGACCCTAGTGGCCGACACAAACACCGGGCCCATCTAGGAGTGGCACTGCAGTGTCACGCAGGATGTCCCTTCCAAAAAACCCTCCCCAAACAGCACATGACGCAAAGAAAAAAAGAGGCGCAATGAGGTAGCTGTGTGAGTAAGATTAGCGACCCTAGTGGCCGACACAAACACCGGGCCCATCTAGGAGTGGCACTGCAGTGTCACGCAGGATGTCCCTTCCAAAAAACCCTCCCCAAACAGCACATGACGCAAAGAAAAAAAGAGGCGCAATGAGGTAGCTGACTGTGTGAGTAAGATTAGCGACCCTAGTGGCCGGCACAAACACCGGGCCCATTTAGGAGTGGCACTGCAGTGTCACGCAGGATGTCCCTTCCAAAAAACCCTCCCCAATCAGCACATGATGCAAAGAAAAAGAAAAGAAAAAAGAGGTGCAAGATGGAATTGTCCTTGGGCCCTCCCACCCACCCTTATGTTGTATAAACAAAACAGGACATGCACACTTTAACCAACCCATCATTTCAGTGACAGGGTCTGCCACACGACTGTGACTGATATGACGGGTTGGTTTGGACCCCCCCCAAAAAAGAAGCAATTAATCTCTCCTTGCACAAACTGGCTCTACAGAGGCAAGATGTCCACCTCATCATCACCCTCCGATATATCACCGTGTACATCCCCCTCCTCACAGATTATCAATTCGTCCCCACTGGAATCCACCATCTCAGCTCCCTGTGTACTTTGTGGAGGCAATTGCTGCTGGTCAATGTCTCCGCGGAGGAATTGATTATAATTCATTTTAATGAACATCATCTTCTCCACATTTTCTGGATGTAACCTCGTACGCCGATTGCTGACAAGGTGAGCGGCGGCACTAAACACTCTTTCGGAGTACACACTTGTGGGAGGGCAACTTAGGTAGAATAAAGCCAGTTTGTGCAAGGGCCTCCAAATTGCCTCTTTTTCCTGCCAGTATAAGTACGGACTGTGTGACGTGCCTACTTGGATGCGGTCACTCATATAATCCTCCACCATTCTATCAATGTTGAGAGAATCATATGCAGTGACAGTAGACGACATGTCCGTAATCGTTGTCAGGTCCTTCAGTCCGGACCAGATGTCAGCATCAGCAGTCGCTCCAGACTGCCCTGCATCACCGCCAGCGGGTGGGCTCGGAATTCTGAGCCTTTTCCTCGCACCCCCAGTTGCGGGAGAACGTGAAGGAGGAGATGTTGACAGGTCGCGTTCCGCTTGACTTGACAATTTTGTCACCAGCAGGTCTTTCAACCCCAGCAGACTTGTGTCTGCCGGAAAGAGAGATCCAAGGTAGGCTTTAAATCTAGGATCGAGCACGGTGGCCAAAATGTAGTGCTCTGATTTCAACAGATTGACCACCCGTGAATCCTTGTTAAGCGAATTAAGGGCTCCATCCACAAGTCCCACATGCCTAGCGGAATCGCTCCGTGTTAGCTCCTCCTTCAATGTCTCCAGCTTCTTCTGCAAAAGCCTGATGAGGGGAATGACCTGACTCAGGCTGGCAGTGTCTGAACTGACTTCACGTGTGGCAAGTTCAAAGGGCATCAGAACCTTGCACAACGTTGAAATCATTCTCCACTGCGCTTGAGACAGGTGCATTCCACCTACTATATCATGCTCAATTGTATAGTCTTGAATGGCCTTTTGCTGCTCCTCCAACCTCTGAAGCATATAGAGGGTTGAATTCCACCTCGTTACCACTTCTTGCTTCAGATGATGGCAGGGCAGGTTCAGTAGTTTTTGGTGGTGCTCCAGTCTTCTGTACGTGGTGCCTGTACGCCGAAAGTGTCCCGCAATTCTTCTGGCCACCGACAGCATCTCTTGCACGCCCCTGTCGTTTTTTAAAAAATTCTGCACCACCAAATTCAAGGTATGTGCAAAACATGGGACGTGCTGGAATTTGCCCATATTTAATGCACACACAATATTGCTGGCGTTGTCCGATGCCACAAATCCACAGGAGAGTCCAATTGGGGTAAGCCATTCCGCGATGATCTTCCTCAGTTGCCGTAAGAGGTTTTCAGCTGTGTGCGTATTCTGGAAAGCGGTGATACAAAGCGTAGCCTGCCTAGGAAAGAGTTGGCGTTTGCGAGATGCTGCTACTGGTGCCGCCGCTGCTGTTCTTGCGGCGGGAGTCCATACATCTACCCAGTGGGCTGTCACAGTCATATAGTCCTGACCCTGCCCTGCTCCACTTGTCCACATGTCCGTGGTTAAGTGGACATTGGGTACAACTGCATTTTTTAGGACACTGGTGAGTCTTTTTCTGACGTCCGTGTACATTCTCGGTATCGCCTGCCTAGAGAAGTGGAACCTAGATGGTATTTGGTAACGGGGGCACACTGCCTCAATAAATTGTCTAGTTCCCTGTGAACTAACGGCGGATACCGGACGCACGTCTAACACCAACATAGTTGTCAAGGCCTCAGTTATCCGCTTTGCAGCAGGATGACTGCTGTGATATTTCATCTTCCTCGCAAAGGACTGTTGAACAGTCAATTGCTTACTGGAAGTAGTACAAGTGGGCTTACGACTTCCCCTCTGGGATGACCATCGACTCCCAGCGGCAACAACAGCAGCGCCAGCAGCAGTAGGCGTTACACGCAAGGATGCATCGGAGGAATCCCAGGCAGGAGAGGACTCGTCAGAATTGCCAGTGACATGGCCTGCAGGACTATTGGCATTCCTGGGGAAGGAGGAAATTGACACTGAGGGAGTTGGTGGGGTGGTTTGCGTGAGCTTGGTTACAAGAGGAAGGGATTTACTGGTCAGTGGACTGCTTCCGCTGTCACCCAAAGTTTTTGAACTTGTCACTGACTTATTATGAATGCGCTGCAGGTGACGTATAAGGGAGGATGTTCCGAGGTGGTTAACGTCCTTACCTCTACTTATTACAGCTTGACAAAGGGAACACACGGCTTGACACCTGTTGTCCGCATTTCTGGTGAAATACCTCCACACCGAAGAGCTGATTTTTTTGGTATTTTCACCTGGCATGTCAACGGCCATATTCCTCCCACGGACAACAGGTGTCTCCCCGGGTGCCTGACTTAAACAAACCACCTCACCATCAGAATCCTCCTGGTCAATTTCCTCCCCAGCGCCAGCAACACCCATATCCTCCTCATCCTGGTGTACTTCAACACTGACATCTTCAATCTGACTATCAGGAACTGGACTGCGGGTGCTCCTTCCAGCACTTGCAGGGGGCGTGCAAATGGTGGAAGGCGCATGCTCTTCACGTCCAGTGTTGGGAAGGTCAGGCATCGCAACCGACACAATTGGACTCTCCTTGTGGATTTGGGATTTCGAAGAATGCACAGTTCTTTGCTGTGCTGCTTTTGCCAGCTTGAGTCTTTTCATTTTTCTAGCGAGAGGCTGAGTGCTTCCATCCTCATGTGAAGCTGAACCACTAGCCATGAACATAGGCCAGGGCCTCAGCCGTTCCTTGCCACTCCGTGTCGTAAATGGCATATTGGCAAGTTTACGCTTCTCCTCCGACAATTTTATTTTAGGTTTTGGAGTCCTTTTTTTTCTGATATTTGGTGTTTTGGATTTGACATGCTCTGTACTATGACATTGGGCATCGGCCTTGGCAGACGACGTTGCTGGCATTTCATCGTCTCGGCCATGACTAGTGGCAGCAGCTTCAGCACGAGGTGGAAGTGGATCTTGATCTTTCCCTAATTTTGGAACCTCAACATTTTTGTTCTCCATATTTTAATAGGCACAACTAAAAGGCACCTCAGGTAAACAATGGAGATGGATACTAGTATACAATTATGGACTGCCTGCCGAGTGCAGACACAGAGGTAGCCACAGCCGTGAACTACCGTACTGTACTGTGTCTGCTGCTAATATAGACTGGTTGATAAAGAGATGTCTATGTAACTATGTATGTATAAAGAAGAAAGAAAAAAAAACCACGGTTAGGTGGTATACAATTATGGACGGACTGCCT
The DNA here is from genome assembly GCF_028390025.1 of Pseudophryne corroboree. Lineage (NCBI taxonomy): Eukaryota > Metazoa > Chordata > Amphibia > Anura > Myobatrachidae > Pseudophryne > Pseudophryne corroboree. Next base: position 19,499,408 of record NC_086452.1, read on the forward strand.
GCCGAGTGCAGACACAGAGGTAGCCACAGCCGTGAACTACCGTACTGTACTGTGTCTGCTGCTAATAATATAGACTGGTTGATAAAGAGATGTCGTAGTAGTATGTATGTATAAAGAAGAAAGAAAAAAAAACCACGGTTAGGTGGTATACAATTATGGACGGACTGCCTGCCGAGTGCAGACACAGAGGTAGCCACAGCCGTGAACTACCGTACTGTACTGTGTCTGCTGCTAATATAGACTGGTTGATAAAGAGATGTCTATGTAACTATGTATGTATAAAGAAGAAAGAAAAAAAAACCACGGTTAGGTGGTATACAATTATGGACGGACTGCCTGCCGAGTGCAGACACAGAGGTAGCCACAGCCGTGAACTACCGTACTGTACTGTGTCTGCTGCTAATATAGACTGGTTGATAAAGAGATGTCTATGTAACTATGTATGTATAAAGAAGAAAGAAAAAAAAACCACGGTTAGGTGGTATACAATTATGGACGGACTGCCTGCCGAGTGCAGACACAGAGGTAGCCACAGCCGTGAACTACCGTACTGTACTGTGTCTGCTGCTAATATAGACTGGTTGATAAAGAGATGTCTATGTAACTATGTATGTATAAAGAAGAAAGAAAAAAAAACCACGGTTAGGTGGTATACAATTATGGACGGACTGCCTGCCGAGTGCAGACACAGAGGTAGCCACAGCCGTGAACTACCGTACTGTACTGTGTCTGCTGCTAATATAGACTGGTTGATAAAGAGATGTCTATGTAACTATGTATGTATAAAGAAGAAAGAAAAAAAAACCACGGTTAGGTGGTATACAATTATGGACGGACTGCCTGCCGAGTGCAGACACAGAGGTAGCCACAGCCGTGAACTACCGTACTGTACTGTGTCTGCTGCTAATATAGACTGGTTGATAAAGAGATGTCTATGTAACTATGTATGTATAAAGAAGAAAGAAAAAAAAACCACGGTTAGGTGGTATACAATTATGGACGGACTGCCTGCCGAGTGCAGACACAGAGGTAGCCACAGCCGTGAACTACCGTACTGTACTGTGTCTGCTGCTAATATAGACTGGTTGATAAAGAGATGTCTATGTAACTATGTATGTATAAAGAAGAAAGAAAAAAAAACCACGGTTAGGTGGTATACAATTATGGACGGACTGCCTGCCGAGTGCAGACACAGAGGTAGCCACAGCCGTGAACTACCGTACTGTACTGTGTCTGCTGCTAATATAGACTGGTTGATAAAGAGATGTCGTAGTAGTATGTATGTATAAAGAAGAAAAAAAAACCACGGTTAGGTGGTATACAATTATGGACGGACTGCCTGCCGAGTGCAGACACAGAGGTAGCCACAGCCGTGAACTACCGTACTGTGTCTGCTGCGACTGGATGATAAATGATATAAAAAATATATATATATCACTACTGCAGCCGGACAGGTATATATTATATATTATATAATGACGGACCTGCTGGACACTGTCTGTCAGCAGAATGAGTTTTATTTTTATAGAATAAAAAAAACAACAACACACAAGTGAAGTCACACGACGAGTGTTTAACTTTTTCAGGCAATCACAATATAAGTATACTACTAACTATACTGGTGGTCAGTGTGGTCAGGTCACTGGTCAGTCACACTGGCAGTGGCACTCCTGCAGCAAAAGTGTGCACTGTTTAATTTTAATATAATATTATGTACTCCTGGCTCCTGCTATAACCTATAACTGGCACTGCAGTGCTCCCCAGTCTCCCCCACAATTATAAGCTGTGTGAGCTGAGCAGTCAGACAGATATATAATATATATAGATGATGCAGCACACTGGGCTGAGCCTGAGCAGTGCACACAGATATTGTATGTGACTGAGTCACTGTGTGTATCGCTTTTTTCAGGCAGAGAACGGATATATTAAATAAACTGCACTGTCTGGTGGTCACTCACTATATAATATTATGTACTCCTGGCTCCTGCTATAACCTATAACTGGCACTGCAGTGCTCCCCAGTCTCCCCCACAATTATAAGCTGTGTGAGCTGAGCAGTCAGACAGATATATAATATATATAGATGATGCAGCACACTGGGCTGAGCCTGAGCAGTGCACACAGATATGGTATGTGACTGAGTCACTGTGTGTATCGCTTTTTTCAGGCAGAGAACGGATATATTAAATAAACTGCACTGTCTGGTGGTCACTCACTATATAATATTATGTACTCCTGGCTCCTGCTATAACCTATAACTGGCACTGCAGTGCTCCCCAGTCTCCCCCACAATTATAAGCTGTGTGAGCTGAGCAGTCAGACAGATATATAATATATATATATAGATGATGCAGCACACTGGGCTGAGCCTGAGCAGTGCACACAGATATGGTATGTGACTGAGTCACTGTGTGTATCGCTTTTTTCAGGCAGAGAACGGATATATTAAATAAACTGCACTGTCTGGTGGTCACTCACTATATAATATTATGTACTCCTAGCTCCTGCTATAACCTATAACTGGCACTGCAGTGCTCCCCAGTCTCCCCCACAATTATAAGCTGTGTGAGCTGAGCAGTCAGACAGATATATAATATATATAGATGATGCAGCACACTGGGCTGAGCCTGAGCAGTGCACACAGATATGGTATGTGACTGAGTCACTGTGTGTATCGCTTTTTTCAGGCAGAGAACGGATATATTAAATAAACTGCACTGTCTGGTGGTCACTCACTAGTAAACTCTCTGCACTCTCTACACTTCTACAGTACTCCTCCTAGTCCTAAGCTCCAGTAAATCTCTCTCTCTTATAATCTAAATGGAGAGGACGCCAGCCACGTCCTCTCCCTATCAATCTCAATGCACGTGTGAAAATGGCGGCGACGCGCGGCTCCTTATATAGAATCCGAGTCTCGCGATAGAATCCGAGCCTCGCGAGAATCCGACAGCGTCATGATGACGTTCGGGCGCGCTCGGGTTAACCGAGCAAGGCGGGAAGATCCGAGTCGCTCGGATCCGTGTAAAAAAAGCTGAAGTTCGGGCGGGTTCGGATTCCGAGGAACCGAACCCGCTCATCTCTAATATAACCCACCCAAATCTAACTCTCTCTGCACATGTTACATTTGCCCCACCTACAGTGCACATGGTTTTGCCCATTAGAGAAAGATTTTGCTTTTGCGATCAGGTCTGTTGGAGCCTAAGCCAGTAAGGGAGGTGTGTAGTACTGATAATATATGGACGGTGTAATATACACTAACCACAGATAATGGTAACCTTCCTTCTCCTGGTATAATGAGCGCAGTGAACATCTGTAAGCCATTAAAGTGCTGAGGAATGTAAACCTGTTACTAACCACACATAACGATATACTGACACTGCAGAAAAATAAATGAAGTGAACATAAATAAATGGAAGTCGGATTAGACAGTCCCCAGAGACTGTGTGTTATTACCACGTCTGACTCTATTAAGTACATACATACAGACAGCTCACTGGTGTCATTGTCAGATACTTCCAGTATTCCCCCATTGGCCTAAATCCAGCACAGGCTGCCAGAGCTGGCCCTAACCAATATGATGCCCTAGGCAAGATTTTGGCTGGTGCCCCCTAGCACCGCCGGTAGTTCTGCATCTGACCCTGCACCCCTTTCCTGGCACCATCACCCCTCATCCGTAGCAGTCCTCATTTAGGTGCTCACACCCCCTATATTTTAAATAAGAACAGTGCGCACATTCAGTGTACAGACCAAAAAGGGGTGTGTTCTTGCTGGGAAGGGGCATGGCCACACAATAGTAACCCCAATTCAAATTACGCCACAGTAGTGCATCTTTATTCACATTATATCATGCGATAGTGTCCCTTATTCACATTACATCACACAGTAGTATCACTTTACCTTGTATACGTTACTCCTCACAGTAGAGCCCCTTATTCACATAACATCACACTGAATTGCTCCTTATTCACATTACACCACACCATATTGCTCTTTATTCACAATAGACTACACAGTAGTGCCCTTTCTATACGTTACGCCACACAGTAGAGCACGTTATACACATTACGCCACACATTAGTGATGCCTTTATACACATAATACCACACAGTAATGCCCCTTACACATGGCACACATTATTAATGTCCTTATAAACATAATGCACATTACACATTATGCCAACCTTTATTAATGCCCTCATACACATAATGTCCCTTACACAAATGCCACACATTATTAATGCCGTTATACACATAATGACACACATAGTGCCCCTTACACATATGCCGCACATTATTAATGCATTTATACACATGACACACATAATGCTCTTTACACATATGCCGAACACTATTGCACAACGAACCCACACACACACAGCACTCACACAGCCGCTAACACTGTGACCTCTGCTTGGATACAGATGTGTCCTCATACGTAAATTTACTAAGATGGGAGTTCTATTTAAGATGGGATGTTGCCCATAGCAACCAATCAGATTCTATTTCTCATTTATCTAGCACCTTCTAGAAGATAATACCTGGAATCTGATTGGTTGCTATGGGCAACCTCATGTCTTAAATAGAACTCCCATCTTAGTAAATTTACCCCCTTGTCTCAATACACCATACAGCAGGAGATGTGAAATGGGATTAACCAAGGTGAGAATCGGGCGCAAATTGGTGTTGTTGTTCTAATGCTGCTGCTACAGGATTAGGACTAGTCAGACACAATTAAACAGAAAATACAAGAAACAACATAAGATAGCAGCGCTAATATTTGGATAATAATAAAAATAGATGGATATAATGAAAAGTTGCACATTTAATATACACACATGTAAAAACCTTTTATTATATTTTAAATTGTTGTTTTTACATGTGTGTATATTAAATGTGCAACTTTTCATTATATCCATCTATTTGTATTATTATCCAAATATTAACGCTGCTATCTTATGTTGTTTCTTGTATGCAGAAAGAGATACATGAGTGAGCTGACAGCTCTAGGCCAGCTTCTGCTGATTAAAATGATATACAGCATGCCTATATTCTGTGTGTCACTGTGGCTGTATCTGCACACGAAATGCTACGTTACAGTGCTTTCTAGGAATACACTGTAACGCAGCATTTCGTTTGCAGATACAGCCGCAGTCATATACAGAATATAGGCATGCCGCATATCATTTTAATCAGCAGAAGCTGCTTGTGCCGCTACGCATTTACCTAGTTTACCTATGCCTAGGGCTGGCTCTGCAGGCAGCGGAGAGACGTCCTATTAGTGTCGGCTTCTTCTGGGTCAGCAATCCTACTGTGAGATTTAGAAAAGGATGAACATTGGGGGTCATTCCGAGTTGTTCGCACGCAAGCTGCTTTTAGCAGCTTTGCACACGCTAAGCCGCCGCCTACTGGGAGTGAATCTTAGCTTATCAAAATTGCGAACGAAAGATTAGCAGAATTGCGAATAGACACTTCTTAGCAGTTTCTGAGTAGCTCCAGACTTACTCGGCATCTGCGATCAGTTCAGTCAGTTTCGTTCCAGGTTTGACGTCACAAACACACCCAGCGTTCGCCCAGACACTCCTCCGTTTCTCCAGCCACTCCCGCGTTTTTCCCAGAAACGGCAGCGTTTTTTCGCACACACCCATAAAACGGCCAGTTTCCGCCCAGAAACACCCACTTCCTGTCAATCACATTACGATCACCAGAACGAAGAAAAAACCTCGTAATGCCGTGAGTAAAATACCTAACTGCATAGCAAATTTACTTGGCGCAGTCGCACTGCGGACATTGCGCATGCGCATTAGCGACTAATCGCTCCGTTGCGAGAAAAAAATACAGAGCGAACAACTCGGAATGACCCCCATTGTTTTATGTTTACTCTTACTAGAGATATTTCTCAGGATACAAATGGTGCAACCAATGACGCAACATTAGGTTATGCTTAAGAGGCGGAGTCGCTTACACCGCCGCTGGCTATGGGGCAGAGCTGCTAACAGCGCCGCCTGCTCCGGTAAGCAAAGCACTATTCATAGCTTCCTAAGGACGCAGCGCGCTGTTCTGCAGTAGTGCTAGTGGCTGCAGGTCCTTTTACATTGTTTTTTTTAATACATGTTGCTGCTCAAAAACATCTTTTTTTCATTACATTTAAAAAGTCTTCTTTTATGGCAGGCCTAGATGCCGTGAAATAATGAAATGCCGCCAACTGCATGTTTGATTTGTGTTCCCACCAGACAGATTGGACAGATAAATCTTTACTGTTGGCGAAAAGTGAAAAAAAGTTTTTCTGTTAGGTAATTATTAACCCGTAACAAGAGAGAAAGTGGAGACGGATAAAGGGCCTAATTCAGACCTGATCAGAGATGTGGTAAATTTAGCACATCTACGATCAGTAACACAGACATGCGGGGGGACGCCCAGCACAGGGCTAGTCCGCCGCGCATGTCAGGCCCGACCCCCCCGCAGAAGTACAAAAGCATCGCACAGTAGCAATGCTTTTGTACTTTAGGAGTAGCTCCCCACCAGCGCAGCCCCTGCGCACTGGCAGGGAGCTACTCGTCACTGTCCGGGTCACAGCGGCTGCGTGTGACATCACGCAGCCGCCGCGGCCCCCCCCCCCCACGGTCCGGGCACGCCTGCGTTGCCCGGACCACACCCCTAAACGCCGCCACACAGCCCCCTCCCGTCCAGCGATCGCCTCTGCCAGAGGCGATCGCAGTGCTGAGACAACTGTCGGCGCATGCGCAGTTCAGACCTGATCGGCTGCACTGCGAAAACGCACAGCAGCGATCAGGTCTGAATTAGGCCCAAAGAGTGATAAAGTACCAGCCAACCAGCTCCTAACTGTCATGTCACAGGCTGTGTTTGAAAAATGACAGGAGCTGATTAACTGGTACTTTATCTCTCTTTATCCATCTCCAGTGTATCATTTTTTTAAAGCTTTATACATTTGGGCCTAGACGCTTATACAAAAAAAAAATGTTTAAACCATTTTATTGTAAGACTGCATATAATACATAGAATTTCAGTGGTCATATTATAACTGTCATTGGAAACAATAAAATAAAATATGACATTCCAAGTGTACAGCAGATTACAAGATTTTTGCTGTTTCAAATGTGATAAAAAATGTTATCAATGATTATCGATATTTTTTTTTTTATATATATCGATTGTAAACCGAACCAAAATCGGAATCCGAACCAAAACACTTGAGGGTGGTTTTGCCAAAACCAAAACACAATAATCAATTAGAACCGATATCAAAACCTAAAACGCGGGGGTTGGCGCACATACATCTCCTATCTCTTATAGGAGCGCAGCGGGCGGGTCGCTGAACTGGTTGCAAACTCAGACACATAGGGGGTAATTCAAACCTGATCGCTAGGCTGCGTTTTCGCACAGCGAGCGATCAGGTCTAAACTGCGCATGTGTATGCACCGCAATGCGAAGGAGCGTCGCACGGGTACAAAGCGGATCGCCGCTCAGAGATGGGTTTGTGCGAAGAATTCATTTGCACGGGCGTTTGCAAGGAGATTGACAGGAAGAAGGCGTTTGTGGGTGACAACTGACCATTTTCTGGGAGTGGTTGGAAAAACGCAGGCGTGTCCAAGCGTTTGCAGGGCGGGTATCTGACGTCAATTCCGGTCCCGGACAGGCTGAAGTGATCGCAGTGGTTGGGTAAGTTCTGGGCTACTCAGAGACTGCAGAACATCTGTTTGTACAGCTCTGATACACACATGCGTTCACACACTTGCACAGCTAAAATACACTCCCCTGTAGGCGGCGACTATGCGAACGCAGGACTACAAAAAAAAACCCTAGCGAGTGAACAGGTCTGAATTAGCCCCATAATCCCACACATTGGAGGCCGCACTCAGAGTGAGAATCTGCACCCAGCGTGGGACAGGTGTAGGTTTTCCTGTTGCAAACGATGGAGGCGTCTAAAAATGCACGAAGCAGTATTTCAGCGTCTCAAACCGCTCAAAGTGGTGTCAGCCCCTGCACAGCAGACGCGGGATTGTGCACCAGGAGAAGGGCTAATACTAGCATTAGCATAAAGACTCAGACGCGACTACGGCAAAAGGCGCTAAAGCCATCCCAGTCAGCCCGCTAATCCCGTAGTGCTGACAACTGGAACAGTCTGATGCTAGCCAGTAATATGTGTGATTCAATATTACATTTCCTTTACCGCAGGCAATAACTTATCCCACCCTGCAGGGGAGATGCACAGTGAGTTCTAATAATAGCAGTCATTGAGTTAGATATAAGTAGGTTTCATTCGCTGTCAGTTTCAGGACCTGTGGTTGAGGATATGATCAGTTCCCCAATTAGAACAGACACCAGGAGCGACATAAACTCTCCTGACATTCGCCATTACTAGCACGTAGAGCTTTACCCCTCGAGGACAGTACAGGGCGCCTTAATGACAGAGGTGAGTCAGCCGCTGACGTTACATCGATCTTCCATGAAACAGGATATTTGACCATTTTGCAAATACATGAGGTTGGACGTTTATTCCTTAAGTGAGCACATAATGAAAAGCTGCGGAGGACGGGAAAATAAGAATAACACATAGTAGTAAAAGACAAAAAGCCAATTACAGCTCAATCAGGACGTGATTGCTGAAATAAAAAGAGTCAATTGAGGCCGTTCTGCTCAGTCTTACGACGAGTGAAATACTATGCGAGCTGTTTGAACGTTGAATCCTTCATGTTCGGCATAAGAGCTGACATTCGCTTCTCAATCCTAATAAGCATCGCTGTGTTAGACAAAAGCATGTGAGCATTAGAGGCAGAATGTGGAGAAAAGTGCAACGCATCTGAGCTGCGCATGACTTTGCGCCTCTCCTTTACCTATGCTGGAACACACACGGTAACTTGGGATGCACCTTTTTTAGAAAAAAAATAAATATATATATATATATATATATACACTGCTCAAAAAAATAAAGGGAACACTTAAACAACACAATGTAACTCCAAGTCAATCACACTTCTGTGAAATCAAACTGTCCACTTAGGAAGCAACACTGACTGACAATCAATTTCACATGCTGTTGTGCAAATGGAATAGACAACAGGTGGAAATTATAGGCAATTAGCAAGACACCCCCAATAAAGGAGTTGTACTGCAGGTGGTGACCACAGACCATTTCTCAGCTCCTATGCTTTCTGGCTGATGTTTTGGTCACTTTTGAAAGCTGGCGGTGCTTTCACTCTAGTGGTAGCACGAGATGGAGTCTACAACCCACACAAGTGGCTCAGGTAGTGCAGCCCATCCAGGATGGCACATCAATGCGAGATGTGGCAAGAAGGTTTGCTGTGTCTGTCAGCGTAGTGTCCAGAGCATGGAGGCGCTACCAGGAGACAGGCCAGTACATCAGGAGACGTGGAGGAGGCCGTAGGAGGGCAACAACCCAGCAGCAGGGCCGCTACCTCCGCCTTTGTGCAAGGAGAAACAGGAGGAGCACTGCCAGAGCCCTGCAAAATGACCTCCAGCAAGCCACGCATGTGTCTACTCAAACGATCAGAAACAGACTCCATGAGGGTGGCATGAGGGCCCGACGTCCACAGGTGGGGGTTGTGCTTACAGCCCAACACCGTGCAGGACGTTTGGCATTTGCCAGAGAACACCAAGATTGGCAAATTCGCCACTGGCGCCCTGTGCTCTTCACAGATGAAAGCAGGTTCTCACTGAGCACATGTGACAGACGTAACAGAGCCTGGAGATGCCAAGGAGAACGTTCTGCTGCCTGCAACATCCTCCAGCATGACCGGTTTGGCAGTGGGTCAGTAATGGTGTGGGGTGGCATTTCTTTGTGGGGCCGCACAGCCCTCCATGTGCTCACCAGAGGTAGCCTGACTGCTATTAGGTACCGAGATGAGATCCTCAGACCCCTTGTGAGACCATATGCTGGTGCGGTTGGCCCTGGGTTCCTCCTAATGCAAGACAATGCTAGACCTCATGTGGCTGGAGTGTGTCAGCAGTTCCTGCAAGACGAAGGCATTGATGCTATGGACTGGCCCGCCCGTTCCCCTGACCTGAATCCAATTGAGCACATCTGGGACATCATGTCTCGTTCCATCCACTAACGCCACATTGCACCACAGACTGTCCAGGAGTTGGCGGATGCTTTAGTCCAGGTCTGGGAGGAGATCCCTCAGGAGGCCATCCGCCACCTCATCAGGAGCATGCCCAGGCATTGTAGGGAGGTCATACAGGCACGTGGAGGCCACACACACTACTGAGCCTCATTTTGACTTGTTTTAAGGACATTACATCAAAGTTGGATCAGCCTGTAGTGTGTTTTTCCACTTTAATTTTGAGGGTGACTCCAAATCCAGACCTCCATGGGTTAATAAATGTGATTTCCATTGATAATTTTTGTGTGATTTTGTTGTCAGCACATTCAACTATGTAAAGAACAAAGTATTTAATAAGAATATTTCATTAATTCAGATCTAGGATGTGTTATTTTAGTGTTCCCTTTAATTTTTTTGAGCAGTGTATATATAAAAATATTTTCGGCATCCCATTTTTTTTCTTTTTTTTTTAAATCCATTTTTTTTTTTATGTACCTTCCCCTCCCCTCCTTGCTTACTACTTGTGGCACCCCGGAAAATGGTGTGTGTGCCCCTTTCGCTTACAGTGTCTGCAGCAGTGAAGGTGAAACACTGGCACAGCAGGGGTTAAGCACAGACCCAGTCCGATCACATGGTCCTGATACTGATTGCAGATTGGACAAGTCAGTCTGGGATCAGAGGAGCCTTGTGGGAAAAGGAGGAGTCTGATGGAAGTAGTTGGAGGTGGTGGACTCTCTGAATGAGGAGCAGAGGGGGAGCTGAGTAACAAATGCCAACCGCATGGTCACGCTGGGTGGTGAGAGCAGCGCAGCAGAGCACAAGCAGCTGGGTGCTACCGGGAAGTGGAGAGTCGGGTGAGCGGGCATGAGATGTCTCAGCCAGAGACCGGACACCGCCTAGTGAAAGACATGGATGCCGCGGCCATCTTGTACAGAGAGAAACCTCTGAAACAGGTCCAGATAGTGAGCACCTCTACTACAGAGACTGCTATTGATACGAACTATGGGCAAACCAAACACCCAGCCCAAGTATCCAATTTGGATACAGCAATATTTTACAAGTAAGACCCTGTTGTTGAATAGCAAAGACAACCACCTTGTGCTTAAACACTGTTGAGAAATAAATGGCTGAGTTATTTGTGAAAGTGAGTTACTCTATCTGGAGACAGAGACTGAGTTTATTTGCCAAAGAAACCATTAGTACTAAGTGATACCCCTTTTACACTCGCACTCCCGGGTCACTCCCGGGATGCTTCCCGGGATGCGTCCCAGGATGCCTTCCCGGGACTGACCCCTTTCACACTGCACTAAGACCTGGGATCGACCCGGGACAGCCCCATTTACACTGATCCCGGGATATCCCTGCAAATACATATGCATGTCATTAGAAATGGCCTTTTCTGGCTCACATAGATGAGGTCACACTAGTCAACAAAGGGAGGGGTGGTGCCTGCTCACACCATTGCTGCAGTCATGGCCGACGGAGTACCAGTGTGTATGCCTGAGCTCATGATTCTTTCTGCTTTGCAGATGTTTCATACAGCCACTGACAGCATGATGCAGCTTGTCACACTGTGCAGTATACTGCACATATATTTTATGAGGAGGAGGAGGGCGCAATTTATGCTGGATAGGGCTGCTAGTCGCCGCCAATATTTGCGCAGGAGGAGAGCCCTCATATCATCCAGGATGAGTACCATCCTGAGCGTGAGTATGGGCCCTAACCGCTCATTTTGGTCCAGAGATCGCCGGCACGGAGAAGCCTTTATGAGGACCGTGGAAGCTTACCAGGATGAAGAGTGGATCGCTAACTTCCGTGTGTCTCGTGCAACCTTTAACTACATCCTGGAATTACTTACCCCAGCACTTGACATGCAGACCACCAGGCTTAGGAGACCCATCGAGGCACGCAGGAGATTAGCTATTGCATTGTGGTGGTATGCTACCCCAGAAGAGTACCGCTCAGTCTCATGCTTGTTCGGTGTTGCGATCTCCACCTGCTGTGTCATAGTCCACCAGGTGACTAAAGCAATTGTATCTACCTTATACAAGCGCTTCATATCTCTACCACAAGGACAGCGCTTACAGGATACCGTCAAAGGATTTGTGAAGCGAGGCTATCCGCAGTGTGGAGGAGCGATTGATGGGACACACATCCCCATTATTGCCCCACGTGACAACCATGCTGACTATTTTAATAGGAAGGGCTGGCACTCCATCATATTACAGGCTGTTGTGGACCACAAATATTGGTAAGTGTTTATTTTTGGGGTGGTGGGATGAGTTGCATGTGTGAGTTTTACATTCTAACTTTTTTACATTTTACTGTTCTTTAGTTTCCTAGATGTGTTTATTGGCTAGCCAGGCCGATCTCATGACTCCCGAGTTCTTGCCAATTCTGACCTGTACAACATCGTAGAGGAGAACCAGGGAGGCTGGCTGTACCCCAAAGAGTGTGCAAAGATTGTGAATGGGGTGGAGATCCCTGTCCACATCATCGGGGATGCTGCATATTCTTTACGCCCCTGGATTATGAAAGGCTACACCCAACAGGTCCAGTTAACCCCAGAGCAACAAACCTATACTCACACCCTGAGTTCAGCAAGGATGGTGGTTGAGAATGCCTTTGGCAGGTTAAAAGGAAGATGGCGTTGTTTGATGAAGCGCAATGATGTGGACCTAAAGAATATGCCTAATGTAGTAGCTGCGTGCTGTATACTGCACAACATCTGTGAACTGAAAAACGAGCTATTCCTTCCTGAGTGGACTGTGCAGGACCCTGAGGTTATAAACCCACATGTGGAAGGTGCTTTGTTTGGGACTGCCTCAAACTCCGCTGCAGAACAAATACGCCACACTATTACGTCCAACCTTGCAGCACTGGTACAATAGTGTTTAAGAATCAGCACAACATGTTTGGTGAATTACGTTTTTTTTATTTTGTATTCCACCTTTGATCTTTGGTTTCAATATTTATGATTTTCCAAAAAAACCACATTGCCACAAACTTTGTATATATGCAGAAACAATGTAGAAAACACTGAAAACATGGTCTACTGTTACGCGCAAATGGGAATGTTATGCATAGATTTGCAAACAAGTTTTGATTGGCATAAAAAAAAAAAAACACTGGTAGGCTTGCACCTCGACAAAGACCTGATTGGTTGAAACGCGTTGGTGCTCTTGGCTGCCCAGGACCTGGTGAAGGTACAGCTCTATAGGGGGAGCTTCACAAATACCCTTGTACGCTATTCACTGTGCCTTCCAGGAAGGTCATTTGTGGTACGCATTTTAAGTGTAAAAATATTGTTTTTGTAATAAATTTGTAGAAGTCTGCACTATGATTCCCCATTATTTGTTTTGCATGTACCTCAACTGAGGAGCTTGACAAAGAATCATGGCCCTCATTCCGAGTTGATCGCTCGCAAGGCGATTTTAGCAGAGTTGCTCACGCTAAGCCGCCGCCTACTGGGAGTGTATCTTAGCATCTTAAAATTGCGAACGATGTATTCGCAATATTGCGATTACAAACTACTTAGCAGTTTCAGAGTAGCTCCACACTTACTCGGCATCTGCGATCAGTTCAGTGCTTGTCGTTCCTGGTTTGACGTCACAAACACACCCAGCGTTCGCCCAGACACTCCCCCGTTTCCCCGGCCACTCCTGCGTTTTTTCCGGAAACGGTAGCGTTTTTTCCCGCACGCCCATAAAACGGCCTGTTTCCGCCCAGTAACACCCATTTCCTGTCAATCACACTACGATCGCCGGAGCGATGAAAAAGCCGTGAGTAAAAATACTATCTCCATTGTAAAATTACTTGGCGCAGTCGCAGTGCGAATATTGCGCATGCGTACTAAGCGGAATTTCACTGCGATGCGATGAAAAATACCGAGCGAACGACTCGGAATGAGGGCCCATATACGGTGGGGACGACTTACTACAAACATTAAGGAGGATACCAGATAAGAGACTTATTTCTTCCATTTATTTGGACTATTGGATTCTGATTGGACTTTATAAATTTTATTACAGTATCACGAGACTTTTTTTGCTTTATCTTTCTGCGATCAGTAAAACGGATGTTAAAATTTAAAAACCCTGAATAAGGTGGTTCATATATTCTCTCTAGAATATAGGAGAATATCTGTCTTTATACATATAAATTTGGAGAGAACTGTTTGATAGAAAAACATCTTGCATATAATCAGAAAGATTGGTTAATGTTTTAACCACACCAAACAAGGTGTGCTATATACCCTTTCTAGTGCGCAGGAACTTTTTTTCCCTTTTTTCCCTTTTTTACATTGTAGATACAACACCATAGACCACAGTGTCCCTGCAGTATATTATTACTGTGTAAAAAATAAATAAAAAGTGCTTTAATGTAGACACTATACAAAACAGAACATAGAAAAAAAATTAAAGAAGGCACAAACAGTTGTGCATAAACAATGACCACACTGTGGTTATTTAACAACAAATAACAACAATAAGAAATTCACTGTGTTTCACGGCAAATTGCGCAATACAGTAAACTCTGTGCTTTGCGCACTAGATGGTGCAGTATTTGGGGCATAGTATGGGCCAGGATTAAATGATGAAAAACCCTGCTCAGGGTATTGTGAGTTGTGGTGTTGGATTGGTGCTCTTGAGGTATTGGTCATACGCTCATAGAACGCCATGTTCATTTGGTGCAATTCCCTGTGGCGGTCATACTGCTCTCTACTCATGCGTTCCTGCATTGTCATGACTTGGGAAAGAAATGCATCATGCATTTGGCGTTCTGCCTCCAGAAACCTGTCGAGCCTTGCATCCTCCTGTGCGTACATTGTAGCGTCCATCTCTCGGAGTTGGTCGACAAGGACATTTGACATGGCTTTAGCCACTTGCTCCGCTCTGTTCAGTTTCTTCCTTCTAGGCGGTACGGTGTAAACTGTGAAGAGAAGAAATACAAAATGAGCGTATATAAAAATAGCAGCGTTAGCAAACATGTGTTTGTGGCATTAATCCAGCTACACACTAGCTACTCTGCAACATTGAACTATTAATAAAAATGCAAAGCCCCCTGGGTGGGGGCAGAAATTGCAAAGCGTGCCATCGTGCCAGCAGCGTGCTGCGCGCAGTGATCCTGCAAGGGGCTCATTTGCGCTCGCCATGCTGCTGCCACACTGGCCACTCATACTACACACATAACCGGATGATTAACAATTGTGGATTTGTGCTATGAGTGTTATTTTCTAAACATGTACTTACTGTTTTTCTGTAAAGTTGGGGTGACGGTACTTTGTACAGTCCAACTGTCACTGGTCTGAGCTTCCACGACGTCTTCAATGGTTGCAATTATGCTGTCGTCGTTTCTGGATGTGTTTATGGACGGCTGGGAGGATGTGTCGCTGTCCTCAGGTGTGTCGTCAATTAACAACGGGGATGACGGACAGACGTCACTGCTTGTCTGTGTCTCTTCTGGAGTGCGTTCTGTAGCAGTGTACTGTGAACTGGAAGACAGACTCACCGGACTGCATATAGCTGTGTTTCCAAAGATATTGGCGCAGATGTCATAGTACTGCCAGTCGATACGGCCAACACCGCTCTTTTTCCTGTTGTTGTCATGCACCTTCAGAAACTGCTTTTTAAGAGTTTTCATTTTGTTTAACACTTGCTGCTGTGTGCGGATGATTCCTCTGGCTTCCAGCATCTTGGAGATGTTTTTATAAATCACTGCATCTTTAACTGTGCCTGTGATCTGCCTCATTATTTCCTCCTCTCCCCTAATGCTCAGCAACTCTCTAACCTCCTGGTCTGTCCAGGTCGCCATGCTGCCTTCCTCACACGCATCCAGTACGCTCCCCTGGGCTCTGAAAGATGACATCATCTTTTCTGAGCCCATGAAAGCTCCAATCGGAGGCCTTTTAACAGTCCCGGGTAGGGAATCCCGGGACGGGCCCTTTCACACTACCCAGCTTCCCGGGACGGTCCCGGGACCAACCCTGGTTGAGACCAGGGTTGAAATCCCGGGATGCTCGACCCGGGAAATTGTCCCTGTACCCTTTCACACTGACAAAAATCCCGGGATGATGCGCGTTCACGTGCAATATCCCGGGATTTTCATGCGAGTGTAAAAGGGGTATAAGTTACAATTCCTTCACTAGCTACATCCTCTGTGGAATAAGACTGAGATACAATGATATTCTTACAACCCCATTGCAAACTGTGGCACCACAGGATTTAAAAAGAGCTCCAATGTTATTTGCCTGTGAAGGTCATTATAACTTGGTTAGGGAAAGCTAGAAATTTAGCAACTGTTATTGAAAAAGTGTGTTTTCCATTACTCTTCTCATTATCACATTACAGATTGTGATTGTAATGTGCCAATATCCGTGATTTAATTGTCATTTGCATTTCTGAATGACCCATTGAGATGTGAACTGTAGTCAATAGTCCTCTCTATATCTTCTTTTTATGCCTATTCTTGTTATTATTTAGTATTTCTGCCAATTAACCAATCATCACCCTCAATCCAGATTTCATTGCTGCTCAATAAAAAGACATACTATTGGAATTGCTGACTCACTGCTGTTTTGTATCAGCCTATCCTACTTCTCTGTGCATGGTACTCAGGAACGGTTCTTGGTGTGGGCAAGCAGTGCCTGCGGCCTGGGGGCGCGGTCGCAGTTACCCCGCAGGTGCCCGCCGTCTACCCGCACCCGGCTCCCTGCCTCCAGCAGACGCCGTGGGCTGTGTGGGCATCCGCTGCAGCCAGCGCACCTGTCAGACACTAGAGGTCATTATTGACCTCTAGTGTCTGTGTGGCGCTGCTATGGGAGAGACATCATGACGTCTCTCCCACAGAGAGGAGCCGCGGGCGGGCAGACAGAGCAGCAGCGGTCAGGAAGCAAGAGCGGGGCAATGGTAAGTATTGTTATTGTTTTTTTGTGTGTGTTTGTAAGTGGCTACCAAGAGGCACGGCAACAGGGGGCAATACTACTGGGGGCACAGCGACAGGGGAACAACTACTGGGGGCACAGCGACAGGGGGCACAACTACTGGGGGCATAGCTATATGGGGCACAACTACTGGGGCATAGCTACAGGGGCAAATCTACTGGGGGCATAGCTACAGGGGGCAAATCAACTTGGGGGCACAACTACTTGGGGCAAATCTACTGGGGACACAGCTACTGGGGGCACAACTACTGTGGGCATAACTGTGGCCACGCCCCACCCCTATGAAGCCACGCCCCTATTGTTTGCTATGAGCCTTCGGTGTGCACTAACTGTTTTACTGTGGGGGGGCGCCAGTGGAAACCTTCGCACTGGGCACCGCAAGGTGTAGAACCGGCCCTGGAGGTACTACAAAACAAGGTATGGGGAAGAACATTTCAGGGGAAAGTCTGTCACGTAGCCACCCAACACCTGTGATAACTCTCTAAACCACTTATACATACATTTAATAAGCAGATACTCATACCTAAACACAGTCCTCATAATATACTGTAATTATCTTTTGTCTTTGTGTTAAGTTTGAATAGATTCCATAATCTATAGCGCTACAGAAATTATTTTATTTTTATTTTCAAAACATTATTTTGATCATGAATTGAGTTGCAGTGTTCTTCTTCTGCAATATGGTGGAAACATAAGACGGGCCCAGTTGTCTCCTGGAACACTCTGTGCTGCTGTGAACATTTCCATGATCTGAACGAGTACACGTTGTTCCGCTCCCGCCCATTTCAAATCCAACTACACAGAGTATGATTAGGGTATGAAAACTGATAACAGATGGAGGCGCTCTGACCCCAAAGCTACATTAAAACCACCTCCATTTTAATAATACTCTAAATAAGTCAGAAAAGAAGAAGTAAGAAAATAATCCACTCAGGCGCCCATGATAAGACATTCGGGGAAGTAAAGACTAGTCCCATAGAATGGAAGAGAGGGGCTTGAACGGTGACCTCTCATTCCCAGAAGCCACAATGTATGACACAATTTTCGCACAAGTACAAAAGATTGAGAGCACCTTTAATACAACATAAGAGCAATGAAGAGGTATTGAAGTGAGAATTACTGTATTTATCAATGATTAGCTCCAATGGCTGTTATAATGAATAATCTCCCACAATAGCTCTCTATAATGTATCCCCAAGCAAGCCAAGTCTGCGGCTGAAGAACAAGATAATTGCAGACAATTAGTGTTGGAGTGTGAAGTGGTTATGGAGAGCGGGGTGTACTGGTTACCTCACACCACCACTAACAATACCCCGTGCTCTATATTTATCCCGTAAGGCACAGAAACCAGTGGCCTTGACATGTGGCTATTTCCAGTCTCTGGTCCCATGTCTGCACCTTCTCCGTCAGCCAAATAAGTTCTTGTTCTGTTCTTGTCATCTATTTTCTGTTGTATAATGTGCTATGTCCTCTGTCCTGAGGCCTGACAAAATAATCAGGGTGATGATGATGATGATGACGAGGAAGAGGAGGAGGAAGAGGAGGAGGAAGAGGACAGCCCTGGACTCACTGTTGACATGTATCTCGAAAAAACCTTTAGGACAATGTACTTTTCAAAACATATTATTTATATTTTACATAGGACAATACATTTATTAAAACGCAATTTCGGGTTTATTTATAATACGGGCTCATTCCATTGGCCAAACACAAAAGCATTTTCATTTTTTGAGTGCAGATTTTTTGGTGAAAACTTTGGCATTGTATCCCGTGTTTTTATTTTTACTTTGCAAAGGTGAATAAATGTCGAAGCAAAAACCTCAAAGCATTTCTTTGTGATGTTTAAAAATAAATAAAAATAAAACACATTAATTCTCTTTAATTAAAATTTCAATTTAAAAAAAAAAGAAAGAAAACAACTTTTGTGGACATTTTGGTTAAATTTACATTTCCTGTACTAGTAGAAGCGGATATTTTCTGAAAATGCAATGAAATAACAAGTTACAATTTGTGTGGATACTGCAAAGAAAATAGGAAAAGTTATTGGATGATTGATCGTGCAATACAACGAGTACAAATGTCGAAATATCAGCTCAACGCAGGGGTGAGAAAACTATTGACAGCAAAGAGGGTCAAAGAAATCTAACACTTAATTTTTACTTTTTCTTTGTATTTTGCTAATGGAAATATTAAGAATTGATTGTATGAAAGTATTTTTTGTTCTAGAGGTTTACCTATGTTATACAATGGGGCTGGTAAGTCGGCTTCCTGAGCTAAGCCTTCAGTAGAGATACCACCAGGGCTGGACGGGCCATCTGGCACATCTGGCAGGTACAAGACAGAGCCAATGGTCTATGGAGATGTCCCAGCTGGTAGTATGAGGCTGAGTTGCTTGGAGGCAGGGGCGGATTGGGATGGAAAACCAGCCCGGGAAATTTATGGAAGCAGCCCTAATGGGGGTGCGGTCTGATAAAGGGGTGGGGTCTGTTGTGGAGTGGAATCCCTGCTCATAGGGCTTGATTGTATGCAATTGCGGCCTGCCTTGCGTCTTTTGCTGCAAACCAGGGGCGGATTGGGAACTAAAGGTGGCCCTGTATAATTTTGTAGAAGTGGCCCGACATGGGCAGCACAAGAGGTACAACATACCGTGTAGCCATGGCAGCATCACTGGATGGCAGAGTTGCTGTACTGCAGAGATGGAATAACAGAATGAATGGGGGCAATGCAGTGTACGGAGTGTGGAGGGCTGTCTGTCATGTGGGGGGTGGGGCCACATGACAACACACAAAACAGGACCCACGGACCCGTTGGCCAACCGGGCATCTTCCTGGTGAGCCATATGGCCAATCCACCCCTGCTTGGAGGCCTGATGGGTGAGGCTGGGAGCCACTCGAGAAACCAAGAGAAGGATTTCATGAGGTGGGCCTGTGAGGTTTAAATGCCAGGGTCGGCCGGCCCTTAATATCCCTTTTTTTCTCCTTTACATAAAACCTTTATTTCTACCCAGAGCTCTCCTAGCAACCATACTCACAATGAAAGATCTTATAGAGCAGTGTTAATTTGGACAAGGATTTTCAATTTAGTTTTAGACTTATTCGCTTACTTAAAATTGTATTTGGTTTAAAGTCACATCTTAGTCTTTTTTTGTTGCTTCGTTTTCGTCAAGATTTAGTCAGTGGATCAGTTTTCATTTTAGTCTAATTTTAGTTATGAAATGAACTGTAGTTGACAAATACTTTTAGTCAAAATATTCGTCGACTAAAATTAACACTGTAATAGGGTTACCTCTTTTGAGAAATGCCATAATAAGAATAACATATATTAGACTTTGTTGGTGTTATGGTCATGAATAGGCAGGACTATAAAGGGACATAGATCCAGCACAGGGTATAGCACAGGTCCCTTATTTAGCTATAACATGCATATCATGGAAACAGAGCTATGTTATGTCTTACTCTGGGATATTTCCTGACTAGTTTTGTTGTTGCATTCCCTGGGTGGCTACAGGTAGTGTCATGGTGGCACCAGCAGCATGGCGTAAGTCTGCTGCTCGCTGTACTGAGCCCCAGGTGGTAACAAATCAATGTCCTATTTTTCTGTCTCATGGAACTAAATGAATCAAAATACAGTCTTGAGTGGGTCATTCTTAGTATTTGTGAAGTGCGGAGTTCTCAGGGAAGTGCAATCACAAGGCGTCCTGTGAAGGAATTTCAGAAGCTTCCTAATTAGGAATGTTTAAATGTCCAAGGAATTTCCTAATTTAACGCTCAATTTAAATCTACTGCCGTGGAATAACATGGCGTCAGTGAGAGCGCAACAAAAACACTGGGCTTTTCCAGCAGGCCTTGAATAAGTTTGTGTTTTAGCAATACGAATGCATTACAAAATTATATATATATATATATATATATATATATGTATGTATGTATATATATATATATATATATATATATATTATTTATTTATACAACCGAATAAATATATATATATATATATATATATATATATATATATATTTATACAAGAAGCGAAAATGGAATAAAATCAGTCCCATTATGTTCAATAACAAAAAATGTTGTTTCCATCTCAAAAAATATATATTTTTTAATACCTCTGTTATATTTACTAAACTCAACTGACATTACAATAATCTCTGCCGGGCGGGGGTTCTAGAAGGGCGGGTATTCTAGAAGGGCGCTGTTACAGATGCCATAGGAGCGTGCACCGGTGCATCCTGCAGAAAGAGAAGAGAATTATTTGTCTATGTCATTAAGATCCCAACTATTTCTGTATAGACCCTGGAAGTTCTCTCAGAGAATAGTAAATTATATTTTTTCTTTCAAAGGCAGATGCAGGACTAGTTCTTGCAAAATAAATAATACAAGTGTTTTGTAGAATTGGTTGTGAATTATAACGATGTAAGAAATTTTCCTGCTGGCAGAAAAAATAAGCACTAAGCCTTTGTGTCAGGATGACTAAGGAGAAATTCATGCAGGAAAATAAATACAGGAGAACAGGAAATCCAAACGCAGGAGTGGGGGATGTAGCGTGAAAGGCATCATTGGAATATTCTTCACCAAACCCAGCTGTCTCTCATCCTAAGCCTTCTGTGTCCCGTGCTCGCTTTCTAACCCATCTGTGTCACCCCTGTTTGTGTGCCCCTCCCCTTTAGACTGTAAGCTCTCACGAGCAGGGCCCTCTTCCCTCATGGGCTTTTACGTCTCTTACTTAACCTATCTTCTTTTCAATACTCCCTTTGATGGCACCAAATCCTTTGGTTTTGTGCCTCGCTGATACATGTTTCAGTGTTGTCTGCTGACGCAGCCATGTTTATATGGGTGTGGTTCATCAAATCGACAGTGTCTAGGTCGACAATGTTTTGGTCGACCACTATAGGTCGACAGTCACTAGGTCGACATGGATGGAAGGTCGACAGGGTTACTTTCTAGGTCGACATGTGCTAGGTCGACAGGTGTAAAGGTCGACATGAGGATTATTATTTTTTGGGTGTCGTTTTCTTCGTAGAGTGACCGGGATCCCAAATTAGTGCACCGCGTCCCCTCGCATGGCTCGCTTCGCTCGCCATGCTTCGGGCATGGTGCCTTCGCTCCGCTACCGCTTTGCTCGGCACACTTTACCGTTCCAATCGTAGTCCACGTGGATCGTTAAGCATGAAAAAATAAATAAAAAAATGTGAAAAACTCATGTTGACCTTTAGACCTGTCGACCTAGCACATGTCGACCTTCCATCCATGTCGACCTAGTGACTGTCGACCTATAGTGGTCGACCTAAACATTGTCGACCTAGACACTGTCGATCTTCAGACCGGATCCCGTTTCTATACCTTGTACTTGTCCTATATTGTATTGAACTGTAAGTCACTGTCTTCATGTTTTACTTATTTGTTTACTCTGCAATTGGGCGCTGCTGATCCCATGTAGCACCATATAAATAATGGATAATAATAATAATAAATTATAACGATGAGTAAGCAGGGAAATAGCCCTATATTTGTAACACAAGTGGTCAGAGAGTTTCTCTAATCAGTCAGAGACAAGTAAATCGCTCATGAACAATTCTGTATCCTTTTGCTAGAGATCCATGACTATGCAGGAAATGAGCAAACATAGGACCTGATTTGGATTAGTACATAAACCCGACCGATGTTCGCGATGGTGATCCGATCCCGCGCCTTCATACGCAGCACTCGGATCGCAGATGCTGGCAGATGGCGTCTATTTCATACAGACGCTTCCTGCAGCAGTTAAATGTTAATTCAGTGGTTCTCAAACTTTTTTGATTCACGGCGCCCTAGAGAATTAGAATTTCTTTCACGGCACCCTTAGGCCCAAATGATTCTTATTGAGAAATTTAGGAGAAATATGTAAATTGTGTTTATATGTCATCCTTAGGTTCAACTGTGTGGTGGGGACAGGAGCTGCTTCTATTTGTCCACATATTTTATGGTTGGCAGCCACCAGCCCTGGTTTTGCCTATTACATTGACCGTAACAATTTTTAATTGGTCCTGAACCACCAACCTGAGGCACCCCTGCAAGAGTCCCGCACACAGTTTGAGAACCACTATGTTAATTGTATGGTCCATATCAGAATGAGGCCCGTACCGTGATTACCTTAAGGTAACCACATGCCCACCACCAATTGGATGTACTCATTAAGTGACCCATTTTACTAGGGACAGTCAATTTTTTTCAGCAGCAAAATGGATGTGGTCCCATGCGTTTGAGATGAGGTCAAAATGAACAGGCACTATGGTCTTGTTAGGTTGTGGGTTTGGACTATATTAGTATTACTGGG
This sequence comes from Pseudophryne corroboree, assembly GCF_028390025.1. Classification (NCBI taxonomy): domain Eukaryota; kingdom Metazoa; phylum Chordata; class Amphibia; order Anura; family Myobatrachidae; genus Pseudophryne; species Pseudophryne corroboree. Next base: position 19,522,750 of record NC_086452.1, read on the forward strand.
GGGTTGTTGCGTGTGAGGTGGACTGTAAGCTTCTCACCATGGTTCCTTCCTTTTAACGCTGGGCAATTGTCCTCCTCCCCCAAGCTGGTAATGGTAATGTGATAAACCACCAAACAAACCACCGCAAATCAACTTAATGTGCTTGGAATAATGTTGGCGAAACAGCGTCAACAATCCTTGAGGATCCAGAACAACTACGTATACACTGTCTAAGCAGAGTCACAACTGAATCACAATTGAATTTGTACATCTTAAGTGAGGATTGTCGGATTGCCATATATTGCTATTATCCTCCTGCCGGAGACGTTCCTGCATCATTTCAATTATTGGAGGAACTTTCTATATGACCCAATTAATGGTATTTGATTATTTTTTACCTTTGGAAGTTTTCATTTTGGTGCTGTGCTGGTGATTGTGATTTTTATATCAGTTTGTTGTAGATAAGGTTATATTAATTATGTATGTTATTGAATAAAATTACAGTATGTGTTTTTTACTCTAAGCACATTAAGTTGACTTGTTTTGGTGGTTTATTATATCACCATTACCTGTCTGTTTATCTTATTGTTAGTAATACAGGTTGAGTATCCCTTATCCAAAATGCTTGGGACCAGAGGTATTTTGGATATGGGATTTTTCCGTATTTTGGAATAATTGCATACCATAATGAGATATCATGGTGATGGGACCTAAATCTAAGCACAGAATACATTTATGTTTCATATACACCTTATATACTGTACACAGCCTGAAGGTCATTTTAGCCAATACTTTTTATAATTTTGTGCATTAAACAAAGTGTGTCTACATTCACACAATTCATTTGTTTCATATACACCTTATATACACAGCCTGAAGGTCATTGAATACAATATTTTTAATAACTTTTTGTATTAAACAAAGTTTGTGTAAATTGAGCCATCAAAAAACAAGGGTTTCACTATCTCACCCTCACTCCAAAAAGTCTGTATTTCGGAATATTTGGATATGGGATACTCAACCTGTGTTATACAATTGCTTAACTAGGAGCAGAAAGTATTCTATATAATGTTGCAATTCAGTGTTTAGTTTTTGCACCTAGCCTTTTGCTTTTCTTTTCTTTTGTCCTCCTCCCCCGCCTGTCGCCACCATGCACTGTAGCGTGTCTGCGAGGTCACTATTTGGGGAGAATCTGCAATCAGCGATGTGTAGTGCACTGCAGCAGCCAGACCAGGCTCCTCGGAGGAGGAATATACGGAGGGGAGGGGTGCTCTTTGTATTTGCAGACTGCATACTGGAAGAAGCACTATGAATGGTAAGTCCTGGATGACTGTATATAATATGTCAGTATTAGGAATGGGTTCCAGGGGTGGGGCCCCCTGGGTTAGTGTGGCTGGGCTGCTCAGGGGCATCATTATTTTAGCACTTAATGTAACACCTTTTAGCACTTAAACTGTTTTTTAGTAATGTAACTCTTTTTAACACCTTAGTTGCTACTTTGTATTAATGTAACACTTTTCAACACTTAAACTGCTACTAGTGTGATGCCTTAGGGTGGTTGGCCCAGGAGGGGGGTCCTGTGCCCTGTACTGGAACCTTAGGAATATTAGGGACCCACCTGATGAGGTCACCTGGCCAAAACTTGTGCTAAAAACCTAAATTTTACTCCATGTTAAATTGCCAAGTTCATTATAACTGTTTTGATGACCAGTGTTCTTAGTGCTTAGAGTGTGCACCTGCATTTTCTCTCTCTCCTCAGAGGAGAAGACCTGGTGTACATTTCACCGCCCTGGGCCATTAGGGAGAGAAAGGGAAAACCAAGGAAAGGAAGTGTAGGGACTGCTCTGGGCCTATTCACATACATTATCCAGAGCTGGCTCCGATAAACGCGCAGAGCCGATACAAATATTTCTTCAAAGCAAATTAATTGTAATTAGAAAACTCATACACACAACTAAGCAGGGCCCTGAGCCAGCGACTGAGAAAACTCTCATTGTAGCGTATAACCGGTCCGCCACTGATTACACGGGGTTGAATTGAGGCGTCTACCTGCTACTATTCCGGAGCTCCCGCTTCCCCAGCGATGTGAAGTTTTCTATTACTATACAGGAGACAACAAAGTGAAATGAAGACGTTGTCCGTTTATTGTAGCTGGAACATTTTACCACAGTAGCGCGCTTTCATTATGAGAGAGGTACATTATTCAGCTATATTTGTTTTTCTAGGCTTATTATAGTCACTTTCCTTTCCCTGTGTTAGGAAATATTATTCTTCAGTGCGTGTGATCTAACGTATGATTTATTATGATTAAATTCACGCCACGTCTTCTAATTTAACACCCTCTTCCAGCCAACGCTCATGAGTTATGTTACGCAAGACGCGCTGATGACAGATGGTTTTGTTCCTTTCCTGATTATCTGATCCTGATTTTCATTAACAGAACCTGCGGTAATTTTATAGCACAGCCCTGAGACTGATCAGCAAAATGTCACGTTCCTTAAACTTTTGTGTAGGTCAATGCAGCTGCGCCCTGTTGTGTTACTCTATACATAGTAGCGAGCCAGAGGTTACTGTTGCTCCTCAATATCTGCGGCAGTTGCGTCTGTGACTTTACACGAATGCCGCAACTGAGCGCCTCCTGGTGTACAAATTTCAGAGACCGTGTGACCAGATCTGTACTGCGCCTCTGTAGGAATACCACCGGGACGCATGCGCAGTGCGAATCAGACACATGTGCATACGAAAAACATCGCTCCGCTGCATCCAACATTCCCGCTGACTCCCACTCAGAGTCAGGCACAGTATATTACAGGATACACATGTTCCCAGAAGTACATTTATAATTTACTGCTGCCAAACAGATGATGTTTTAGGGCAGTAACTGTTCTAGATTCCCCTCCACAGAAGTGAGGGCACAGCTGTGCCCAGCCCACGCCCGTGTGAGAACCTGGCAGAGCCCTGTTTGTCTACCAGCTGCTCCGGGCTCTGATACCTATACAAGAAATGTCGCTGCACCGATGGGGGTGACTCTCCTGGAGTGTGGGTGTCCCTGGCGGAAAGCACATTTTTGGCCCGAAAAGTTTATTTTCTTGTTGGCACATATGGACGGCAATGAGAAATATTTTATCGGGGTCATTTATCAAAATAGTCTTACCGGCAGCAGCTAAAAACTAAATAACACATTTACCAGCAGGTTTAGTTTTTTACTGTATTATTATAACATTAAATGCTTCAAATAACCACACACCACCGGCATTTGCCATCGTGGTCAGAACTGCTGGCACTGCAATTTTTTTTAAACTAAGGTGGTCTATTCATTAATAAGAGGCTCATTCATCATAGTGGCCCGTTACTGAAAGTGAATGTTTTTTTAGAATTGGACTGTGGGAAATGACACCGTCATCTTCAGATGGAGTTAGGACCCAAAGCTCAGCTCCTTCGAATGAGAAGAAGATCCAGAGTATGCAGAGGAATCCATTCAGATCATTCTGAAGGGGCCCCTACCCAAATGCCTTCTAGGCTCCCGAAAATCGGGTGGCCCTCCCGACCCCCCGGAAAGGTGGGCAAGCCTCCCGTTTACCCTGCAGCCCGTCTACGACCCTCCTCAGCCACCCGCAGCAGAGAGAAAGTGGGCGGGTCCGATGACGCGATTCGCGTTGAATCGCGCCATCGTAGCTTCACCCCCCGCTATACAGTGCCTCTTTTTTCGGCACTGCACAGCGGGGGGCAAAGCCACGATGACGCGACCCTGATGCCACGCCCCCGGACAGTCCACTTCCCTGTCGGCCATGCCCCCAGACCGCTAAGAATTCCAAATTGATTTCTCACAAATATTTAAAATGCCCGCTCTAATATATATTGTAAATGCCTGCATCTCTTATTACCATATCCCATGAATGTGCGCTATACATCGCAAAACACTGTATCCCATAAGAGAAAACAATACACCCACACATTATCTGAGTTCCAAAGCTCATTGATGTATATATTTGTTATTAAAAGGATATGGATTCAATATATATTGCAAAGTACAGTATACCTATAGTTACATGATTACAACTCACACAGTAAGTAGTTAATACATAAAGTTACATACAGTTACATGCCAGCATACAATACCATTATCCTTAAGCTATATAAATTTGTCTTTCCATATCACTCTCTCTCTCTGTAAATAAATACAGGAACTGAGCTGCCAGCAAGTCCATCATCGTCTCAGACCTTACAGCCACTAACTTCCTGTGTGGTCAATGTGTTATCTAGTTTCTGGGGGAGGGATTCACGATGAGTCACCAGTTCCTTTGTATATGCTGGACAGGTTCAGCCTTGGGGACGTCCAAAGGGGCTGGCCTGAGTTTCCTGTTCATTATCTGTTTGGAGTATCTATTGTTCTAATAAAAGTGATTTTAGCTTTTATACATGTAATCATAATTATCCGCTGCAATGTCCCACAACTTCACAACAAGCATCAAATGAATCTACACATCAATCTGGTTGCTTCAATAGTAAACATGACAGGTGTATCTGGTTTCGTTCAAATAATACACATACATGACACCACTTCATTACATATAATTTTAAATCACCATGATGTCCGACGCTTGATATTATTATAAGTATGTACTGTATGAAATAAGTGTCGAATCCATCTCTGTGGCATGTCCGTGTAAATGCGTGTGTTACCATATATTGCTGTGCTCGCTGTGCGTATTTGCAAGTATAGCAACTTATGTGTGTAGTTTGTATGTTCTCTTTATGTAATATTTTTTTACTTCGACACCGCCCATCCTGCTGCCGGCCACACCCCCATGCACCTACAACGCTGCCTGCTCCCGGAGAAGGGGGCAGCAAAGTAGGTAAGTATGCTCCACAGCAGTTGCTCATTTTATTCCCTAGTTCATTTTCTGGCCCATAGTAGTGCCTTGGTTTATATTATGCCCCATAGAAGTGATTTAATTCATTTTCTGAAATATAGTAGCGCTCTAATTCACATTATCGGTCTGCCAGTACACATTATGCCACACAGTATCAATTCACATTATGGCCCTCATTCCGAGTTGTTCGCTCGCTAGCTGCTTTTAGCAGCATTGCACACGCTAGGCCACCGCCCTCTGGGAGTGTATCTTATCTTAGCAGACTTGCGAACAAAAGATTAGCAAAACTGCTACTAAATAATTCTTTGCAGTTTCTGAGTAGCTCCAGACCTACTCACAGATTGCGATCAGCTCAGTCCGTTTAGTTCCTGGTTTGACGTCACAAACACGCCCTGCGTTCGGCCAGCCACTCCCCCGTATCTCCAGACACTCCCGCGTTTTCCCCTGACATGCCTGCGTTTTTTTGCAAACGCCGGGAAAACTCTGAGTTACCACCCAGAAACACCCACTTCCTGTCAATCACTCACCGATCAGCAGTGCGACTGAAAAGCATCGCTGAAGCCACAGCAAAACTGCTAAGTTTTGTGTTAAATAACTAAGCGCATGCACCCTGCGTGCCTTGCGCATGCGCAATTAGCAACAAATCGCAGCATAGCGTAAATCGGCAATGAGCGAACAACTCGGAATGACCCCCTACGTCATACAGCGTCCCCAGCTCATATTATGCCACAATACAGTGCCTTCACTTCATATTGTGTCACATTTCAGGGCCCCAGTTCATATTTTTCAACATTATAATTCCCTTCCAGTTTATTTTATACCACGTTACAATGAACAGGTCAAGTTGCTTAACTAGAAAGATTGCAGGCTCCAAGGCAAATATTTGTAAGTGCCACCGAATGATGAAATATGTATATAACGTATGTAACTTTGACAGATAAAAGGGGCCCCTCTCAAACCTGGGCCCCATAGCAGCTGCACTGTCTGCACCTATGGTAGCTACGCCCTTGGATTATATGCAATCTGATGTCTGATCACCCCTCCCCCCAATAAAAAAACTGCCCCTTTCTCTTTTGAAAGGCAGAAACTCTAATACAACTATTACATGTATGTCGTTACTGCAGGGCTGTGAAGTTTAATAGAAATGGCACTACTAATCCCAGCAGCACAGACCAGCACGTCAGCACTGTGTGAATCAGCCGTCTGGTCTCCATAGCGGAAAGCATTAAACTAGTAAGACAGGAAACTCATTTAGGGGAAGTTATTGGTTATTACACTCAGACGACTGTTAAATCCTCGCTTTCTAATTATTGATGTAAAATAAATCTATATCTGGGAGGGGAAATTTCTCTCCCACTGAGCGCAGCGTGAATACAGGTTGAAGACTAGATTAGATATAACCTGTGTAAGTGGCGTCCTCTCCGGGCGAGATGGTGGATCTAGCGATTGCTTTTCATTTAAAAAAAATAATGAATTATTGATATCCAATATGTACTGAATGGAAACAGAACAAAGCTGTAATAACTTAAACATAGAGAAGTAAAACTAGACAATGGGGCTAATTCAGAACTGATCGCTGCTGTGCGTTTTCACACAGAGGGCAATCAGGTCTGAACTGCGCATGCGCAGGCACCGCAGTGTGCCGGCGCATGCCAGAGATGCGATCGGCATCTCAGCCCAGCGATCGATGGGTGGAAGGGGGCGGGCCAGCAGCGTTGGGCCACCGTTTGGGGGGCTCGGTCCGGGCAATGGAGGCGCGACTGGACCGTGCAGGGGGTGGCCGTGGCGGTAGCATGACGTCACACGCAGCCGCTCCGACCCGGAGATCGATGCGTAGCTCCCTGCCAGCGCGCAGGGGCTGCGCTGGTAGGGAGCTACTCTTCAGGTACAAAAGCATTGCCGCTGTGTGATGCTTTTGTACCTGTGCGGGGGAGGGGGGCAGAGCCAGACATGCGGGGTGGACTAGCCCTGTGCTGGGCGTCCCCCTGCATGTCTGTGAAAGTGATCGTAGCTGTGCTAAATTTAGCACATATACGATCAAGTCTGAATTACCCCCAATGATCAAAGCAAATTAGTGTAAATAATAAAATGGTAACAAGTCCGCATACAGTATAATAGGCTGATCTCCTTTCATGTAAAATACTCATATACACAGTTTATTATTATCATTTATATAGTGCCAAAAGGGTAGCGCGGCGCCTAGCAAAGTACAAAAACGATCTGTATTTGTTTCATTTTGTTTCTAACTGTAAGTAACACCATTACAATTGACTTCAACTGTGTCCACCCCTCCACCCAAACTCTGATAGAAAGGAGTTACATTCAAGTGTTTATTTGCAATAGGTGGACATGCTTTGCAAACATATTGGCCACACTTAAAGGTTTGACTGGTAACCATCCTGTATAATAAAAGGATAACACTGCTCCTCACCTCTGTTCTGTGTGTCAGACAGAGCAACTGACTCCTCTGTGTGCTGGAAGCTGTCACAGGTGAAAGTGATACTGCAGGGAGATGTTACAGCCTCCTAACCTGCTGCTATTATTATTAATAATACTGATCTGACTGTTTCACACTTGCTGCATATGGAGAGAGGGGGCTGGGGAGAGAGAGAGTGGGGGTAGGGGCATATAGGGACCGGGGTGCAGTGGCAAACGCAGGATTTGCATGGGGGGGTTTCCAGAACTGGGTGGAGCCAATCACGGGGGTGGGGACTGAGGTGACACAGTATATGCTGGGTCCGTAAAACTAGTGTGTGTGTGTGTGTGTGTGTGTGTGTGTGTGTGTGTGTGTATATATATATATATATATATATACATACATACATATATATATCTACACATATATAGGGTTCACTATGGTATGCCGGCGGACAGGCTCCCGGCGACCAGCATACCGGCGCCGGGAGCCCGACCGCCGGCTTACCGACAGTGTGGCGAGCGCAAATGAGACCCTTGCGGCCTCGCTGCGCTCGCTACGGGCACGGTGGCGCGCTATGCACGCCACGCTATTTTATTCTCCCTCCAGGGGGGTCGTGGACCCCCACGAGGGAGAACAATTGTCGGTATGCCGGCTGTCGGGATCCCGGCACCGGTATACTGTGCGCCGGGCTCCCATCAGTCGGCATACTGAAGACCACCCCATATATATACCGTGTGTGTGTATATATATATATCTATATATATCTATATCTATATCTATCTATATATATATATACACACACACACACATACATATACACATATACATAGCATATTAAACATGCATATATATATATATATATATATATACATACATACAGTACACGTATATATACACATGTATATATATCGTGTGTGTGTGTGTGTGTGTGTGTGTGTGTGTGTGTGTGTGTGTGTGTGTGTGTGTGTGTTTATATGTATGTATGTATATACATGTGTATATATGTATGCACATGGATATATATGTACTATAATTAAAATAAAGTTAACTTTTATTGCACTTACAAGTGCCACCAGGAAGACAGCAGGCTGCAGAGGATGCTGGACAGCCATTAATAATACTCATGCAGCTAAATATAAAAAAAATAAAAAATAAGAAATTATTTTTATTTTTATTTTTAGTGGAGGGGGGTTTCTGGGTGCTCGGAAACCCCCCTGGGTGCGCCACTGGGGTGTTGTAGAGTGGGGTAGGGCAGATAGGGACTGGGGTATTGGAGAGTGGGGTAGGGCAGATAGGGTCTGGGGGAGAAAGAGAGAGGGTGAAAGGGTTGGAGAAGATAGGGACTGGGTAGTCAGAGGGGGGTAGGGGCAGATAGGGACTGGGGTGGAGAGAGAGGGAGGAGGGGTTGGGGTAGATAGGGACTGGGGAGAGAGTTGGGTGGTAGGGGCAGATAGGGACTGGGGTGTTGTAGAGTGGGGTAGGGCAGATAGGGACTGGGGGAGAAAGAGAGAGGGTGGGAGGGTTGGAGCAGATAGGGACTGGGGAGGCAGAGGGGGGTAGGGGCAGATAGGGACTGTGGTGGAGAGAGAGGGAGGAGGGGTTGGGGTAGATAGGGACTGGGGAGAGAGTTGGGTGGTAGGGGCAGATAGGGACTGTGGTGTTGTAGAGTGGGGTAGGGCAGATAGGGACTGGGGGAGAAAGAGAGAGGGTGGGAGGGTTGGAGCAGATAGGGACTGGGGAGGCAGAGGGGGGTAGGGGCAGATAGGGACTGTGGTGGAGAGAGAGGGAGGAGGGGTTGGGGTAGATAGGGACTGGGGAGAGAGTTGGGTGGTAGGGGCAGATAGGGAGAGTGGGAACAGAGATGCAGATGCAGGCACCCATACCTTATAATACTTAATAATGTACACTGGAAGGCCCCATGTTTTTCTCTGTGTGCGTCCCGGCTCCTCTCTCTGATGTCATACTCACGTGTGTCATGACGAGTCACATGCACAATCCAACGGAACTAGAGATACAGGCGTGTGCTGGAGCCGGTACCTAACAGCGGTCTAATCAGTGACAGCCTGCAGATAGTATTCAGCCAGCCCAGCTCTCAGACAACTTCATCAGAGCTCATGGTCCGCCGGAAATGCCCTTAATTCCAGCCTTGTCGGCAGGCCCTTTGGGACCCACAGGGCCCTAAGCATCTGCTTTGGTTGCATTGTGGTAAATCCACTACGGGTCCAGGTGCAGCCCAGTATCTTCTAGACACATGGAGTGATGACCACGGGGGGAGGGGGGACCAAAAAGACTGGAGTGATCGCAGCGACTGAGTAAGTCCAGAGCTACTCAGAAACTGCACAAACTGTTTTTGTACCGCTCGGCTGCACAGGCGTTCGCACACTTGCAAAGTGAAAATACACTCCCCCATAGGTGGCGACTATCTGATCGCAGCACTGCAAAAAGTAGCTAGCGAGCGATCAACTCGGAATGACTCCCTCTGTCTTGTGTGCCCCTGTCACCCCGCAGTGTTATAGTAATGTTTTTACCTTATGTTGTGTACTTACACTATATGTGCTGCTGTGCATTGTACTTACACTTTGTATTTCGAGTTACCCCACCCTTGTACGGCTCTGCGGACACTTTGTGGTGCTTTAAAAAGAAAGGCACATAATATTAATAACAAAATGAATGAATTGGTGAAGTGTCACTGAGCGGACTGAAAGTGACGCAGCATTATGTAGTGTGTCGATCTTGCGGTAAAGTCAGGTCATGTCTGACGAGCATTCTAAGAAATAGGCATCTTGTTACTTGTAATTGTTCATATTCAACATGACGATGTTGAGGCCCAAGAGCTCCGGCTGGTGATTTTATATTTTGTTAGCTTTCAGTTTTAATCCCAATAATCCCAGTAAGAGTAACGAGGGCGCCTGAGAACAGCTGCTCGTTCCAAAATCAACATACATATTGATTAAATCCACATTATACTAATTATGAAAATAAATACAAACATAACATCAGATCCCAGTACAGGTCCATGTAGGAACGCAACGGAAGTGACATAAAGCACCTAATTAAAATCTCTCTGGCCTCAGATATTGGATTAGTCTAATTAATAATAGGATACTGGTCCAGCTGTAATTAATAATATCCTTCCACTTCATGCAAGTCAATATAGCGCTTTAGCTGTGTTAATGAGCAGGTGCCATACAATATACTTAGTAGCAATGCAAGACTTAGGGGTCTATGTACTACTCCTTGGAGAGAGATAAAGTACCAGCCAATCAGCTCCTAACTGTCATGTTACAGGCTGTGTTTGAAAAGTGACAGGAGCAGATAGGCTGGTACTTTACCTCCGTTCACTTTATTTCTCTCCCAATCTTAGTACATAGACTCCTTTATTCATATATTATTAGAACAATTAGAAAGACAGTACAATGTACTAAGCGGCTCTCTCCCTGTATACAGCTCCCTATGCACAGTTATGGTTGGCTTTTCAGGTCTAAGAAACAAATCACTGAGTTGTACTCCAGTTCCTCCAGACGCAGCTCCTCAGACTAAAACAATATAGGTGTGCGGCAGAGTAGAGTTTCCCAATGCCAAACAAGTCACAGGCCACTCCACTCTTCTGGCCTGTGTTCCCAATGCATGTCACCTGGCTTCAGGAAGTCACTGACGCATTTCTCCATCCTATGGCAGTGGTTTCTTCAGAGGATCCCAGTTATTAGCTGAGAGCTAGAACTTTATCTACAACGGCTAATTACTTTCTAATCGAACATGTTTTAACTTAGTTCCATTATGTACAGTATTTTAAAAAAAATTTTACTTTGGGGATAAAATATTATTGCAGGCAAGGGAATGAGGGGTTTGTACATTCTTGGCTGGCCACGGGAGTGCATAACACTGAGGACATTGAGTTACTTGAGGCCAATGCACCATCACTGTTTGTGCTGGGTAAGGTTCCTTAAGGATAGCATGATCTGCCGTTTTAATTAATGTCATCGCTGCTGCAGGCAAAGTTTTCCCGAAAATAACTTTGCGGATACAGGTGTTCCCTAGAACTATTTGGAACTGATTAATTAGGATAATGCGCCAGTGCTTTTTGGGTGAAATGTATTTATCACATCGCCACGAACATCTGCTTATAATACGTACAATTCGTGCTGTACTCCAGGCATTGTAAATACAGTAAATATGGTTCTCTGAAGGTTTCTTGAAGCTACTCCAATCTAAATTAGAAAAAAGAAATCTGGGCACTTGTAGCATCAAAGTCAGAATGTAGAAGGTATTCTCCGGATATGATTACTATGTGTTGCTTGGCAGAATTTGCGACCGCTGAGAGATTGCCCAGTTTGCTGCTAAGCAGAGACATGGGATCAAGGTCTTAAGTGCTAGAACTGTAGAATGAAACAAGACCCTCAGCACAGATGAGGGAAACAGGGAATTCTGCAGGTCATTTTGTGATTCTTGAGCTATATATTTGGTTTGCTGCAAAAAGTTTCTTACAAAAAGTAATTTAAAAATACTGTTTACAGTGTATATACAGTACATCAGGTTGGATGGGATGGGAGGCGTCGGTGCAGTCATATTCAGATCTCTCCAGAGATGTTCAATTGGATTCAAGTCTGGGCTCTGGCTGTGCCACTCAAGGACATTCACAGAGTTGTCCTGAAGCCACTCCTTTGATATCTTGGCTGTGTGCTTAGGGTCGCTGTCCTGCTGAAAGATGAATCGTAGCCCCAGTCTGAGGTCAAGAACGCTCTGGAGCAGGTTTTCATCCAGGATGTCTCTGTACATTGCTGCATTCATCTTTCCCTCTATCCTGACTAGTCTCCCAGTTCCTGCTGCTGAAAAACATCCCCACAGCATGATGCTGCCACCACCATGCTTCACTGTAGGGATGATATTGGCCTGGTGATGAGAAGTGCCTGGTTTCCTCCAAACATGATGCCTGGCATTCATGCCAAAGAGTTAAATCTTTGTCTTATCAGACCAGAGAATTTTGTTTCTCATGATCTGAGAGTCCTTCAGGTGCGTTTTGGCAAACTCCAGGCGGGCTGCCATGTGCTTTTTACTAAGGAGTGGCTTCCGTCTGGCCACTCTACCATACAGGCCTGATTGGTGGATTGCTGCAGAGATGGTTGTCCTTCTGGAAGGTTCTCCTCTCTCCACAGAGGAATGCTGTAGCTCTGACAGAGTGACCATCGGGTTCTTGGTCACCTCCCTGACTAGGGCCCTTCTCCCCCGATCGCTCAGTTTAGATGGCCGGCCAGCTCTAGGAAGAGTCTTGGTGGTTCCGAATTTCTTCCATTTACAGATGATGGAGGCCACTGTGCTCATTGGGACCTTCAAAGCAGCAGATATTTTTCTGTACCCTTCCCCAGATTTGTGCCTCGAGACAATCCTGTCTCGGAGGTCTACAGACAATTCCTTTGACTTCATGCTTGGTTTGTGCTCAGACATGCACTGTCAACAGTAGCGGATCTTGCCAGGGGCAAGCAGGACTTTTGCCCGGGACGCCGCCTTCCGGAGAGCACCGGCGCCATCCGGAGGGCGCAGCACCATGGCAAGATCCGCCACTGTGCCCCCCGCAGTGCTCCGCTGTGCCCCCCGCAGTGCCCCGCTGTGCCCCCCGCTTTGAAGGGAACCAGACGCGTAGCGTCTAGTTTCCCTTCATGGAGAGGACCTTTGTTGTGCGGTGCGTGATGACGTCATCGCGCACCACACAGCAAAGGTCCTCTCCATGAAGGGAAACTAGACGCTCGCTACGCATCTAGTTTCCCTTCATGGAGAGGACCTTTGCTGTGCGGTGCGCGATGACGTAATCGCGCACCGCACAGCATAGTGGCACAGACACTAGGGGTCATAATTGACCTCTAGTGTCTATGCTGTTCTATGGGAGAGACGTAATAACGTCTCTCCCATAGATCGCGGAGAGGAGAGGAGAAGAGCGGCGCCGGCGGAGGAGGAGGTCTGCAGTGGTCTGGAATCAGGAGCGGGGATAGTAAGTATACTTTTTTTTTCTTTTTTTTTCTTTCAGCGGCGCTACAGGGGGCACAAATGGGGGCGTAACTGACCATGCCCCCATTTGAAGCCACGCCCCTATACTTTGCCCGGGGCGCCACAAGGGCAAGAACCGGCCCTGACTGTGAAGTGTAGGACCTTATATAGGGGGTAATTCCAAGTTGATCGCAGCAGGAATTTTGTTAGCAGTTGGGCAAAACCATGTGAACTGCTCAATTTTGAGCTTCATGGCAAAGGCTGTGAATACTTATGTGCATGTGATTTCTTAGTTTTATATTTTTAATAAATTTGCAAAATCTCAAAAAAACTTTTTTCACGTTGTCATTATGGAGTATTGTTTGTAGAATTTTGAGGAAAATTTTATTTCTTCCATTTTGGAATAAGGCTGTAACATAACAAAATGTGGAAAAAGTGAAACGCTGTGAATACTTTCTGGATGCACTGTTATGCTGCTTTCAGATCGCAAATGCCGGATCCCACCTGGTAAGAGAAACGTGTCCTTACCGGGTGGGATCCGGCATTTGCGCTCCTTTGCTGGCTTTCCGACCCGCCAATATACCGGGTCGGTTGCCAGAGCAGCGGGGGGCGCAGCAGCAGCAGGGGCGGGGGTGGAGGCGGCGCCGGGAGATGAGCTCATCTCCTGCGCCGCCTCTCCCTATGCTGTGAATGGGAGCCGTGTCGCATCGGAACGGCTCCCATTCACACTGCACCTGACCCGGTATTCAACCCGGTATAATAACTCTTTTTTTTTTACCGGGTTGAATTACCGGGTCAGGCGACCCGCTAATTCAGCAAAGGAGCTTTCACATCGCACACTGACCCGTTTCGACACGGCAATATGCCGTGTCGATAGTCGATACCGGGTTATTTGTGCGATGTGAAAGGGGTATAAATGTTTTTGTAATGTACATTTTACAAACTTCAATAACAAGTTTAAACAGAATGCAAAAAGTAAATACATTAATAATACAAGCATAAGCTGTGTTTGATTAGTGACCATAAATATATTGTCCCATTTAAAATATACTTTGGTGATTATTTAAATGTCCCCATCCATTCACCCTGGACCCTCTATAATGTATAGCTTAAAGTACCCCAAAAAATAAGATTTTTAACCTACCGGTAAATCTTTTTCTCCTAGTCCGTAGAGGATGCTGGGGGACCATGGGGTATAGACGGCTCCGCAGGAAACATGGGCACTGTAAAGCTTTAGAATGGGTGTGCACTGGCTCCTCCCTCTATGCCCCTCCTCCAGACCTCAGTTAGGACTGTGCCCAGAGGAGACTGACAGAACGAGGAAAAGGATTTTGTTATCTAAGGGCGAGATACACACCAGCCCACACCATACACACCGTACAACATGGTATACAATAACCAGTTAACAGTATGAACAAAACAGCATCAGTTAGAGGCCGATCTCAACTGTAACTTAACCCTTAAGTATGCAATAACTATATACAAGTCTTGCAGAATGTTTCGCACTGGGACGGGCTCCCAGCATCCTCTACGGACTAGGAGAAAAAGATTTACCGGTAGGTTTAAAATCTTATTTTCTCTTACGTCCTAGAGGATGCCGGGGACTCCGTAAGGACCATGGGGTTTATACCAAAGCTCCAGAACGGGCGGGAGAGTGCGGATGACTCTGCAGCACCGACCGAGCAAACACGAGGTCCTCATCAGCCAGGGTATCAACTTGTAGCACATAGCAAAAGTGTTCGACCCCGACCAAGCAGCTGCTCAGCAAAGCTGTAATGCCGAGACGCCTCGGGCATCCGCCCAAGAAGTGCCCACCTTCCTAGTGGAATGGGCCTTTACCGAATTTGGTACCGGCAATCCAGCCGTAGAATGAGCCTGCTGAATCGAGTTACAGATCCAGCGAGCAAAAGTCTGCTTAAATGCATGAGTGCCAACCTTGTTGGCTGCATACAGGACAAACAGTGCATCTGTTTTCCTAACCGTAGCCGTTCTGGCTAAATAAATCTTTAAGGCCCTGACTACATCAAGGGACTTGGAATTCTCCAAGGAACCCGTAGCCACAGGCACCACAATAGGTTGGTTCATATGAAATGACAAAACCACTATAGACAGAAATTGAGGACGAGTCCTCAACTCTGCTCGATCCGCATGGAAAATCAGATAGGGGCTCTAGAAAGACAAGGCCGCCAACTCGGACACCCGCCTCGCAGATGCCAAGGCCAGCAACATGACCACTTTACAAGTGAGAAACTTCAATTCAACTGTTTGAAGCGGTTCAAACCAGTGTGACTCAAGGAAACGTTAAGACGTTAAGGTCCCATGGTGCCACTGGAGGCACAAAAAGAGGTTGGATGTGCAACACTCCTTTTACCAAAGTCTGGACTTCTGTGAGAGAAGCCAATTCTTTCTGAAAGAATATGGATAAGGCAGAAATCTGCACCTTAATTGAGCCTAACTTTAGGCCCATATCCACTCCTGTCTGTAGAAAATGGAGAAAACGTCCTAGTTGGAAATCCTCAGTAGGAGCATCCTTGGCTTCACACCAAGACACATATTTTCTCCAGATACAGTGATAGTGTTTCGCCGTAACATCTTTTCTAGCTTTAATAAGAGTAGGAATGACCTCCTCTGGAATACCCTTTTTATGTAGGATTTGGTGTTCAACCGCCATGCTGTCAAACTTAACCGCGGTAAGTCTTGGAACACGCACGGCCCCTGTAGTAGCAGGTCCTCCCTGAGAGGAAGGGGCCACGGATCTTCTGAGAGCAGTCCCTGAAGATCTGCATACCAGGCCCTTCGAGGCCAATCTGGAACAATGAGTATCATCTGCACTCTTGTTCGTCTTATGATTCTCAAATTTTTTGAGAGGAGAGGAAGTGGAGGGAACACATAGACCGACTGAAACACCCCCGGTGTCACCAGGGCGTCCACCGCCACTGCCTGAGGGTCCCTTGACCTGGAACAATACGTCCGAATCTTCCTGTTGAGGCGTGATGCCATCAAGTCTATTTGAGGAAGTCCCCAACGACTTGTCATCTCTGTAAAGACTTCCTGATGAAGTCCCCACTCTCCTGGATGGAGATCGTGTCTGCTGAGGAAGTCTGCTTCCCAGTTGTACACTCTGGAATGAAGACCGCTGACAGAGCGCTTACATGATTTTCCGCCCAGCGAAGAATCCTGGTGGCTTCTGCCATTTCTGCTCTGCTTTTTGTCCCGCCCTGGCGGTTCACATGCGCCACAGCCGTGACGTTGTCTGACTGGATCAGAACAGGTAGGTTGCGAAGAAAATTCTCAGCTTGTTTGAGGCCGTTGTAAATGGCCCTCAATTTCAGCACAATGATGTGTAGGCAAGCCTCTTGGCTTGACCATATTCACTGAAAATTGTTTCCCTGTGTGACTGCTCCCCCTCCTCGGAGGCTCGCGTCTGTGGTCACAAGAACCCAATCTTGAAACCCGAACCTGCCACCCTCTAGAAGGTGAGCACTCTGGAGCCACCACAGGAGAGAGACCCTGGCCCGGGGGGACAGGGCAATCTTCCGATGCATGTGCAGGTGGGACCCTGACCACTTGTACAGAAGGTACCACTGAAAAGTCCGTGCGGCATGGCCTTTTAGGCCGCCACCATCTTTCCTAATACATGAGTGTATTGATGAACTGACACTCTTTTTGGCTTTAACAGGAGGAGTTGGACTTTTACTTTCCCAATCTTTGGCATATACTGTTCTACCACAGGTTCCATCACTCACATTTACATCATTTGAAGTACATTCCATTAGGGTTTACTCTCCTTTCTCTCTGCGTGTTGCAGCTATCTACCGCCCACCTGGGCATCCAAAACAATTTTTGGAAGATTTTTCTGCCTGGCTCCCTCACTTCCTATCCTCTGACATCTCCACCATTATCATGGGTGATTTCAATATTGCTATTGATTGTCCAAAATCTGCTGCGCATGCCTCCAAACTACTCTCTCTAACCTCCTCTCTTGGCCTCTCCCAATGGACTGACTCCTCTACTCATCAGGCGGGCCACTGCCTTGATCTAGTATTCACCAGACTATGCTCCATTGCTGAACTCACTAACACTCCTTTCCCCCTCTCAGATCACAACCTTATCACCTGCATGCTTTCCTCTGTTAATTCAAACCCTGTGTTGCGGAAGTTCTCCAATCTTCCTCAAACTCGCAGAAATATTAACACAATTAATCTTCAAGAACTTTCCACTTCACTCCAACAACTGCTTTCACCTATTTCTGCATTCACCTCTCCTGAGATGGCTGTATCACACCTTAATGAGACTCTAGAACTAGCCCTTGATGAAGTGGCTCCAGCTACCCATCACACTCCACGTAGGCCTAGATGTCAACCATGGCACTCCAAATTAACAAGACAACTACAAAAACTCACACGAAAACTTGAACGTCAGTGGCGTAAATCTCGTATTTCAAGTGACTTCCTCACATATAAGACAGTCTACCATTCTTATAAAAATGCCCTGGACACTGCCAAACAAACATATTTCCAAACTCTTATCTCTGCTCAAGCCTCTAACCCCAAACGACTCTTTAATACATTTAAATCACTTCTGAATCCTCCCGCACCTACCCCACCAGCCACTATCAAGGCACAGGATCTTGCTTCCTACTTCAAGGAGAAGATTGCTAAGATCCGAGATGAAATGGTATGCTCTTCGGCAGCCAGTGACCTGCTCCGTTCTTTACCTGAACCCTCTGGCACTCTTTCTTCATTTGATCCCACAAATGAAGATGAAGTATCATCACTCTTCTCATCCTGCTTCTCTACTACCTCTCCTCTTGATCCTTTACCCTCACAAATAAGTAAAGCTCTGTCTCTGGTGCTCATCCCTACCTTAACTAACATCTGTAATCTCTCTCTCTCTACTGGTATTTTTCCTTCACTCTTCAAGCATGCAGTGATTACTCCCATTTTAAAAAAACAAAATTCTGACCCTAATGCTCTCTCAAACTACCGCCCTATCTCTCAGCTCCCTTGTCTCTCTAAGCTACTTGAGAGACTTGCCTACACTCGACTCACACACTTTCTTAACTCATACACTTTGTTGGACCCACTTCAGTCTGGCTTCCGTTCCCAACATTCCACAGAGACGGCACTGACTAAAGTGGTTAATGATTTGGTAGTTTCCTGTCTGCGATCAGCAGGATCCTTGAGGGCTGCCGTATCAGGGGATGGTAGCGCCACCTTTTTTGACAAACACGTTAAAGCCTTGTCCACCGTGGGGCGAGGATTCCCACCGTAACCTGTCCTGGGAGTGGAAAGGTTACGCCATAATAATTCTCTTGAGAATCTGCAGTTTCTTATCTGGAGTCTCCCAAGCTTTTTCAAACAGGGCGTGCAGCTCGTGAGATGGGGGAAAGTTACCTCAGGTTTCTTTTCCTTAAACATGCAGACCCTTGTGTCAGGGACAGAGGGGTCCTCAGTGATATGCACAACATCTTTTATTGCAACAATCATATATTGAATACTCTTGGCCACCCTCGGGTGCCACTTATCATCATCATCGTCGACACTGGAGTCTGAATCCGTGTCGTTATCAGTGTCTACTATCTGTGAAAGGGGACGTTTCTGAGACCCCGAAGGGCTCTGTGACACAGTCAAAGCCATGGATTGACTCCCTGCTTTTTCCTTGGACTCAGCTTTGTCCAATCTTTTGTGTAATAAAGTCACATTAGCATTTAAAACATTCCACATATTCACCCAATCAGGTGTCGGCGGCGCCGACGGAGACACCACAATCATCTGCTCTGCCTCCTCCCTAGATGAGCCTTCCACCTCAGACATGTCGACACACACGTACTGACACCCCCACACACACTGGGATACCTAATATTATGGGGACTGACCCACAATAAGGCCCTTAGGAGAGACAGAGAGAGAGTATGCCAGCACACACCCAGCGCCACTGTACACTGAGACAAAAATCCCAGCCTGTCAGCACTTTTTATATATATGTGTAAAAACACCACAATTTTGCGCCAAATAATATGCCCCCCCCACCCCCCCTCGTTTTGGCCCTCTGTACTAGCTAACAGCAGGGTGAGAGTCCAGGGTCGCTTCTCTGCAGCATGCTGAGGAGAAAATGGTGCTGGTTAGTGCTGGAGGATCAAGCTCCGCCCTCCGACGGCGGGCTTCGGTCCCGCTCTAAATCTTTATACTGTGGCGTCTGTGTGTGTGAGCTGGGAGCAATGGCGCGCAGCGTTACCACTGCGCGTTACCTCATGAAGATCTGAAGTCTTCTGCCGCCTTTGAAGTCTTCTTTGTTCTTATACTCACCCGGCTTCTATCTTCCGGCTCTGTGAGGAGGACGGCGGCGCGGTATCGGGATGAACGGCGAGGGTGAGACCTGCGTTCCGACTCCCTCTGGAGCTAATGGTGTCCAGTAGCCTAAGAAGCAGAGCCTATCATTTAAGTAGGTCTGCTTCTCTCTCCTCAGTCCCACGATGCAGGGAGCCTGTTGCCAGCAGTGCTCCCTGAAAATAATAAACCTAACAAAAGCTTTTTCAGAGAAACTCAGGAGAGCTCCCCTGCAGTGCATCCAGTCTCCACTGGGCACAGGAACTAACTGAGGTCTGGAGGAGGGGCATAGAGGGAGGAGCCAGTGCACACCCATTCTAAAGCTTTACAGTGCCCACGTCTCCTGTGGACCGTCTATACCCCATGGACCTTACAGAGTCCCCAGCATCCTCTAGGACGTAAGAGAAATCTAAACTGTAAGAATTTGGGAAGGGAAGAAAAGAGAAGTTAGACCTGGAATCTCACACAGGGTTCTATGGGGTGTAAGAAATGCAAAATATTAGACTTTGGCCTCCAACATTTCAACCTTTTGACGTGCAGTGTGGAATGCTGATTAAAAGTGGGAACTCAAAGATGATATTGCAGTGACCTTGTAGGTCTAAGAAACCGCTGGCCAGACTGTGAATCTGAATGTGGTTGTTGAAGTAGGAGTGCACTACTGTGCCTATTGGTTCTTACAGGGAGGCTTCAGTACCTAACCAAGATGGCCGACAAACCCATTACTGCGCAATCAGGGTGCTGTCTTGTCCCTGTAGTGGAGTGCCACAGCGGAAGACAGACGTCTTCCACTTAACTCCCAAGAGACCCTGCGATTACCTGTGAGACCTGTTACCGCTTACATCCACACCACTACCCGTTATCCAGATAAAGTCTGTATTCCGCCCGCTCCGCCCAAGCTTCACTTCACGACCAGTGCATATAACTGTAAGTATGCCTGTACTGCACCTGCTACCACTAAACCTCCTCCCTGGTGAAACATTTGGGCAGCTCATAGCGTCAAGGCATCTGCTGGTGTGTACACTAACTCTGCCATAGCACCGCCACCTGTGCACACATATTCCAGCCGTGACATGGGCCAAGCTCGCCTTCACGTCCACGGTGACCCTAACACCATGACAATAAAATGCAATCAGCAGTTAGAAACAAAAAGAAAAGATTAATAAAATAGTGACAGACCTATATTTTAATAGTGTCAGCATGGTGGCACAATGGTCAGCACTGCTGTCTCACAGCCTTCGGGTTCTTTTTCCACCAAAGCATTATATATGTGGAGTTTGTATGTTCTCCCATGTTTGTGTGGGTACTCTGCATACCTCCCACACTCCAAAAACATACAGGTAGGTTCATTTGATTCTGATACATACTTATCTCCTTTCTCCTCTCCGGTAGTAGCGCCGCAAGGAGGAGGAGACGCCATTGCACACTTGGGGGCGGGGCTGGGCTCTCACATCATTAGCCCCACCACCACCACTGGAAAAATTCCACAATTCTCGGGTTCCGTGGGCAGGGGTCTGGGGATACAATGATACAATTTGCGTCATTTAGCCCTGTCCCCTCCACACGGAGCCACAATTCCCCGCATTATCTCCCACAGCTGGCCCACTTCACTAGGAAACCGGAGATTCACCTACTCCAGGGGTGTGGGGGACTATCCGGAAAATAGGGAGTCTCCCACAACTTCCAGGAGCGTAGGCCAGTGCGGTGTTATATTGACTACAGAACAGTGGTTCCCAAACTTTTTGGGATCGCGGCGCCCTAGAGTATCAGAATTTTTTTTACGGCACACCTAGGAGTGCCCAGAAGTGAGAAATTCAGGAAAAAATATTAATTTAAGTAAATCTTGTTTATCCTTAGGGCCAGTTGTAGGGTGAGGGACAGGATTCACTTCTGTTTGTCCACATATTTTATGATTGGAAGCCACAAGTATTGGTTTTGCCTATTACATTGACCATAAATAATTTGAATTGTTCCTGGACCACCAATCCAGGGCGGGTGTAGTAGTGCATGCCGGCGGCCGGGCTCCCGGCGACCAGCATACCGGCGCCGGAATCCCGACGTCCGGCATACCGACAGCTGGGCGAGCGCAAATGAGCCCCTTGCGGGCTCGCTGCACTCGCCACGCTGCGGGCACGGTGGCGCGCTACGCTATTTATTCTCCCTCCAGGGGGGTCGTGGACCCCCAAGAGGGAGAAAAAATGTCGGTATGCCGGCGGTCGGGATTCCGGCGCCGGGATGCTGGACGTCGGGAGGCCGGCCGCCGGCATACAGAAGACCACCCACCCAGGGCACCCCTGCAAGTGTCCTAAGGCACCCCAGGGTGCCATGGCACACAGTTTGAGAACCACTGCTATAGATTGTAAGCTCTATGGGACTGATGTGAATGGCTGAAATATCCCCTATAAATGCTGCGGAATACGCATGCAGTATATAATAACGGATAGTAATAATAATGGACATGCTCTATTGTATGTGATTTCTTAATCCGACTAGAAATAGACAGTGACAGCGCCTGGAAGCTTGCAATCAGAAAGAGACGTACTGACTAGGAAAATATTTTACATTAACTACAAGTCGGTTTGGAAATTGCTCATTTTAAATTCCACAGCTCCGTTTTACCCAGCGGGTGTCGCAATGAACCTGAAGCCTCTATGTTCTTCTATATTGGAGGCAGATGTGATCCGTTCACTGAGTCTTTAGAGGAGGATAACAATACAAAGTAGAAAAGTAAAATGCACAATCTGTATATCTGTGACCATAAGAGTTACATTGTGGAGATCATATGAAAAGTTCCAGTGTAGACAATTTGTTCTGCTCCCCTCATCATGCTGAACATTTCACATGAACAACCATATAATATGCTGAATGATAAATGTCAGTGGGGAGACGTATCAAGCCATGGAGAGAGACAAAAAGGAGACGTTGCCCATAGCAACCAGTTTCTAACGGTCATTTATCTAATAGTTTTTGAAATGACATTTAGGAGCTGATTGGTTGCTTTGGGCAGCTACTCCACTTTATCTCTCTCCATGCCTTGATACATCCCACCCAATAAATCAGGCATCAGTTGCAGTACTATCCGATGCCTGCAGGGTTTGACAAGAGCAATGGGCGAGTTTTCCGCACACCTTGGCGTAGTCACAATCACTTCTATTGGAATTCTGCTTCTTATCCCAAAGGGGCCGATTTATCATAGTATAAAAAGGGTCTGGGACTCAGGGTCGACACCAATTAGGTCGACACCACTTAGGTCGGCACCAATTGGTCGACACCCCTTAGGTCGATGCCAGAAATAGATCAACATGGACAAAAGGTTGACATGAACAAGGTCGACATGAAAAAGGGTCGCTGTGAGTTTTTTATGTTTTTTTCGATGTCGTTTTCTCCGTAATGTGACCGGGAACCCCAATTAGTGCACCGTGTTCACTCGCCATGCTTCGGGCAAGGTGCAAGGTGCTTCGCTCCTCTACTGCTGCACTCGCCACAGGTCACCGTTCCCAATTGTAGTCCACTTGGATCGTAAAGTATGAAAAAGTTCAAAAAAATGTAAAAAAAAATTTTAAAACTCATGTCGACCTTGTTCATGTCTACCTTTTGTCCATGTCAACCTATTTCAGGTGTCGACCTAAGGTGTGTCGACCTAAGTGGTGTCGACCTAATTGGTGTCGACCTGGAGTCCGGATACCGTATAAAGGGGCTCATTCTGACCCGTTTGCTCGCTGCGTTTTAACGCAGCAGAGCGAACGGATCCCTGCTGCGCATGCGCCGGCGCCGTAGTGCACCGGTGCAAGCCAGACGGCCAAAGGCTGTAGCAGGGATGCGATCGCCTCTGCCTGATTGACAGGCAGAGGCGATCGCTGGGCGGGGGGGCGGAGCGGCGGCATTTGGCCGCCGTTTCGTGGGTTTGGTCTGGCCAACGCAAGCGTGGCCAGACCGAACGGGGAGCGGGCCGCAGCGGCTGCATGACATCACATGCAGCCGCTGCAGGCAGGGGAGCGATGAGTAGCTCCCGGCCAGCACGCCAAAGCTGCGCTGGCTGGGAGCTACTCTTGAAGTGCAAAGGCATCGCCGCTGTGCGATGCCTTTGCACTTCTGCGGGGGGGGGGGGGGGCCGGACTGACTTGTGGGGCGGACTAGCCCTGTGCTGGGCGTCCCCCCGCACGTCAGGGAAGATGATCGTAGCTGTGCTAAATTTAGCACAGCTACGATCAACTCGGAATGACCCAAAAAATGGGTAACGCCTGAATATAAGAAGAAGAAGGAAGGATCCCTCCATTGTTATGTGTTTCAATGGGGGAAGCGGTGCTGCCAGATTTATCAATATCCGGAATAAATTAGATCATTGATACTCTGGACCCTAAATGTAAACTTTCAGCAGAGAGCTGGGCCAGACAACATGACGTACCGTTCTGTTAGAGAATAAGCAATGGAGTTATTTTAGGATTGTTTTGCTCAGTAAGACGCATAGGGGTCAATTCTGTTAATTAAAATAACGTGTTTTGTTCGCAGTCCCATACAGGTGCATTCTCATGGATGTCGTAAGCGCGGCACATGTCTGCGCTATATCACTGGCGCAGCTGGCATCACCAGCAATTGAATTGACTTCATGTTGCGGCTCTGACCTGTGTTTTATTGCTGTTAAATAAACCTCATAAATAGATCATTATTTTAAAGCACCATTTCCGAGGCATCTTTTCATCCATATGTCATGCACATGTTAATGAATGTTACTGTGACGGGTACACTGAGCTCAATGACAATCTATGGGGCAGATTCAGTAAGCTGGGTGGGTTGCATCGGAAGCTTGAGCAATGCCTAATGTCCAGTGGAGAATTATTCCGATGGAAGCTCGCGGCTCCCAAGTCTGTGTCTACATCTGAACTATTTCTCTTTGACTACTTTACAGAAAATGGTGACGTGTAATTAATTACAGAGGATAGAAAATGCTTCTGGGACATATTACACTAATCAGTGCAGGACAAATGTTTCTCAGTGGCGTGGGACATGGAATGAGAAAACTTATTTATGAACACTCAAGGAATTCCTAACCTCTAAGGCATCTTAATTACTGTAAGTTTTTTCAGATTGTTGTGATTGTTGAATGTTCAAATTTCAATCCGACTTGGCCACATATGTGAATCGGAATCATGTTTGTGGTGATTTTTGTTTAGGTTCCCTGTGTATAAAGGTGATTTTTGTTTAGGTTCCCTGTGTATGAAGATGATTTTTGTTTAGGTTCCCTGTGTATGAAGGTGATTTTTGTTTAGGTTCCCTGTGTATGAAGGTGATTTTTGTTTAGGTTCCCTGTGTATGAAGGTGATTTTTGTTTAGGTTCCCTGTGTATGAAGGTGATTTTTGTTTAGGTTCCCTGTGTATGAAGGTGATTTTTGTTTAGGTTCCCTGTGTATGAAGGTAAGTAGATATGAAACGAGCTTACTAAAGTTTTAAAGCTAAATGTACATGACAGTAACCATACATAGCTTGTAATGCTGCCTGGAGCTGTAACCACTAATCGCTCCACATTCCTCGCAGATCCTGGCTGCAAGCTTACTGAGTTTGACAGCGTTTTCCTTCCAACTAGTAATAACGTGCCGTGGCTGCCACGCCGACACATGACAGTACAGAGCAGAGGAGACGGAAGATACAATAAACACCTGTAGTGGTCTATTTATCACATCCCGCAATTTAAGCGCGCTTGGGATGTGATGATATTGACAAAATTTGCAAAGCTCAAACTTAACAACCTTCTCTTTCCAGGACACGGACTCCAGTAAGAGCTGTTCCGGCAAAGAGCTGCAGGCAGAGTGACAGCTTACAGTTCTGACCAGCATAAGGCACGTGCAATCTCCGGTAAGAATTGCAAAAGAGGCGACTATAGGCTACTATGGGCTTAGGCCATCCATAGGTGGTGTATGCTACTGGGTGACAAGATTCGGAATGCTTTGTATTTTTTTAGAATGTCAGCTCTCACAAGCAGGGCCCTCTTTCCTCGTGTGCTTATCCTTTTCTTACTTTGATCATCTTCAACTGCACCAAATCCCACGGTTTTCTGCCACCTGATACTTGTGTCAGTGTCATCTGCTGATGCAGCTACGTTTATATACCCTGTACTTGTCCTATATTGTCTTCAGCTGTGAGTCACTGTTTTCCTGTTTTGATTATTTGCTTATGTACTCTGTAATTAGGCGCTGCGGAACATTTGCTCGCCGCGGGGTTCTGGAGAATAAATATTATGTGCAAGGTATGCGGTGTGGGCCCCCCAGGATCCCCAGGGGCCGTGTGCACCACACACACTGCACCCATTATAAATACACCAGTGGTCAGACTATTAAATGTAATGTGTTTGCATTGTGCAGTGCGATTTATAGCATTTAGCGAACGCGTGGGTAAACCACGCCTCCGGCGCATCTGTTCCAGATTCACGCAGAGGAGGGAGCAGCAGCTACAACCAATGTTGAATAGGTTGCAAAGATGAAAATTTGCAATTTCAATTTGTGCTGTACTGTAGTCCTTATATATAGTAAATCATCAGTGTATGGTGCACTTCTTAGATTCAGTGGCACTGGGGGGGGAGAGGGTACTAATTACCTGTGTCCAGGTCTGATGGAGGGGCCCAGTGGGGCCTTCCTTACCTGGCACTATCAGCTGCAGCTCTTCTCTTCAGCCCAGCTCACGCTGTGGTGTGGCCAGGAAGGCACTTAAAATTAGAGATGAGCGGGTTCGGTTCCTCTGAATCCGAACCCGCCCGAACTTCATGTTTTTTTTCACGGGTCCGAGCGACTCGGATCTTCCTGCCTTGCTCGGTTAACCCGAGCGCGCCCGAACGTCATCATCCCGCTGTCGGATTCTCGCGAGGCTCGGATTCTATCGCGAGACTCGGATTCTATATAAGGAGCCGCGCGTCGCCGCCATTTTCACACGTGCATTGAGAGTCATAGGGAGAGGACGTGGCTGGCGTCCTCTCCGTTTAGAGAAGAGAGAGACACAGTAGAGACGAGAGAGACACAGTAGTAGTAATTTTGGGGAGCATTATTAGGAGGAGTACTACTATACTACTATACTACTTGCTGAAGTGATATAGATTAGATAGTGTGACTGTAAGTGTATTGTATTATCTGACTTGTGGGGGAGACACTGACAGTGGGGAGCAGTTAGAGTCTGAGAGCAGGACTCAGGAGTACATATAACGTACAGTGCACACTTTTGCTGCCAGAGTCAGTGCCACACTGCCATTGTTGTGACCACACTGACCACCAGTATAATAATATATTTTGTGATTGTCTGCTTAGGACTCGGAGTACTAGTTGCAAGTTGCAACGTGAGTGACCTGACCACCAGTTTAATAATCAATCACCACCAGTTTAATATATATATATATATATATATATATATATAATTGTATATAATATATATATATATATATATATATAATATTGTATACCACCTACCTGTGGTTTTTTTTTTTTTCATTCTTCTTTATACATACTACTATAGTAGCTTACTGTAGCAGTCTGCGGTGCTGCTGACCTGACAGTGTCCAGCAGGTCCGTCATCAGTCATTACATAATAAATATATATAGTACCTGTCCGGCTGCAGTACTAGTGATATTATATTGATTTCATCTCATTATCAATAATTTATCATCCAGTCTAGACTCTATATTAGCAGCAGACACAGTACGTTAGTCCACGGCTGTAGCTACCTCTGTGTCGGCACTCGGCAGTCCATCCATAATTGTATACCACCTACCCGTGGTTTTTTTTTTTTCTTTCTTCTTTGTACATACTACTATAGCATAGTAGCTTACTGTAGCAGTCTGCGGTGCTGCTGAGCTGACAGTGTCCAGCAGGTCCGTCATCAGTCATCATTACCTAATAAATATATTATCTACCTGTCCGGCTGCAGTACTAGTGATATTATATATACATACATATATATATTGATTTCATATCATTATCATCCAGTCTATATTAGCAGCAGACACAGTACGTTAGTCCACGGCTGTAGCTACCTCTGTGTCGGCACTCGGCAGTCCATCCATAATTGTATACCACCTACCCGTGTTTTTTTTTTTCTTTCTTCTTTGTACATACTACTATAGTATAGTAGCTTACTGTAGCAGTCTGCGGTGCTGCTGAGCTGACAGTGTCCAGCAGGTCCGTCATCAGTCATCATTACCTAATAAATATATTATCTACCTGTCCGGCTGCAGTACTAGTGATATTATATATACATACATATATATATTGATTTCATATCATTATCATCCAGTCTATATTAGCAGCAGACACAGTACGTTAGTCCACGGCTGTAGCTACCTCTGTGTCGGCACTCGGCAGTCCATCCATAATTGTATACCACCTACCCGTGTTTTTTTTTTTCTTTCTTCTTTGTACATACTACTATAGTATAGTAGCTTACTGTAGCAGTCTGCGGTGCTGCTGAGCTGACAGTGTCCAGCAGGTCCGTCATCAGTCATCATTACCTAATAAATATATTATCTACCTGTCCGGCTGCAGTACTAGTGATATTATATATACATACATATATATATTGATTTCATATCATTATCATCCAGTCTATATTAGCAGCAGACACAGTACGTTAGTCCACGGCTGTAGCTACCTCTGTGTCGGCACTCGGCAGTCCATCCATAATTGTATACCACCTACCCGTGGTTTTTTTTTTTCTTTCTTCTTTGTACATACTACTATAGTATAGTAGCTTACTGTAGCAGTCTGCGGTGCTGCTGAGCTGACAGTGTCCAGCAGGTCCGTCATCAGTCATCATTATCTAATAAATATATTATCTACCTGTCCGGCTGCAGTACTAGTGATATTATATATACATACATATATATATTGATTTCATATCATTATCATCCAGTCTATATTAGCAGCAGACACAGTACGGTAGTCCACTGCTGTAGCTACCTCTGTGTCGGCACTCGGCAGTCCATCCATAATTGTATACCACCTACCCGTGGTTTTTTTTTTTCTTTCTTCTTTGTACATACTACTATAAAATAGTAGCTTACTGTAGCAGTCTGCGGTGCTGCTGAGCTGACAGTGTCCAGCAGGTCCGTCATCAGTCATCATTACCTAATAAATATATTATCTACCTGTCCGGCTGCAGTACTAGTGATATTATATATACATACATATATATATTGATTTCATATCATTATCATCCAGTCTATATTAGCAGCAGACACAGTACGTTAGTCCACGGCTGTAGCTACCTCTGTGTCGGCACTCGGCAGTCCATCCATAAGTATACTAGTATCCATCCATCTCCATTGTTTACCTGAGGTGCCTTTTAGTTGTGCCTATTAAAATATGGAGAACAAAAATGTTGAGGTTCCAAAATTAGGGAAAGATCAAGATCCACTTCCACCTCGTGCTGAAGCTGCTGCCACTAGTCATGGCCGAGACGATGAAATGCCAGCAACGTCGTCTGCCAAGGCCGATGCCCAATGTCATAGTACAGAGCATGTCAAATCCAAAACACCAAATATCAGTAAAAAAAGGACTCCAAAACCTAAAATAAAATTGTCGGAGGAGAAGCGTAAACTTGCCAATATGCCATTTACCACACGGAGTGGCAAGGAACGGCTGAGGCCCTGGCCTATGTTCATGGCTAGTGGTTCAGCTTCACATGAGGATGGAAGCACTCAGCCTCTCGCTAGAAAAATGAAAAGACTCAAGCTGGCAAAAGCAGTAGCACCGCAAAGAACTGTGCGTTCTTCGAAATCCCAAATCCACAAGGAGAGTCCGACTCCAATTGTGTCGGTTGCGATGCCTGACCTTCCCAACACTGGACGTGAAGAGCATGCACCTTCCACCATTTGCACGCCCCCTGCAAGTGCTGGAAGGAGCACCCGCAGTCCAGTTCCTGATAGTCAGATTGAAGATGTCAGTGTTGAAGTACACCAGGATGAGGAGGATATGGGTGTTGCTGGCGCTGGGGAGGAAATTGACCAGGAGGATTCTGATGGTGAGGTGGTTTGTTTAAGTCAGGCACCCGGGGAGACACCTGTTGTCCATGAGAGGAATATGGCCACTGACATGCCTGGTGAAAATACCAAAAAAAACAGCTCTTCGGTGTGGAAGTATTTCAACAGAAATGCGGACAACAGGTGTCAAGCCGTGTGTTGCCTTTGTCAAGCTGTAATAAGTAGGGGTAAGGACGTTAACCACCTCGGAACATCCTCCCTTATACGTCACCTGCAGCGCATTCATAATAAGTCAGTGACAAGTTCAAAAACTTTGGGTGACAGCGGAAGCAGTCCACTGACCAGTAAATCCCTTCCTCTTGTAACCAAGCTCACGCAAACCACCCCACCAACTCCCTCAGTGTCAATTTCCTCCTTCCCCAGGAATGCCAATAGTCCTGCAGGCCATGTCACTGGCAATTCTGACGATTCCTCTCCTGCCTGGGATTCCTCCGATGCATCCTTGCATGTAACGCCTACTGCTGCTGGCGCTGCTGTTGTTGCTGCTGGGAGTCGATGGTCATCCCAGAGGGGAAGTCGTAAGACCACTTTTACTACTTCCACCAAGCAATTGACTGTCCAACAGTCCTTTGCGAGGAAGATGAAATATCACAGCAGTCATCCTGCTGCAAAGCGGATAACTGAGGCCTTGGCATCCTGGGTGGTGAGAAACGTGGTTCCGGTATCCATCATTACTGCAGAGCCAACTAGAGACTTGTTGGAGGTACTGTGTCCCCGGTACCAAATACCATCTAGGTTCCATTTCTCTAGGCAGGCGATACCGAAAATGTACACAGACCTCAGAAAAAGAGTCACCAGTGTCCTAAAAAATGCAGCTGTACCCAATGTCCACTTAACCACGGACATGTGGACAAGTGGAGCAGGGCAGGGTCAGGACTATATGACTGTGACAGCCCACTGGGTAGATGTATGGACTCCCGCCGCAAGAACAGCAGCGGCGGCACCAGTAGCAGCATCTCGCAAACGCCAACTCTTTCCTAGGCAGGCTACGCTTTGTATCACCGGTTTCCAGAATACGCACACAGCTGAAAACCTCTTACGGCAACTGAGGAAGATCATCGCGGAATGGCTTACCCCAATTGGACTCTCCTGTGGATTTGTGGCATCGGACAACGCCAGCAATATTGTGTGTGCATTAAATATGGGCAAATTCCAGCACGTCCCATGTTTTGCACATACCTTGAATTTGGTGGTGCAGAATTATTTAAAAAACGACAGGGGCGTGCAAGAGATGCTGTCGGTGGCCAGAAGAATTGCGGGACACTTTCGGCGTACAGGCACCACGTACAGAAGACTGGAGCACCACCAAAAACTACTGAACCTGCCCTGCCATCATCTGAAGCAAGAAGTGGTAACGAGGTGGAATTCAACCCTCTATATGCTTCAGAGGTTGGAGGAGCAGCAAAAGGCCATTCAAGCCTATACAATTGAGCACGATATAGGAGGTGGAATGCACCTGTCTCAAGCGCAGTGGAGAATGATTTCAACGTTGTGCAAGGTTCTGATGCCCTTTGAACTTGCCACACGTGAAGTCAGTTCAGACACTGCCAGCCTGAGTCAGGTCATTCCCCTCATCAGGCTTTTGCAGAAGAAGCTGGAGACATTGAAGGAGGAGCTAACACGGAGCGATTCCGCTAGGCATGTGGGACTTGTGGATGGAGCCCTTAATTCGCTTAACAAGGATTCACGGGTGGTCAATCTGTTGAAATCAGAGCACTACATTTTGGCCACCGTGCTCGATCCTAGATTTAAAGCCTACCTTGGATCTCTCTTTCCGGCAGACACAAGTCTGCTGGGGTTGAAAGACCTGCTGGTGAGAAAATTGTCAAGTCAAGCGGAACGCGACCTTTCAACATCTCCTCCTTCACATTCTCCCGCAACTGGGGGTGCGAGGAAAAGGCTCAGAATTCCGAGCCCACCCGCTGGCGGTGATGCAGGGCAGTCTGGAGCGACTGCTGATGCTGACATCTGGTCCGGACTGAAGGACCTGACAACGATTACGGACATGTCGTCTACTGTCACTGCATATGATTCTCTCAACATTGAAAGAATGGTGGAGGATTATATGAGTGACCGCATCCAAGTAGGCACGTCACACAGTCCGTACTTATACTGGCAGGAAAAAGAGGCAATTTGGAGGCCCTTGCACAAACTGGCTTTATTCTACCTAAGTTGTCCTCCCACAAGTGTGTACTCCGAAAGAGTGTTTAGTGCCGCCGCTCACCTTGTCAGCAATCGGCGTACGAGGTTACATCCAGAAAATGTGGAGAAGATGATGTTCATTAAAATGAATTATAATCAATTCCTCCGTGGAGACATTGACCAGCAGCAATTGCCTCCACAAAGTACACAGGGAGCTGAGATGGTGGATTCCAGTGGGGACGAATTGATAATCTGTGAGGAGGGGGATGTACACGGTGATATATCGGAGGATGATGATGAGGTGGACATCTTGCCTCTGTAGAGCCAGTTTGTGCAAGGAGAGATTAATTGCTTCTTTTTTAGTGGGGGTCCAAACCAACCCGTCATTTCAGTCACAGTCGTGTGGCAGACCCTGTCACTGAAATGATGGGTTGGTTAAAGTGTGCATGTCCTGTTTATACAACATAAGGGTGGGTGGGAGGGCCCAAGGACAATTCCATCTTGCACCTCTTTTTTCTTTAATTTTTCTTTGCGTCATGTGCTGCTTGTGGAATGTTTTTTGGAAGGGCCATCCTGCGTGACACTGCAGTGCCACTCCTAGATGGGCCCGGTGTTTGTGTCGGCCACTAGGGTCGCTTATCTTACTCACACAGCTACCTCATTGCGCCTCTTTTTTTCTTTGCGTCATGTGCTGTTTGGGGAGGGTTTTTTGGAAGGGACATCCTGCGTGACACTGCAGTGCCACTCCTAGATGGGCCCGGTGTTTGTGTCGGCCACTAGGGTCGCTTATCTTACTCACACAGCTACCTCATTGCGCCTCTTTTTTTCTTTGCGTCATGTGCTGTTTGGGGAGGGTTTTTTGGAAGGGCCATCCTGCGTGACACTGCAGTGCCACTCCTAGATGGGCCCGGTGTTTGTGTCGGCCACTAGGGTCGCTTATCTTACTCACACAGCTACCTCATTGCGCCTCTTTTTTTCTTTGCGTCATGTGCTGTTTGGGGAGGGTTTTTTGGAAGGGACATCCTGCGTGACACTGCAGTGCCACTCCTAGATGGGCCCGGTGTTTGTGTCGGCCACTAGGGTCGCTTATCTTACTCACACAGCTACCTCATTGCGCCTCTTTTTTTCTTTGCGTCATGTGCTGTTTGGGGAGGGTTTTTTGGAAGGGCCATCCTGCGTGACACTGCAGTGCCACTCCTAGATGGGCCCGGTGTTTGTGTCGGCCACTAGGGTCGCTTATCTTACTCACACAGCTACCTCATTGCGCCTCTTTTTTTCTTTGCGTCATGTGCTGTTTGGGGAGGGTTTTTTGGAAGGGCCATCCTGCGTGACACTGCAGTGCCACTCCTAGATGGGCCCGGTGTTTGTGTCGGCCACTAGGGTCGCTTATCTTACTCACACAGCTACCTCATTGCGCCTCTTTTTTTCTTTGCGTCATGTGCTGTTTGGGGAGGGTTTTTTGGAAGGGCCATCCTGCGTGACACTGCAGTGCCACTCCTAGATGGGCCCGGTGTTTGTGTCGGCCAGTAGGGTCGCTTATCTTACTCACACAGCTACCTCATTGCGCCTCTTTTTTTCTTTGCGTCATGTGCTGTTTGGGGAGGGTTTTTTGGAAGGGCCATCCTGCGTGACACTGCAGTGCCACTCCTAGATGGGCCCGGTGTTTGTGTCGGCCACTAGGGTCGCTTATCTTACTCACACAGCTACCTCATTGCGCCTCTTTTTTTCTTTGCGTCATGTGCTGTTTGGGGAGGGTTTTTTGGAAGGGACATCCTGCGTGACACTGCAGTGCCACTCCTAGATGGGCCAGGTGTTTGTGTCGGCCACTAGGGTCGCTTATCTTACTCACACAGCTACCTCATTGCGCCTCTTTTTTTCTTTGCGTCATGTGCTGTTTGGGGAGGGTTTTATGGAAGGGACATCCTGCGTGACACTGCAGTGCCACTCCTAGATGGGCCAGGTGTTTGTGTCGGCCACTAGGGTCGCTTATCTTACTCACACAGCTACCTCATTGCGCCTCTTTTTTTCTTTGCGTCATGTGCTGTTTGGGGAGGGTTTTTTGGAAGGGACATCCTGCGTGACACTGCAGTGCCACTCCTAGATGGGCCAGGTGTTTGTGCCGGCCACTAGGGTCGCTTATCTTACTCACACAGCTACCTCATTGCGCCTCTTTTTTTCTTTGCGTCATGTGCTGTTTGGGGAGGGTTTTTTGGAAGGGACATCCTGCGTGACACTGCAGTGCCACTCCTAGATGGGCCCGGTGTTTGTGTCGGCCACTAGGGTCGCTTAGCTTAGTCATCCAGCGACCTAGGTGCAAATTTTAGGACTAAAAATAATATTGTGAGGTGTGAGGTTTTCAGAATAGACTGAAAATGAGTGTAAATTATGGTTTTTGAGGTTAATAATACTTTGGGATCAAAATGACCCCCAAATTCTATGATTTAAGCTGTTTTTTAGTGTTTTTTAAAAAAAACACCCGAATCCAAAACACACCCGAATCCGACAAAAAAAATTCGGTGAGGTTTTGCCAAAACGCGGTCGAACCCAAAACACGGCCGCGGAACCGAACCCAAAACCAAAACACAAAACCCGAAAAATTTCCGGCGCTCATCTCTACTTAAAATACATTTTTTTCTGTATTTTTTTCTAAGGGTGCATGGCCACACCTCCAGTGGTTAGGCCACACCCCCTGAAAAGTACCTGGGCCCAGCTAGGCTCTATACTGCCCTGCTTAGATTATATCTATGTGAATACTGCTTGGATTTATTCTCACGTGACCCCCAATCTGTTGCCATCAGAAAAGTAAGTGCCCACCCTAATTGCATTATAATTAGATACATGTTTATTTATAGTCAAGGTTCCCAGATCCCTAATAAGAGATGACAGAGGGGCAGAATGAAGGGTCCCGCTGCAGAGAAAGCATCTTTCCATCCACATCCGGCCTCCGGAGCAGGACGGGATTATGGGACAGATGAATTAACCTGGAGAAGGCATACGGAAGTGATAAACCACTGCAAGGTGATAAACGCACCAGCCAATCAGAGCCTAACTGTTAATTTACATATTGGAGCTGATTAGCTGGTGCGTTTATCACCTTACACTTATCACTGGTTTATCACTTCCTTATGCCTTCTCCAGGTTAATACATCTGCCCCTATATTAGTACAGTAGAATTATACAACCCCTCTGTGGGGACATTAGTGTGATACAGGCTGTCATGTACGGCGTGATACACGGAGGCAGGGCACTGTTACACGGAGAAGGGGACACATGCAGTACAGTGTGTTCTATCTGGTCAGGTTAACTCTTTGTTCCTCAAGAGTGGAAATAACTTTTACAGCAAAGTGTCGCTTCCCGCGGCCTTTCTTACTTCCATTATCCACTTCAGTGCATTAAACGTGCCGGGAGATGACTGGCGGATGTGCTGAATCCCACAACTTGTGCTTCAGATGGTAACATTCATTAATGTGAACATTACACCTCACTCTGGTGGTCATTCCGAGTTGTTCGCTCGGTAATTTTCTTCGCATCGCAGCGATTTTCCGCTATTTGCGCATGCGCAATGTTCGCACTGCGACTGTGCCAAGTAAATTTGCTATGAAGATTGGTATTTTACTCACGGCATTACGAGGTTTTTTCTTCGTTCTGGTGATCGTTGTGTGATTGACAGGAAGTGGGTGTTTTTCTGGGCGGAAACTGGCCGTTTTATGGGAGTGTTTGAATAAACGCTACCGTTTCTGGGAAAAACGCGGGAGTGGCTGGAGAAACGGAGGAGTGTCTGGGCGAACGCTGGGTGTGTTTGTGACGTCAAACCAGGAACGACAAGCACTGAACTGATCGCACTGGAAGAGTAAGTCTCGAGCTACTCAGAAACTGCACAGAGAAGTCTTTTCGCAATATTGCAAATCTTTCGTTCGCAAATTTGATAAGCTAAGATTCACTCCCAGTAGGCGGCGGCCTAGCATGTGCAAAGCTGCTAAAAGCAGCTTGCGAGCGAACAACTCGGAATGAGGGCCTCTAGGTAGAAGTTACGTCGCCTTCGCTTAGTTTATCGGGCCTTCTGTGCAACAGGGAGTTGGGGCTAACATGGACGAAAACTTTCTGAAGGCAACAAAGGGTGAATGAAAATGAAAATCCTCTGCGGCTTGTCTGTGTGTGGAAAAGCGCAGCAGCCTCCGGGCCGAGAGACGTGTACAAAAATGTAAATTCTAGGGAGGGCGAGGAACAGTTCGTAGCAAGTTTTGGATCATGTGAAGCTGAGCAAGAGGAACGGCAATCACATAATGTAGAGTCTGCGTTCTGGGAACAGGTCTCTTGCACAACAACAATCCGGAGAGATATCTGCTTTCTGTCAACGCAGGGTCATTTCTGACACCCGAAGCAAAAGAAGCCAAAATGCACCAAATTCTCTGCAGTTACATATTTGTGTGTTTTTGTAGGTTCTGTCGGCCGCAAATGAAGAATGTATGGCAAAGTAACTAGCGCGCCCAGGCCTAGGATGTGCCGCAAGGTTACCACGGCAGGAAAGAAGATGTGGCCCCAAAGTTCAGGATTTTATCAGATATTTTACAGCGTTGGACTTGCAGTAAAAAGATAATGGCCCTCATTCCGAGTTGTTCGCTTGTTATTTTTTTCTCGCAACGGAGCGATTAGTCGCTAATGCGCATGCGCAATGTTCGCAGTGCGTCTGCGCCAAGTAAATTTGCTAATAAGTTTGGTATTTTACTCACGGCTTTATGAAGAAATTTCTTCGTTCTGGTGATCGGAGTGTGATTGACAGGAAGTGGGTGTTTCTGGGCGGAAACTGGCCGTTTTATGGGTGTGTGTGAAAAAACGCAGCCGTTTCTGGGAAAAACGCAGGAGTGTCTGGAGAAACGGGGGAGTGTCTGGGCGAACGCTGGGTGTGTTTGTGACGTCAAACCAGGAACGAAACTGACTGAACTGATCGCAGTGGCAGAGTAAGTCTCGAGCTACTCAGAAACTGCTAAGAATTTTCTATTCGCAATTCTGCTAATCTTGCGTTCGCAATTCTACTATGCTAAGATACACTCCCAGAGGGCGGCGGCTTAGCGTGTGCAAAGCTGCTAAAAGCAGCTAGCGAGCGAACAACTCTGAATGAGGGCCAATATCCGGGGTGAGGACGCCCCTTGCAGAGGGGTCACTAAGGGCCTGTTTGTTGGACGCAAACAGATTAGCAAAATGTAAAGAAATCGGTTGTATTCACATTTCTGCAGCTGCGGCCCCCTCCAATTCATGTACCTGATGCTCCAGCAATAAGGCTGGTGCAGGCTCTGACTGGCCCACAGGGGAAACCCCGGTGGGCCCACCTCTACCTCTAGGGATCAGGTCCCATACTGTGCTCTTCAGTTATACATTATACGTATGTTACATTATATAGCACAGGACTAGGGTGTACGTTCTACAGTTACTAATCTGATACATTATCATGCATGCACTAGTAGGATTTACTATGGGGGTCATTCCGAGTTGATCGCTCGCTGCTGTTTTTCGCAGCATAGCGATCAGGCTAAAAACCGGCTGTTCTGCGCATGCGTATGGGCCGCAGTATGCACGCGCTAAGTACTTTCACACAAAACTAAGCAATTTTACACAGGGACGAGCGACGCTTTTCTGTCGCTCTGCTGATCGGTGAGTGATTGACAGGAAGTGGGTGTTTCTGGGTGGTAACTGAGCATTTTCAGGGAGTGTGCTGAAAAACGCCGGCGTGTCAGCCGCAAACGCAGGAGTGGCTGGAGGAATGGGGGA
Source organism: Pseudophryne corroboree (assembly GCF_028390025.1). Taxonomy (NCBI): domain Eukaryota; kingdom Metazoa; phylum Chordata; class Amphibia; order Anura; family Myobatrachidae; genus Pseudophryne; species Pseudophryne corroboree. The sequence continues at coordinate 19,560,251 of NC_086452.1, forward strand.
GTGATGGCCGAACGCAGGGCGTGTTTGTGACGTCAAAGCAGGAACTAAACGGACTGAGGTGATCGCAATCTAGGAGTAGGTCTGGAGCTACTCAGAAACTGCAGGAAAAGATTTTCAAACAATTCTGCTAATCTTTCGTTCACGGCGGCCTAGCGTGTGCACTGCTGCTAAAAGCAGCTAGCGAGCGATCAACTCGGAATAAGGGCCTATATACAGTATATTTATCAAGGGGCCTAGAAGATGTACTCTCTAATGGCTAGCCAAGCCTCTGTGGGGGTTGGCCGTGCACCTAAGCAAGGGCCCTAGCACTGCAATTCCCCAGTGGGCCCTTCGTGACCCAGTCCAACACTGGGCAGGTGGTGTGGTGTCACTGTGAGAACTGAAAACGCTAAACATGGCAGCACACCAGTGAAACGCACTGCACAGTTACTGGCCGGCAGGGGCGTATTATGAGAGGAGGGGCCTGTTTGCAGACTCCATCAGGGCCCCCTTTTCTTTAGCCAGCAGCGGTGTGTGTGTGTGTGTGTGTGTGTGTGTGTGTGTGTGTGTGTGTGTGTGTGTGTAAGCATTAGCAGACTCTAGCGCTGTGCTAGAGTCTACTAGAAGAGGTGCGAGTCTCAGGAAATATGGTGTGGTGGCCATTTTCCCAGCGATTTCCCTACTGCGCATGCACAAAACACTGGGAAAATGGCCGCCACATCATTTTCCCAGTAATTTAGCAGCGCTGCCGACGCGAGACTCTGGAGATGTGAGCATAGAAGAAATTGGTGCAGTGTGGGCCACATTACTGTACTTTAGCCATGTCTGGCCTGCATGCCCGCATCCTGCAAAGGCCCGCCCATTTCAGCCCTGGTCCCCCAGTTGTATGCAGTTGTGTGTCGGGCATCTGAAAAGACGCGCTTTGCAAAAAGATCAGATTGGATTGGGTCAGGTAATACCATAAGTAGGGAACTAAAAACGGGATGCATTTAGCGTCCTGGCTATTGGGATGCTGGCGGTCATGTGATCAACAGGGTTAGGGGGTTGGGGATAGGGACTAGGGGGTTACGGGTAGGTACTAGGGTGGTTAGTCCTAGCTGCCACCCCCAGATGGCTAGGATTAGGGTAGGGCATGGTTGGGGGTGGTGCCGTGGAAATACTTACCCCCTCCGATGTCGGGATCTTCAATGGCGGAATGCCGCAGTCGATCATATGACCGCCGGGATCCTGACATCCGGGATATAATATGTATTCCAGTAAAAACTCTAGTTGGGTTTCACCCATTGAGTAGTTACGACATCTTCTCAGTTCATTACTAGCAAAAGACGCCTATTTGATACATTGTTGCTTTTGCAAAAAATATGGATGAAAATAATGACGGTACAAACTTTCTAAATAACTTTTTCATTGGCTCAATAAAAGTAACTTTCCATTGGTCCAATACCGCACCCACACATTTTACACACATTTATTTTCATTAAATTAAATAAATGTAAAAAAGTTTATGGCCACGATTTACTGTAGACACAATTTTTTTAATGGAAAAACATTACTGTCAATAAAAATGAACGCCTGTTTTTCAGAAACTCGTACACCCGCACAAGCAGCGATGAACAAGTCATCCATTGTAATATATTGGGAAACTTCCCGTAGCCCTTTCCAGATGCGTTCTTACTTCTTACAGTTACTTTTGGGCTCTTTGACTAATATGTAAGTGTAGTGATGGTGATGCAATTTATACTATGAGGGGATCAATGTTTGTGTTGGGCTGGTCCTTTTGGCATAGCGTGCGACACAGGCCTGGATAATGACACACGCAGTGCGCGTTTCATGACGGTTTTGTAATAGCTGTAAAAGTGAACACACAATCCAGACCTGAGGATTCTCCAGTGTAAAGAGGAATTTATATCATCTGTAGCTGAGTCATACAAAAAAAGCACCTGATTACTACACTCTAATTCATAGATGCACATAGGCCCTCATTCCGAATTGTTCGCTCGCAAGCTGCTTTTAGCAGCTTTGCACACGCTAAGCCGCCGCCTACTGGGAGTGAATCTTAGCATAGTAAAATTGCGAATGAAAGATTCTCAAAATTGCGATTACACACCTCTTAGCAGTTTCTGAGTAGCTTCAAACTTACTCGGCATCTGCGATCAGTTCAGTGCTTGTCGTTCCTGGTTTGACGTCACAAACACACCCAGCGTTCGCCCAGACACTCCTCCATTTCTTCAGCCACTCCCGCGTTTTTCCCAGAAACGGTAGCGTTTTTTCGCACACACCCATAAAACGGCCAGTTTCCGCCCAGAAACACCCACTTCCTGTCAATCAAATTACGATCACCAGAACGAAGAAAAAACCGTGAGTAAAATACCTAACTGCATAGCAAATTTACTTGGCGCAGTCGCACTGCGGACATTGCGCATGCGCATTCGCGACTAATCGCTCCGTTGCGAAAAAAAAATAACGAGCGAACAACTCGGAATGACCCCCATAATCCTGATGTTTACACACACCTCCAGTGTTCTTAGATCAGCGCACATGCGGATCTAGGCTGCGATGTCGCTCTCAGTGATATGTTGCATGTGGGGGCCACAATGGGAAGCGTTCCTGAAAACATGGTGTTGTGGGCCCTGTTTTCTGGGTGTGCTGAAGCCAGCGGCTGCATCCTCTGAGGGTTACTCAGACGTGCATTATGCGAAAGTGCATATAGTTGTGATAAGTGAAATTACTGCACGATAAGCGCTTTAATTCAAACCACGGTAAACAAAGATTTTACTCAAAATCCTAACAGTCGGCATGTCGACTAACAGGGACTATTCCCTCTCCTGGGTGACTATCCCCCCTTCCCGCCGGCATTCTAAACACCGGGATACCGGCTATACTCTGCTGTAGTGTGCTGTATCCAGACTCACAAGTGGCTGTGCTCTTTAAGTGACTGTGTATAGGGCGCACATTGCTCAAAGCTGCGCTATTCTCTGCTGTAATGGCTGTACTGAGACTCCGGACTCACAAGTGGCTGTGCTGTACTGTACTGTGCTGTAAATTGTACTGGTTGGTGAGCTTTACCCTAGTGCACTTTGATCACGTGCCACACGCTGCTGTATGCTGTACTGTACTGTGCTGTAAATTGTACTGGTTGGTGAGCTTTACCCTAGTGCACTTTGATCACGTGCCACACGCTGCTGTATGCTGCACTGTACTCTACTGTAAATTGTACTGGTTGGTGTGCTTTACCCTAGTGCACTTTGATCACGTGCCACACGCTGCTGTATGCTACACTGTACTCTACTGTAAATTGTAATGGTTGGTGTGCTTTACCCTAGTGCACTTTGATCACGTGCCACACGCTGCTGTATGCTGCACTGTACTCTATTGTAAATTGTAATGGTTGGTGTGCTTTACCCTAGTGCGCTTTGTTCACGTGCCACACGCTGCTGTATGCTGCACTGTACTCTACTGTAAATTGTACTGGTTTTTGTGCTTTACCCTAATGCGCTTTGTTCACATGCATCTATAAGCCCTGTGATCCTTGAAGTTTGAACCGAGCTGCAAGTAAACAAAAAAATATATCTATTGTGTGTACTGTTTGGTGCACTTTACCCAAATACGCTGTGGCAATGTTTCACAGATGTGCTATAAACTGCCGTTTGTTTGTGCCGCTGCTCTGTCGCTTAGTAACAAGCCAGCTCGCTGCAGCCTTTACCCAATATTGGTGAAAACAATATTGTGAGCAGTGAGGTGGTCAAAATTGACTGGAAATGACTGGAAATTAATGTTATTGAGGTTAATAATACTCTAGGAACAAAAAAAGGCCCAAATTATGTGATTGTAACTTTTTTTTGTAAATTTTTGAAAAAAATCCAAAACCAGTCACAGCGGTTTGGCAAATCCGAATCCAAAGTCGGGCGATGAATCAGAGCCAAATACAGCAAAAATGGTCCAGCGCACATCTCTACAAAATACATAATATATACAAATTCTATATTCCTTCTATGTGCGGTTCTTTCCTGGACATGCCAGTGTGGCACTGATGTGGCTGCTGTCTGACAATGTAACCAGTCTGGGGAGATATTTTTGTAGCATTGTGAAATACATGAGGCTGGTTATGTGTTTGTTGTTATGTGAGGCCAGACCCTGGCGCCCGGGAATCCCTGTGTAACATGATCACTTCTTCTTACTAATTGTGTACAGAGGATCTGTGACTTGTTCCGCCCGTCACATGTGTCACTGTGTTCCGCCCGTCACATGTGTCACTGTGTTAGTGAAGGCACCCGCTGTAACGCTGGCACCAAGGGGCATACTGATCACGGGCGGACATCATAAACTTTCTATGGTCTGATGTCGGACCGCATGACATCATTACACAATAACCTTTAAAATAAATATGAACTAGCTTAAGTTATCTGGAAATAATTGACACAGAGAAATAACGACACAGACAACTGAAATGCCATTAAAATCGGTCAACCGTATTTATTATGATATATTTAAACTAAGAATGGTGGCAATAAGAAAGAACGGCCAGACCAACAGTGACATTACGACTTAATGCCGCTACGCATGTCCACGACATGACTTCTTTATCTCATTGGCTTACGCCAATAAGTGCTGAGTTTCCAACTCTCTCCCCAATACACCACAATAGAGCCGGCCAGACAGCCGAGCCCCAATGACCCCCGGTAAGGAGGGCCAGAGTATACGATGTATTGGTCAAAAAGCGCACCCACAAACAGCGGCGCAATAGCCACTGTAACTGCCGTTCTTTCCCGCCACACACCGGCCTGTAAGGAGCCGGTGCCGCCACCATACCCTGACTAACAACGGCCTAAGCGCTAACTAACTAAAACTAACCCGAAAACTACACTCCAACCTAAACAAATGCCCTCATCAGACAAAAAGGACGCCATCAGGGCTACAGAAATGGGCGTCCTGAAAACGAGTAAGGTGCGGGGAGTGGAACGACCTGTCCCGAAGTGAAAACCTGCAAAACCTGCCGCAGAGGGCGCAGGCAAATAGCACCCTCTGGGTTCTCAGGAGAAAAGCAGGGCAAAATCCCACGGGACCCCCACCGTTCAAACGGTGACGAGTGGCCAAAAAAGGCTACAGGTCGAGTACAGTCGAGGAGAGACGAAAAGACGGGGAAACGAGTCAGAGCAAAGGCACTCCCGCAGAACCCGCCAAAAACGTAGCGGCTAGCAAAGGCACCCCAACACCGACCCGCCTGCCCGCCATCCCGTCGTCCCTCGAGTGAACTGAAAAGAAACCAAGGAGAACAAGAAAAATTTGAGGCAAACCAGAAGAAGGAGTGGTATTCATGTGACTGGCGGTCGGGTGACCGACGGTCACATGACCTCCACTGGCATCCCGCTCCCTCACTATCCCGATGGTCGGCATGCCGACCAACAGGGACTATTTCCACTTGTGGGTGTCCACGACACCCATAGAGTGGGAATAGAACCCGTGGCGACCGCAGGTCGCCACCGAGCCCGCAGCGTGGCGAGCGCAGCGAGTCCGCAAGGGGCTTGCTGCACTCGCCCCTCCCCGCCGGGATCCCGGCGTCGGTATGCTGCCGGGATCCCGGCGTCGGTATGCTGACCAGCGGTCTCCTGACCGCCGGTCAGACATACTACACCCCAGAAGAAGGCCTGCCGGAAACTGGACAATGGAATTACCTGACATAGCGCTTGTAGGCATTGGATTTCCATCGACCAAGCGATTTAATCTCAGTCTCAGAAAAACCCAATGAAGCGGCTGTTGTCGCAGCACCAATACGAAAGGAATGTGTGCCATACAGTGATGGCGACAATCCCAACGCAAGGATGCCTTGCTTAAATACCCTCCGGAATTGGTACAACGTCAAAGGAGACCCATCAAGGTGGGCAAGCCACGCTCCGCCACCACGTGGCCGGGAGTCACCATACACGTGTGCCAAGGTTACGGCACAGACGCTAGTGTTAGGGCAGGCAGGCAAGGTAATCCAATGCCCACGCCCCAACTGATCCGTCTTAGAACGGCTCAATTTGCACAGTAACGTATCCCCCAGAAACACCTGGGACTCAAGCAAAGGAGGGGCCGCGGACCTGGAGGGGGCCACCAACTCGCCGATCCGAAAGGCTCCGTGAAAAGTCATCACAAAGGCAAGCGGAAAAGCAACACCTCATACTGAGAATCGCAAACGGATGGTAAGACCTCCATCAGGCGACCCAACAGCGCAACCGATATAGGACGCCTGCTGTCCACAGACACAGGGGTGCCACGAGCCCAGCCCTGCAAACAGCGTCTCACCAAAAAGCTTTTAGTGAAATCGTGGCTACCCTGTAAATGCAGAAAAAAGGAGATTCCTGCCAGCATCTGGCTGACAACAGCGCGCGACCTCCCAGCTACGTACAGACGCCAGACAAAATCCAACAGTAGTTGAAAGGAAGGCTAACCTTCGTTCCGCCTGTGCGCAATAAATGCCTCCCACCAATGGAATGCCGCTCGATATTTCACCAGCGTGGCTGGAGCCACCGACTGGCTGGCCAAAGCAGTTATCCCAGCCATATAACCTGCCAGCAATAAGAAGGGCAAACGTCACCTGTAAGCGCCGCCGCAGGAGCCAACGCTCGAAACCGAGACCACTGTTGTCTAGAGAGAGCATCGGCAATGCCGTTGTCAACCCCTGGGACGTGCCGCGAAACGAAGTGAACATTAAGATGCAAACAGAGCAAGACCAGGCGGGCCAACAAGCAAAGAACTGGAAGCGTAGAAGATCGCTGCCCATTGATTGCCTGAACCACGCCCAGATTGTCACACCAAAAGACCACGTGCCGGTCTCTGATCCGCTCCCCCCACAGTTCCAATGCAACGGCAATGGGAAACAGTTCCAGCAACAAAGGGTTGCGGGTTAAGCCCTGCCGGAACCAGGAGTCCGGCCAAGGGGCAGCGGACCATGCACCATCGAGATACGCACCGTATCCCCAGGAATCCGACGCGTCGGTGAACAACTGGATACCTGGGCTGTGGACCGCATCAGACAGCCAAATGGCTGCGCCATTAAACTCATGCAGAAAGGCATCCCAAACTCGCAGATCCCTGCAAATCTCGGATGACAGTCTAATGAAGTGATGCGGCCTAGGAGCGCCAGCCGTCGCCCGCTCTAATTTGCGACAAAATATTCTACCCATGGGAATGACCCTGCATGCAAAATTGAAAAGACCGAGAAGGGATTGGCACTGGCGCAAGGTAACCTTGCCATCCGCCAATGCCCTCTCAATACTCTCATGCAACTTGGCAACTTTGTCTAAGGGCAATCGGCAGCATCCCGCCTCAGTATCCAGTTCGATGCCTAGATACGAGAGGCGGGTGCAAGGACCCTCACATTTTTCCGGAGCGATTGGTACCCCGAACTCGGAAAAAAGTGCTTTCAAGGAGAATAGCAGCCAAGCACACCTGTCCGAGCCGCAAGGCCCGACGCACAGGAAATCGTCTAGATAATGTGCGACTCCCGGTTCACCTGTCCCAGTGCAAACGCACCAATGGGGAAATGAACTAAAAGCCTTGAAAAAAGCACAGGAGACTGAGCAACCCATGGGTAGGCATTTGTTGATGTAAAAGCCGTCGTCCAGCCTATAGCCCATGAAACTAAACGAATCAGGGTGCAATGGCAAAAGACGAAATGCAGATTCCACATCAACTTTACCCAATAACACATGAGGGCCCGCCACTCTGACTAATTTCAAAGCGTCATCAAACTATTGATACGTAACCGAGGATAGCGTCTCGGGGATCGCATCGTTAACCGAAGCGCAATGGGGGTAAGACAGGTGCTGGATTAGCCTAAATTTGCCAGGAGTTTTCTTAGGGACGATTCCGACAGGGGATAAAACCAAATTCGGCAAAGGGGGTGCAGCAAAGGGGCCGGCCATGCGTCCCAGCTGCACCTCCTTGGCCATTTTCCCTTGCAGAACGTGGGGAAGCTCTCTGGCCGAGCGCAGGTTCCGAGGAGCTGAGTAAGGGACCTCGCCGCGAATGGGAAGGCGAAATCCCTCGGTAAAACCTTCCAGCAAAAATTGGGCCTGAGGGCGAAGTGGGTACCAAGTAAGCCATGTGCGCATGGCGTCCACCTGGACAGGGGAGGGGGCTTTACTTAGCACCAGTAACGCCGGAGGAACTGACCGGACCCGCACCGGCAGGCTTGGGACATTCCGTAGCCGGGTGGGAAGCTCCGCAGCGCAGGCAGCTGTGCCGGAAACTACATTTGGGCCCGGATCTGCAATTGCCGTTGTTAAAGGCAAAACAACGACCTTTGGATCCTCGGCCCGCGTTGGCCCGAAAGTAACCCCTGGCAGACGCACTAACGGGCTTGGCCGTAGAGGCTTCCGGAAGCTCGAGGGAGCCCTCCGTAACCTCAAGCCATACTTCAACGTCCTTGACTCTGAAAGCCATGAGATGCAGACCGTGTGTCAGGTCCGGGTGTTTTTGTGAATCCGTTAACCCGGAACCAACCACAGGTGTAGGTGCTGGGCTATGAAGAAAGCAGGGAGGACGAAGAAAGTTCCGATTCATATATTTATTCAAAATAACAATTCAGTAAAGGGTTAACTGACAAGTTGTTAATCATCATATTATACTGAAGTATTGCAGGAATAATATGCAAGAGAAAACTCAAAAATAAATAAAAGAAATGTTCATGGAAACATATGCAAAACAAGCTGATGAATAAATGTTGGATTGTCCAAATATAAACAAGCTTTGATGCTGAACTGCAGAATGTGATTAACTGGATAATGCAGACATGAAGAGATAACTGTAAGGATTTGCAATGGAGTTTTGAGAGTTAACTGAGAGACTGTGAAGAATTATCCTTGTTATGACAACATAGCAAATATAAACAAGCTTTGATGCTGAACTGCAGATTGTGTTTAACTGGTTAATGCAGACATGGAGAATTAACTGTAAGAATTGGCAATGGAGTTTTGAGAGTTAACTGAGAGACTGTGATGAATTATCCTTGTAATGACAACATAGCAAATAAAAGTACTGAATTGGGTTACTTGCGGGTTCCGGAGATCACTGTGAAACTGTAGTAGAAGACAAGGTGATGAATGGGTTAAATGCAGAGTTGAACAAACGAACAGCTGAGAGAAACGGAATCCTCCAGACTTTGAATGATAGGCAGACTGACAAGGTAACCTCATGCAGGACACTGGGAATCCAACTATTTCCAATAGGAGTGCAATTAACTGACAGCACAGCAGAGAGCCGGTAGATCTTTCAGCAGTGAAGGCTGCAGACGGACCTCTGGGAACGGAGGCGATATCTGGACCACGGGAATCACACAGGAATGCACGGAGAGAGCTCAGAGCTAGAGCACAGCTTTGATACAACAAAGCACTGGCCCAGAGTGACATAATCCCAGCCTACTTAAAGGCAGCACAAGCACGGGATTGGCTTACACCTGCCCACAGGTGTTTTCACAAGTGCTCAGTATTAGCTATTTGGTCTCCAACATGGCCACCTCCTATACAGCAGACACACCGCAGTGCCTTAGGCCATTTGGTCCCCGCACTCACAGTTCCCAGACTCTGCATTACCTGTGCCATTGATCACGCCGTGTCCCCACACGAGCGCACAGCACCGCGAGCAACCGCACTGGCAACGGATGAACCCCAGAACCCGCAAAGGTGAGAGACCGGTTCGTGACAGTACCCCCTCTTCTACGGGTGGTCTCCGAACACCTTTGAACCTTGTCAGGATTTTTGGAGAAGTATTTCTGTACCAGACTTGGAGCTTGAACATCTTCAGAGAAAACCCAGGATCTCTCCTCCGGACCGTAACCCTTCCAGTCGACCAGAAACTGTAAACGTCCATATCGGAAACGTAAGTCCACAATCTCTTTAACTTCAAATTCCTCATTCTGCAAAGAGTGAACTTTAGGAGATTTGGACTGGGTAGTACGGAACTTATTGAGAATCAAAGGCTTCAGTAAAGATGTATGAAAGGCGTTAGGAATTCTCAAAGACGGTGGCAACTTGACTTTGTATGACACAGGGTTGAGTACCTTTACAATGGGAAATGGACCAATGAACTTGGGAGCAAATTTCTTAGAAGGAACTTTGAACTTGAGATTGCGCGTAGAAATCCAAACTTGGTCTCCCACTTTGTAATTCGGTACAGTTTTACGTTTTCTATCTACAAAAGATTTATAACGAGCGAAAGTTTTGACCAAGGACTTACGTACACAACTTCAGATGCTAGATAGACGTTGAAGCTCTTGATCTGCTGCTGGAACCTCTAGGGCTGGCAATGGATGAAACCCTGGTGGAGAACTTCTTGGACTCTTATGTTGGGCACATTTAGGACATGCTGCTATAAACTCTTGGACATCGGCTTTGAGACGTGGCCACCAATAAGACTGTTGAATAAATTTGAGAGTCTTTAGAACCCCAGGATGACCCATGAAGGAAGAGGAGTGAGCCCAGGTAAGCAGCCGTTTTCGGAGACTTGTGGCGACAAAGGTCTTGCCAGGCGGAGGAACTGGAGAGGTTCGAGTCATTAAAAAGGACGTAGGATTCACAATGGCTTGATTCGTGGTAGCATCATTTAATTCAGAAGAAGCAAAGGACCGGGAAAGGGCATCTGCCTTTTTGTTCTGAGACCCTGGACGATAGGTGAGTTTGAAATCAAATCGTGAGAAGAAAAGCGCCCATCGAGCTTGTCGTGGATTCAAACACTGAGCTGACTGCAGATACAGAAGATTCTTATGATCAGTATAAACTGTAATGCGATGTTGAGCTCCTTCTAGAAGGTATCTCCACTCCTCAAATGCCAACTTGATGGCAAGTAACTCTTGCTCACCGATTGCATAATTACGTTCTGCCGGGAGGAACTTACGGGAGAAATATCCGCAGGGATGGACCTTTTTATCTTCAAAGACTTGTGACAACACAGCTCCTACTGCTTCTGTAGATGCATGCACCTCTAGTAGAAAGGGACGATTCAAATCAGGCTGTCGAAGAATGGGGGCTGACACAAAGGCTTGCTTTAAATCAGAGAAGGCTTTGATTGCTTCAGAAGACCAATTCGTAGGATTTGCTCCCTTGCGAGTTAGGGCTGTGATAGGAGCAGCTAACGTAGAATAATTCTTAATGAATCTCCTATAGAAATTAACAAAGCCAAGAAATCGCTGAATCCCCTTGAGAGTTGTAGGAGTGGACCAATCCCGGAAAGCTCGCGTCTCTGGGATGGATAGCGGATGAATTTGTCCCCTAGGAGGGGTCTTGCCCGGAACCAGGACGACTGGGCAGTCCCATTCACGATGAGGAGGTAGAGAGTCTGCTGCTTGCTTACTGGAAACATCCGCAAGGGATTGATACACCGGAGGTAGATCGGAAAGGCTAATTGACCGAAGAGGTACAATTGTAGCTACACAGTCCTTGGTACAAGATTTACCCCATGAAAGGACTTCCATGGTTTGCCAATTAAGTTGAGGATTATGTTTCTGCAGCCAAGGTAAACCAAGTATCACATCTTGAGAGGCTTTGAGAATCACGTAGAAGGAGAGGTATTCGGAATGGAGCTCACCAACTTTCATCTTGAGACATACGGTTCGATGAGTAATTATACCATCTGGAATTCGACTTCCATCCACTGCTGTAACGGCAACTGCTGCTTCCAGAGGCATGGTTTGAACTTTAGACCGTATGACAAAGGCTGAGGAGATGAAGTTCTCGGCTGCCCCGGAATCTAGGAGAGCTGAAACTTTCACTGTAGAACTTGGAACTTCTAATTGAATAGACAAGGTCGGCTCTTTCCCAGAACGTGATTCTAAAGTAACTCCTAGCTTAACCTCTCTTAAATAAGCTAGGAGGTGAGAGTTTCCCGGTCGGAGTTTGCAGAATTTAACTAAATGTTCGGAGGACCCACAGTACATGCAGAGGTTACCCTGTCGACGACGAAGTCGTTCCTCCTCTGTGAGGCGAGAGCGCCCAATCTGCATAGGTTCTTCAGTCATTACTAGAGACTGTGATGAAGAATCTTGTCGAGGTCTAGGATGATCACGTGGACTGGATCGCTCTGCCCTGGATTTCTCTAAACATCGCTCCCTGTAGCGTAGGTCAAGTTTGTTACAGAGAGAAAACAATTCATCCAGTTTAATTGGCACATCCCGGATAGTTAAATCATCCTTGATTCTTTCTGAAAGTCCATTCCAAAACGCGGCGATCAGGGCCTCCTCATTACAGTTTAACTCTGAAGACAACGTGCGAAACTGAATAATATATTGACTGACAGGACGTAAACCTTGACGTAGACGGAGAATCTCCAAGGATGCTGAGGTGGTCCTGCCTGGTTTGTCAAAGATTCTCCGGAAGGAAGATACGAACTCTTTGTAATTAGAGAGGATAGGATCACCTCTCTCCCATAATGGTGATGCCCACTCCAGAGCCTGACTGGAGAGGAGGGCAATAATATATGCAACCTTAGAACGAGCTGATGGGAAACTGGCAGACATCAGTTCAAACTGGATCTCGCATTGATTCAGGAATCCTCTGCAAAGTTTTGGAGTTCCGTCAAACTTACTCGGAGAGGGTAACTGCAAGCGGGACGTAGGCAGCGTCACAGGAGAAGCTGTAGTGGTAACTGGGACATCCGGGGTTAGAATCTGGACTTGGGACGTTCTAATAGCCGTATGAAGAGTCTCTAAACGGTCTGCCATAGTTTGCATAAACTGCACTATTTGTGTCTGTATAGACTCCTGGTTTTCCAGACGGGAAAGGATATCTGACGTAGCACCGCCTCCTGCGAATTGGTCACTTGACGGATCCATGTGGCCAGTGCTTACTGTCAGGTCCGGGTGTTTTTGTGAATCCGTTAACCCGGAACCAACCACAGGTGTAGGTGCTGGGCTATGAAGAAAGCAGGGAGGACGAAGAAAGTTCCGATTCATATATTTATTCAAAATAACAATTCAGTAAAGGGTTAACTGACAAGTTGTTAATCATCATATTATACTGAAGTATTGCAGGAATAATATGCAAGAGAAAACTCAAAAATAAATAAAAGAAATGTTCATGGAAACATATGCAAAACAAGCTGATGAATAAATGTTGGATTGTCCAAATATAAACAAGCTTTGATGCTGAACTGCAGAATGTGATTAACTGGATAATGCAGACATGAAGAGATAACTGTAAGGATTTGCAATGGAGTTTTGAGAGTTAACTGAGAGACTGTGAAGAATTATCCTTGTTATGACAACATAGCAAATATAAACAAGCTTTGATGCTGAACTGCAGATTGTGTTTAACTGGTTAATGCAGACATGGAGAATTAACTGTAAGAATTGGCAATGGAGTTTTGAGAGTTAACTGAGAGACTGTGATGAATTATCCTTGTAATGACAACATAGCAAATAAAAGTACTGAATTGGGTTACTTGCGGGTTCCGGAGATCACTGTGAAACTGTAGTAGAAGACAAGGTGATGAATGGGTTAAATGCAGAGTTGAACAAACGAACAGCTGAGAGAAACGGAATCCTCCAGACTTTGAATGATAGGCAGACTGACAAGGTAACCTCATGCAGGACACTGGGAATCCAACTATTTCCAATAGGAGTGCAATTAACTGACAGCACAGCAGAGAGCCGGTAGATCTTTCAGCAGTGAAGGCTGCAGACGGACCTCTGGGAACGGAGGCGATATCTGGACCACGGGAATCACACAGGAATGCACGGAGAGAGCTCAGAGCTAGAGCACAGCTTTGATACAACAAAGCACTGGCCCAGAGTGACATAATCCCAGCCTACTTAAAGGCAGCACAAGCACGGGATTGGCTTACACCTGCCCACAGGTGTTTTCACAAGTGCTCAGTATTAGCTATTTGGTCTCCAACATGGCCACCTCCTATACAGCAGACACACCGCAGTGCCTTAGGCCATTTGGTCCCCGCACTCACAGTTCCCAGACTCTGCATTACCTGTGCCATTGATCACGCCGTGTCCCCACACGAGCGCACAGCACCGCGAGCAACCGCACAGGCAACGGATGAACCCCAGAACCCGCAAAGGTGAGAGACCGGTTCGTGACACCGTGCTGCTTACGCCTGAACTCCGTGTCGTACCGAAGCCAGACGAGAGGCCTGTTAGAAAGGAACAGACCATGAATCATGTGCAGATAGCGCACGATGCCCGTGGCCTCTTCCGGGCGAGTCTCCAGGTAACAGGCTGCGAATGTGTAGAACCCCTTGAGCCAGTTAACATAGGACCTATATGCGTCCTCACCTATCCCACTCTTTTTCTTGGCCGCCACCAAAGCCTTGCGGGACTTGGATGTTAATGCGAAGACATCCACGTAAGATCCGCTATTGATACGATCCCGTATCCGTGGGCGGAGACCCCGCAAAACCTTGGTGTATGGGCAACGCATGACATCGCTGGGGCTGCCCTCTTCCGGACTACTGCTACCGTGCCTATGGCGGCGCGAACGCTTACTGCGCTTGTGGGAATGCCCGTGCCTGCGGCGTTTACCCTTGCCAACCTTCGCCTGGTCTTTGCCCTTGGCAGTCTCGGCCTTGGCACCCTGCTGACTCAACGCGCCATTACCATTAGTCTCACCGGACGGGGAGGCCTGGGAGTCCCGTCTCGTGGCAGCCGATGCGGAAGACTGGTCGCTGTCGCTGGAATCACTCTCTGCCATGTCCACCAGATCTGCAAAAGGAGAGGGAACAGAAGGTGCTAGCGAAGAGCCTGGCAAGTGGTTAAGTGCAGGCGCCTGCGCACCGGACCCAGTGGAAACAAGCGGCTGCTGACCTGCAGCAGCAGGGGGAGAGGCGCATAGCGACGTCAGCTGAGCGACCAGTGGGTGTGGACAGCAAGTCACCGAACTGGCCCGCCGACCCACCTGCAGATGACCGCGCCGTCAACAGGGGAGTCAAAATCCCTATAACAGAGACCAGCAGTGCAGAAACGGACGCCGTGTCCCCGTCCGAAGGAGAGGCCACTGTAGCAGGTGCAATAGGGGGAACCACGCTGCTCGCCGAAGGTACGCCGGCAGCCAAAGGCCAGCGGGGGGCAGCGGGCAGCGGGGGGCACAGCAGCAGCGGATCTTGCCCTGGTTCGGTGCCCTCCGGATGGCGCCGGCGCCCTCCGGAAGGCGGCGCCCCGGGCAAAAGTCCTGCTTGCCCGTGGCAAGATCCGCTACTGTTACATTACATAGAACACATACATGTACACACTCAAACTCACACATACATGTACATACACACAGAACACATACAAACACACACAAAGACAAACATAACACACACAAACACATAGAACACTCACACTTACATATACCCATACCTCCCAACTGTCCCGATTTTCGCGGGACAGTCCCGTTTTTTGGGGGACTGTCCCGCCGTCCCACGCGCGGGCCGCAGTGTCCCGTGGTGGGGGGGGGGGCAGTTGGGAGGCTCTGTCTCTCGCTGCCCTGCTTAGCAGAGCAGCGGTGAATAGACTAGAGTCAGAGGGAAAGGGGGCATGCCAGCGGCTCACAGAGCACTGGGCATGCCCCCTCAGTGACGAAAGTGGGGCGGGGCTCGCCCTCTCGTGAAGCCACGCCCCCTTTCCATAGGCCACACCCCTTTCGGGAGCGCGCGCGTGTGTCCCTCCTCCACCCAGGACAAAGTTGGGAGGTATGTATACCACACACATAGAACACAAACACACAAATAAAGTAAACACACACACACAAAGACACACATATAACACATACACACAAACACGTAGAACACACACACATAGAACACAGACTCACCTGCATATACACACACATAGAGCACATACATACACACATACATACAAAGTAAACACATACAGTATAACCACACTTACATATGTGATGCCCTGACCGTATGCCCCATAGTGGTGCTGTAGCCAGGTGAGGTGTGCTACCGCCGGACTTGCAGGAGCTCACAAACAAACATTTGGGACCCCTTTCTACGTGCGCTAAGCCCCCGCAGCCCCCACAGTGGATTGAGATGCGCTGGGGGCTGCGGAAGGGCTTACGTGCATTGCAGTGTAAAGAAAACCTTGAAATGCCCGCCGCCAAGGAGACAATCGCTAGAGGTCAAATGTGACCTCTAGCGTCTGTCTCCTTCTTGGCAAAGGCCATTTTAGGTGGGTCTTTTTACACTGCAATGTACTGAAGCCCTTCCGCAGCCCCCAGCGCGTCTCAGTCCACTGCGGGGACTGTGGGGGCGAGCTTTACTGGGTTGCTGGTTCTGTGTAGAGATGAGCGGGTTCGGTTTCTTTGAATCCGAACCCGCACGAACTTCACTTTTTTTTTCACGGGTCCGAGCGACTCGGATCTTCCCGCCTTGCTCGGTTAACCCGAGCGCGCCCGAACGTCATCATGACGCTGTCGGATTCTCGCGAGACTCGGATTCTATATAAGGAGCCGCGCGTCGCCGCCATTTTCACACGTGCATTGAGATTGATAGGGAGAGGACGTGGCTGGCGTCCTCTCCATTTAGATTAGATTTAGAAGAGAGAGAGAGAGAGAGATTGCTGTGATACTGTAGATTAGAAGAGAGTGCAGAGTGCAGACAGAGTTTAGTGACTGACGACCACAGTGACCAGTGACCACCAGAGACAGTGCAGTTGTTTGTTTTATTTAATATATCCGTTCTCTGCCTGAAAAAAACGATACACAGTCACACAGTGACTCAGTCTGTGTGCACTGCTCAGCCCAGTGTGCTGCACATCAATGTATTGTATATAAAGCTTATAATTGTGGGGGAGACTGGGGAGCACTGCAGGTTGTTATAGCAGGAGCCAGGAGTACATGATAAATAATATTATATTAAAATTAAACAGTGCACACTTTTGCTGCAGGAGTGCCACTGCCAGTGTGACTAGTGGTGACCAGTGCCTGACCACCAGTATATTAGTAGTATTGTATACTATCTCTTTATCAACCAGTCTATATTAGCAGCAGACACAGTACAGTGCGGTAGTTCACGGCTGTGGCTACCTCTGTGTCGGCACTCGGCAGGCAGTCCGTCCATCCATAATTGTATTATATACCACCTAACCGTGGTTTTTTTTTTCTTTCTTTATACCGTCGTCATAGTCATACTAGTTGTTACGAGTATACTACTATCTCTTTATCAACCAGTGTACAGTGCGGTAGTTCACGGCTGTGGCTACCTCTGTGTCGGAACTCGGCAGGCAGTCCGTCCATCCATAATTGTATTATAATATATACCACCTAACCGTGGTTTTTTTTTCGTTCTTTATACCGTCGTCATACTAGTTGTTACGAGTATACTACTATCTCTTTATCAACCAGTGTACAGTGCGGTAGTTCACGGCTGTGGCTACCTCTGTGTCGGAACTCGGCAGGCAGTCCGTCCATCCATAATTGTATTATAATATATACCACCTAACCGTGGTTTTTTTTTCGTTCTTTATACCGTCGTCATACTAGTTGTTACGAGTATACTACTATCTCTTTATCAACCAGTGTACAGTGCGGTAGTTCACGGCTGTGGCTACCTCTGTGTCGGCACTCGGCAGGCAGTCCGTCCAACCATAATTGTATTATATACCACCTAACCGTGGTTTTTTTTTCATTCTTTATACCGTCGTCATACTAGTTGTTACGAGTATACTACTATCTCTTTATCAACCAGTGTACAGTGCGGTAGTTCACGGCTGTGGCTACCTCTGTGTCGGCACTCGGCAGGCAGTCCGTCCAACCATAATTGTATTATATACCACCTAACCGTGTTTTTTTTTTTCATTCTTTATACCGTCGTCATACTAGTTGTTACGAGTATACTACTATCTCTTTATCAACCAGTGTACAGTGCGGTAGTTCACGGCTGTGGCTACCTCTGTGTCGGCACTCGGCAGCCCGTCCATAATTGTATATACCAGTGACCTAACCGTGGTTTTTTTTTTCTTTCTTTATACATACATACTAGTTACGAGTATACTATCTCTTTATCAACCAGTCTATATATTAGCAGCAGACACAGTACAGTGCGGTAGTTCACGGCTGTGGCTACCTCTGTGTCGGCACTCGGCAGCCCGTCCATAATTGTATATACCACCTAACCGTGGTTTTTTTTTCTTTCTTTATACATACATACATACTAGTTACGAGTATACTATCTCTTTATCAACCAGTCTATATATTAGCAGCAGACACAGTACAGTGCGGTAGTTCACGGCTGTGGCTACCTCTGTGTCGGCACTCCGCAGCCCGTCCATAATTGTATATACCAGTGACCTAACCGTGGTTTTTTTTTCTTTCTTTATACATACATACTAGTTACGAGTATACTATCTCTTTATCAACCAGTCTATATATTAGCAGCAGACACAGTACAGTGCGGTAGTTCACGGCTGTGGCTACCTCTGTGTCGGCACTCGGCAGCCCGTCCATAATTGTATATACCAGTGACCTAACCGTGGTTTTTTTTTCTTTCTTTATACATACATACTAGTTACGAGTATACTATCTCTTTATCAACCAGTCTATATATTAGCAGCAGACACAGTACAGTGCGGTAGTTCACGGCTGTGGCTACCTCTGTGTCGGCACTCGGCAGCCCGTCCATAATTGTATATACCAGTGACCTAACCGTGGTTTTTTTTTCTTTCTTTATACATACATACTAGTTACGAGTATACTATCTCTTTATCAACCAGTCTATATATTAGCAGCAGACACAGTACAGTGCGGTAGTTCACGGCTGTGGCTACCTCTGTGTCGGCACTCGGCAGCCCGTCCATAATTGTATACTAGTATCCAATCCATCCATCTGCATTGTTTACCTGAGGTGCCTTTTAGTTGTGCCTATTAAAATATGGAGAACAAAAATGTTGAGGTTCCAAAATTAGGGAAAGATCAAGATCCACTTCCACCTCGTGCTGAAGCTGCTGCCACTAGTCATGGCCGAGACGATGAAATGCCAGCAACGTCGTCTGCCAAGGCCGATGCCCAATGGCATAGTACAGAGCATGTCAAAACCAAAACACCAAATATCAGTAAAAAAAGGACTCCAAAACCTAAAATAAAATTGTCGGAGGAGAAGCGTAAACTTGCCAATATGCCATTTACCACACGGAGTGGCAAGGAACGGCTGAGGCCCTGGCCTATGTTCATGGCTAGTGGTTCAGCTTCACATGAGGATGGAAGCACTCAGCCTCTCGCTAGAAAACTGAAAAGACTCAAGCTGGCAAAAGCAGCGCAAAGAACTGTGCGTTCTTTGAAATCCCAAATCCACAAGGAGAGTCCAATTGTGTCGGTTGCGATGCCTGACCTTCCCAACACTGGACGTGAAGAGCATGCGCCTTCCACCATTTGCACGCCCCCTGCAAGTGCTGGAAGGAGCACCCGCAGTCCAGTTCCTGATAGTCAGATTGAAGATGTCAGTGTTGAAGTACACCAGGATGAGGAGGATATGGGTGTTGCTGGCGCTGGGGAGGAAATTGACCAGGAGGATTCTGATGGTGAGGTGGTTTGTTTAAGTCAGGCACCCGGGGAGACACCTGTTGTCCGTGGGAGGAATATGGCCGTTGACATGCCAGGTGAAAATACCAAAAAAATCAGCTCTTCGGTGTGGAGGTATTTCACCAGAAATGCGGACAACAGGTGTCAAGCCGTGTGTTCCCTTTGTCAAGCTGTAATAAGTAGGGGTAAGGACGTTAACCACCTCGGAACATCCTCCCTTATACGTCACCTGCAGCGCATTCATAATAAGTCAGTGACAAGTTCAAAAACTTTGGGTGACAGCGGAAGCAGTCCACTGACCAGTAAATCCCTTCCTCTTGTAACCAAGCTCACGCAAACCACCCCACCAACTCCCTCAGTGTCAATTTCCTCCTTCCCCAGGAATGCCAATAGTCCTGCAGGCCATGTCACTGGCAAGTCTGACGAGTCCTCTCCTGCCTGGGATTCCTCCGATGCATCCTTGCGTGTAACGCCTACTGCTGCTGGCGCTGCTGTTGTTGCCGCTGGGAGTCGATGGTCATCCCAGAGGGGAAGTCGTAAGCCCACTTGTACTACTTCCAGTAAGCAATTGACTGTTCAACAGTCCTTTGCGAGGAAGATGAAATATCACAGCAGTCATCCTACTGCAAAGCGGATAACTGAGTCCTTGACAACTATGTTGGTGTTAGACGTGCGTCCGGTATCCGCCGTTAGTTCACAGGGAACTAGACAATTTATTGAGGCAGTGTGCCCCCGTTACCAAATACCATCTAGGTTCCACTTCTCTAGGCAGGCGATACCGAGAATGTACACGGACGTCAGAAAAAGACTCACCAGTCTCCTAAAAAATGCAGTTGTACCCAATGTCCACTTAACCACGGACATGTGGACAAGTGGAGCAGGGCAGGGTCAGGACTATATGACTGTGACAGCCCACTGGGTAGATGTATGGACTCCCGCCGCAAGAACAGCAGCGGCGGCACCAGTAGCAGCATCTCGCAAACGCCAACTCTTTCCTAGGCAGGCTACGCTTTGTATCACCGCTTTCCAGAATACGCACACAGCTGAAAACCTCTTACGGCAACTGAGGAAGATCATCGCGGAATGGCTTACCCCAATTGGACTCTCCTGTGGATTTGTGGCATCGGACAACGCCAGCAATATTGTGTGTGCATTAAATATGGGCAAATTCCAGCACGTCCCATGTTTTGCACATACCTTGAATTTGGTGGTGCAGAATTTTTTAAAAAACGACAGGGGCGTGCAAGAGATGCTGTCGGTGGCCAGAAAAATTGCGGGACACTTTCGGCGTACAGGCACCACGTACAGAAGACTGGAGCACCACCAAAAACTACTGAACCTGCCCTGCCATCATCTGAAGCAAGAAGTGGTAACGAGGTGGAATTCAACCCTCTATATGCTTCAGAGGTTGGAGGAGCAGCAAAAGGCCATTCAAGCCTATACAATTGAGCACGATATAGGAGATGGAATGCACCTGTCTCAAGTGCAGTGGAGAATGATTTCAACATTGTGCAAGGTTCTGATGCCCTTTGAACTTGCCACACGTGAAGTCAGTTCAGACACTGCCAGCCTGAGTCAGGTCATTCCCCTCATCAGGCTTTTGCAGAAGAAGCTGGAGGCATTGAAGAAGGAGCTAAAAGGGAGCGATTCCGCTAGGCATGTGGGACTTGTGGATGCAGCCCTTAATTCGCTTAACAAGGATTCACGGGTGGTCAATCTGTTGAAATCAGAGCACTACATTTTGGCCACCGTGCTCGATCCTAGATTTAAAGCCTACCTTGGATCTCTCTTTCCGGCAGACACAGGTCTGCTGGGGTTGAAAGACCTGCTGGTGACAAAATTGTCAAGTCAAGCGGAACGCGACCTGTCAACATCTCCTCCTTCACATTCTCCCGCAACTGGGGGTGCGAGGAAAAGGCTCAGAATTCCGAGCCCACCCGCTGGCGGTGATGCAGGGCAGTCTGGAGCGACTGCTGATGCTGACATCTGGTCCGGACTGAAGGACCTGACAACGATTACGGACATGTCGTCTACTGTCACTGCATATGATTCTCTCAACATTGATAGAATGGTGGAGGATTATATGAGTGACCGCATCCAAGTAGGCACGTCACACAGTCCGTACTTATACTGGCAGGAAAAAGAGGCAATTTGGAGGCCCTTGCACAAACTGGCTTTATTCTACCTAAGTTGCCCTCCCACAAGTGTGTACTCCGAAAGAGTGTTTAGTGCCGCCGCTCACCTTGTCAGCAATCGGCGTACGAGGTTACATCCAGAAAATGTGGAGAAGATGATGTTCATTAAAATGAATTATAATCAATTCCTCCGCGGAGACATTGACCAGCAGCAATTGCCTCCACAAAGTACACAGGGAGCTGAGATGGTGGATTCCAGTGGGGACGAATTGATAATCTGTGAGGAGGGGGATGTACACGGTGATATATCGGAGGGTGAAGATGAGGTGGACATCTTGCCTCTGTAGAGCCAGTTTGTGCAAGGAGAGATTAATTGCTTCTTTTTTGGGGGGGGTCCAAACCAACCCGTCATATCAGTCACAGTCGTGTGGCAGACCCTGTCACTGAAATGATGGGTTGGTTAAAGTGTGCATGTCCTGTTTTGTTTATACAACATAAGGGTGGGTGGGAGGGCCCAAGGATAATTCCATCTTGCACCTCTTTTTTCTTTTCTTTTTCTTTGCATCATGTGCTGATTGGGGAGGGTTTTTTGGAAGGGACATCCTGCGTGACACTGCAGTGCCACTCCTAAATGGGCCCGGTGTTTGTGTCGGCCACTAGGGTCGCTAATCTTACTCACACAGTCAGCTACCTCATTGCGCCTCTTTTTTTCTTTGCGTCATGTGCTGTTTGGGGAGGGTTTTTTGGAAGGGACATCCTGCGTGACACTGCAGTGCCACTCCTAGATGGGCCCGGTGTTTGTGTCGGCCACTAGGGTCGCTAATCTTACTCACACAGCTACCTCATTGCGCCTCTTTTTTTCTTTGCGTCATGTGCTGTTTGGGGAGGGTTTTTTGGAAGGGACATCCTGCGTGACACTGCAGTGCCACTCCTAGATGGGCCCGGTGTTTGTGTCGGCCACTAGGGTCGCTAATCTTACTCACACAGTCAGCTACCTCATTGCGCCTCTTTTTTTCTTTGCGTCATGTGCTGTTTGGGGAGGGTTTTTTGGAAGGGCCATCCTGCGTGACACTGCAGTGCCACTCCTAGATGGGCCCGGTGTTTGTGTCGGCCACTAGGGTCGCTAATCTTACTCACACAGTCAGCTACCTCATTGCGCCTCTTTTTTTCTTTGCGTCATGTGCTGTTTGGGGAGGGTTTTTTGGAAGGGCCATCCTGCGTGACACTGCAGTGCCACTCCTAGATGGGCCCGGTGTTTGTGTCGGCCACTAGGGTCGCTAATCTTACTCACACAGCTACCTCATTGCGCCTCTTTTTTTCTTTGCGTCATGTGCTGTTTGGGGAGGGTTTTTTGGAAGGGACATCCTGCGTGACACTGCAGTGCCACTCCTAGATGGGCCCGGTGTTTGTGTCGGCCACTAGGGTCGCTTATCTTACTCACACAGCTACCTCGGTGCAAATTTTAGGACTAAAAATAATATTGTGAGGTGTGAGGTATTCAGAATAGACTGAAAATGAGTGTAAATTATGGTTTTTGAGGTTAATAATACTTTGGGATCAAAATGACCCCCAAATTCTATGATTTAAGCTGTTTTTTAGTGTTTTTGGAAAAAAACACCCGAATCCAAAACACACCCGAATCCGACAAAAATAATTCGGTGAGGTTTTGCCAAAACGCGTTCGAACCCAAAACACGGCCGCGGAACCGAACCCAAAACCAAAAACACAAAACCCGAAAAATTTCAGGCGCTCATCTCTAGTTCTGTGGGTGCTCCTCGATGTCCGTGGGTGCTCGGGCCCTGTCAGGAGAATCAATCGATCTCTGTTAAGAATAGAAATTGACAGGTTGCTATGGGATACCTCACTCTCCTGTTTTTAATAGGGCTCTGTGATAAACAGAGCCGCCCGTCTCTTTGCCTGTAGGCAGTTTTATAATAAGATGATCTGTGCACTGATAAATCCCTTCCCCTACTCTCCTTGGTAGTAATAACTAAAGATGTGCGCGGACTTGTGCTTTGGTATTGGTTCTAATGCACCATTGTGTTTTGGTTTTAGCAAAGCCAACCTCAAGTCTTTTGGTTCGGATTCGTATTTTGGTTCAGTATAAAATCGATTTTAAAAAAAAAATTGTGATAAAAATCGATAAAAACAGCTGATATCATGTCATTTTGTAATCTAGAACTCAAAATTTGGATTTAAAATACAAATTCCAAACCGTGGGAAGATTCAAACTAGGACTCAGTTCGGATTGGATCTCCTCGTGGGATCTAGACCAGGTTTTGGTATTTGTGGTGAGACCCGGTGATATATAGTACACACATGCCAACATGTTGAAAGGCCTAGTCGGAGCAGATGGACGCACTCAGGGAGCAAGAATCATAACCACAACCAACTCTATTCCAGCTGTGAAAATCTTTTTTTATTTTTTTATTTTGTAATAAGGCAGGCGGACCTATGTAGTAAAAAATAAGCGGTACCATGATTATACAAACAGCTGTCCTCGGCCACTGAGCTTACGGATGAGCTGGAGATGACCGTAGACCCGCATAGCGGCGCCGGTGATGCCGTCTCCTATCTGCCCTCTGTTCTCGGCTGTCTTTAGACGACACTAAATAAGACTTTAAATGTTCCAATGTCAATTTACAATTTTAGTGCTGAATTGATTAAAATATTCTTCCCCAATACGCGTCCCTCAGGCGTCTGCATGGCAGAAACCTTTTCACTTCAATACAAATATTATGTTCTTTCCTATTTTTGTAAATGGCTTTTTAACTTGTTTTAGTTCTCCTCATTGAGCTTAATTCTATAGCATCCCAAAGGTTAATGGCCAAACAAAAATTACATCCGTGGTTGAAAGAAACAGAATACAATTAGCAACTGAACAATGGAAATGGCAGTAGCGCAAATCACTACCGCCGCGGGTCTGACCCAGATTCTAATCTGTGATGTGTAGATCATTTTACTTCTGGCTTCTGAGTTCCTGTCTCTCTAGCTGGGCACTGACCAGTCCTGACACCACCGTATAATATATAATGTCCGGTCACTCCTGAGTTCCTGTCTCTCTAGCTGGGCACTGACCAGTCCTGACACCACCGTATAATATATAATGTCCGGTCACTGCTGAGTTCCTGTCTCTCTAGCTGTTCACTGACCAGTCCTGACGCCACCGTATAATATATAATGTCCGGTCACTGCTGAGTTCCTGTCTCTCTAGCTGGACACTGACCAGTCCTGACGCCACCGTATAATATATAATGTCCGGTCACTCCTGAGTTCCTGTCTCTCTAGCCGGGCACTGACCAGTCCTGACACCACCGTATAATATATAATGTCCGGTCACTGCTGAGTTCCTGTCTCTCTAGCCGGGCACTGACCAGTCCTGACACCACCATATAATATATAATGTCCGGTCACTCCTGAGTTCCTGTCTCTCTAGCTAGGTACTCACCAGTACTGACACCACCGTATAATATATAATGTCCGGTCACTCCTGAGTTCCTGTCTCTCTAGCTGGACACTGACCAGTCCTGACGCCACCGTATAATATATAATGTCCGGTCACTCCTGAGTTCCTGTCTCTCTAGCTGTTCACTGACCAGTCCTGACGCCACCGTATAATATATAATGTCCGGTCACTCCTGAGTTCCTGTCTCTCTAGCCGGGCACTGACCAGTCCTGACACCACCGTATAATATATAATGTCCGGTCACTGCTGAGTTCCTGTCTCTCTAGCCGGGCACTGACCAGTCCTGACACCACCATATAATATATAATGTCCGGTCACTCCTGAGTTCCTGTCTCTCTAGCTGGGCACTGACCAGTCCTGACACCACCGTTTAATATATAATGTCCGGTCACTCCTGAGTTCCTGTCTCTCTAGCTGGGCACTGACCAGTCCTGACACCACCGTATAATATATAACGTCCGGTCACTGCTGAGTTCCTGTCTCTCTAGCTGGGTACTCACCAGGGGTTCACTACGGCTGGCCGGCGGTCGGGCTCCCGGCGACCAGCATCCCGGCGCCGGGAGCCCGACCGCCGGCTTACCGACAGCTTGGCGAGCGCAAATGAGCCCCTTGCGGGCTCGCTGCGCTCGCCACGCTACGGGCACGGTGGCGCGCTACGCGCGCCACACTATTTTATTCTCCCTCTATGGGGGTCGTGGACCCCCACGAGGGAAAATAATTGTCGGTATTCCGGCTGTCGGGCTCCCGGCGCCGGTATACTGAGCGCCGGGAGCCCGACCGCCGGCAAACAGAAGACCACCCCTCACCAGTACTGACACCACTGTATAATATATAATGTCTGGTCACTGCTGAGTTCCTGTCTCTCTAGCTGGGCACTGACCAGTCCTGACACCACCGTATAATATATAACGTCCGGTCACTGCTGAGTTCCTGTCTCTCTAGCTGGGCACTGACCAGTCCTGACACCACCGTATAATATATAATGTCCGGTCACTGCTGAGTTCCTGTCTCTCTAGCTGGGCACTGACCAGTCCTGACACCACCGTATAATATATAACGTCCGGTCACTGCTGAGTTCCTGTCTCTCTAGCTGGGTACTCACCAGTACTGACACCACCGTATAATATATAATGTCTGGTCACTGCTGAGTTCCTGTCTCTCTAGCTGGGCACTGACCAGTCCTGACACCACCGTATAATATATAACGTCCGGTCACTGCTGAGTTCCTGTCTCTCTAGCTGTTCACTGACCAGTCCTGACACCACCGTATAATATATAATGTCCGGTCACTGCTGAGTTCCTGTCTCTCTAGCTGGGCACTGACCAGTCCTGACGCCACCATATAATATATAATGTCCGGTCACTGCTGAGTTCCTGTCTCTCTAGCTGGGCACTGACCAGTCCTGACACCACCGTATAATATATAATGTCCGGTCACTGCTGAGTTCCTGTCTCTCTAGCTGGGCACTGACCAGTCCTGACACCACCGTATAATATATAACGTCCGGTCACTGCTGAGTTCCTGTCTCTCTAGCTGTTCACTGACCAGTCCTGACACCACCGTATAATATATAATGTCCGGTCACTGCTGAGTTCCTGTCTCTCTAGCTGGGCACTGACCAGTCCTGACGCCACCATATAATATATAATGTCTGGTCACTGCTGAGTTCCTGTCTCTCTAGCTGGGTACTCACCAGTACTGACACCACCATATAATATATAATGTCCGGTCACTGCTGAGTTCCTGTCTCTCTAGCTGGGCACTGACCAGTCCTGACACCACCGTATAATATATAATGTCCGGTCACTGCTGAGTTCCTGTCTCTCTAGCTGTTCACTGACCAGTTGTTAGGGTCTCCTGCCCTATGCTGCCACGTCGTCATGGCAACCGGGAGACAAGTGCTAGCGGAGTAACCTGAGCGCAGCTGATACTCCGGTTCGAGTCTTTTGCTGTGCAGTGGTTACAGGCAGGGGATCCGGTGCTGGTTTTTGTGCTCACAGTCTGTGAGGTCTGAGTGGGGCGTGGACAGCACCTGCTTTATAAGGCCTCTTCTCAGGGTAAGCAGATGCTGCTGAATCTTTGTTGGTTAGTCAGTTCCTGAAAATTAGCCAGTACTGTGTAGCTTTGTATTTGTTATTGCTTACTGCAAATAGGCCTGGGGATTTGGTATTACACTCTGCCAATCCAGACCTAGCAGTAAGACTGGAGTCAGTCGTTTAGCCTGCTGAGGTTCTTTTGCTATTCTGTGAACCCAGCAGGTTTGTGGCTGTACTTTCAGACCTGCCTGCATAATCCTCTCTCACTGTGCAGGGCGTCCATGTGTCAGTTTAGTGGCAGTAAGCTGAACCTGGGCCCTGCAAGTGAGAATTAGGATTGTGGAGACTCTCCTTGTGTCTACTATTCCATCTCTGACCAAGGAGTTTGCTGCCACACCCGTTGGTAACCCTTTAGGGTTTTGCTGTTGCCCTTAGCAACAGCATTTCGGGTTCTCTACGGATTAAAACACAACATCTTGCTTTTTCCATCTGAGCATTTGTAATACTAGGGAGACACCCAGTTTCTTAGCCTCTGGGCTTCTCTGTTCACTTTGTGTTGGTTTTGTTACCCTATCACTTTCTGTGTACGTGATGTCATATTTCCCAGTCTGTCTGTTAGTTCATTTGTTTTGCATCCCTCTCTGTTCAGACACCAGTACATTCCTGCAGGCACTGGTGTGCATAACATATTCAGCAGCCCAATACTCCTGTTGAAATTTTGTGGGAATATGGAGCATACCCCTCAAAATACGTTGCAACAGGTGGTCGATCAGGTGCAGGTCCTGACTCGTCAATTTAGTGATTTGTCCATTAAAATGCACACCTCCCAGGCCGCTGGCGGAGCTCCCGCAGCAGCAGCACCTTCAGGGGTTAAGGAGCCGAAAGTAAATCTTCCGGATCGTTTTTCTGGAGATCGCTCGCAGTTCTTTTGTTTCAAGGAGAGCTGCAAGCTATATTTCCAGCTTAGGCCTCAATCTTCTGGGTCAGAGATTCAGCGGGTGGGCATAGTGATTTCCTTGCTACAAGGAGACCCACAGGTCTGGGCATATGGGTTGCAGCCTGACTGTCCGTCGCTTAAAAGTGTTGATGCTTTTTTTACGGCACTGGGCATGTTGTATGATGACCCTGACAAGACGGCCTCAGCCGAGGCTCAGATTTCGATCCTTAAGCAAGGGCGAAGGCCAGTTGAGGTTTACTGTACGGAGTTTCGGAGGTTGGCCCATGATACCCAGTGGAATGACCCAGCCCTGAGACACCAGTACCGAAGAGGTCTTTCTAACCAGATAAAAGACCAACTGGTACAATATCCCTTGCCTGATAGCTTGGATCAGCTCATGCAGTTATCCATCCGGGTGGATAGACGGCTGAGAGAGCGTAGGCTTGAAAGGGAGACCGAGGTTTCCTTCTTTCCCAAGGGAACCTCAGACTCTGAGGAATTTTCCGAGGAGCCTATGCAGATTGGGGCTACCCGCCTCTCCTCGCGTGAGAAGACGCGGAGGAGACAGCAGGTGTTGTGTTTGTACTGTGGGAATAAGGGTCATGTGGTAGTATCATGCCCAGAAAAGCCGGAAAACTTCAGGGCCTGAGGGTGATGGGAAATATCCTGTCAGGCCAGAAGTCAGAATTTCCCAAGAAGACTTTTATCATTCCGGTGACCTTGAAGATCCTCGGTCAAACTGTCATGACTGAGGCCTTTGTGGACAGTGGGGCCGACGGGTTTTTATGGACCGCCAATTCGCCCTGAAACACTCTGTTTCCATAGTACCCTTGGCGTCGGAAATTGAAATTTGTGGGTTAAACGGGGAACCATTATCCCAGGGTAAAATTACCTCTTGCACTAGCCAGATTTCTTTGTTTATTGGAGCCACACACTCTGAAAAATTGTCCTTTTATGTGACTGTCTGTACTTTTGCCCCATTGGTGTTGGGGTTACCCTGGTTAAGGGCCCACAATCCTCAATTTGACTGGGTCTCTGGGGAGATTCTTAGTTGGGGTACTGATTGTTTCAGGAGTTGCTTGAGCCTTCCAGTCAGGCTCTCGCAGCTAAGTTTGCCAGGATTGCCAGGGTGTTATGCAGATTTTGCGGACGTGTTCTCCAAAAAAGTTGCAGAGGTACTACCTCCCCATCGCCCCTATGACTGTGCCATTAATTTGTTGCCGAATGCTAAGCTTCCCAAGAGCAGGTTGTACTCCCTGTCACGTCCTGAGACTCAGGCTATGGCAGAGTACATTCAGGAGAACTTGGCTAAAGGATTTATCAGACCTTCACAGTCTCCAGTTGGGTCGGGGTTCTTCTTCGTGGGTAAAAAGGACGGTTCATTGCGACCCTGCATCGACTTCAGGGAATTGAACCGTATCACGATTAAAAACTCATACCCACTGCCTCTCATTTCGGTCTTGTTTGACCAGCTTCGTACTGCCACCATTTTTTCTAAGATTGACCTACGCGGTGCGTACAATCTAATCCGAATAAGAGAGGGGGATGAATGGAAGACTGCCTTTAATACCCACTCAGGGCATTATGAATATTTGGTGATGCCTTTTGGGCTCTGTAATGCCCCTGCAGTCTTCCAGGATTTCATGAACGATGTGCTCAGGGAATATTTGGATAGATTCTTAGTCGTATACTTAGATGACATCCTAATCTTCTCCCATTCCCTGGAGGAACATCGGAAGCATGTACGCTTAGTCCTCCAGAAACTCAGAGACCACCGGCTTGGGGCAAAGCTGGAGAAGTGCGAATTTGAAGTTCAGCAAATCGCATTTCTAGGATATATTATCTCCCCAGAAGGTTTCCAAATGGAGGGTTCCAAGGTACAGGCAGTCCTGGATTGGGTGCAGCCCACTAGTTTGAAGGCGCTTCAGCGTTTCCTGGGCTTTGCAAATTTTTATAGACGATTTATCGCTGGATTTTCGTCTATAGTGGCGCCCTTGGTGGCACTCACTAAGAAAGGGGCGGATGTTGCTCACTGGTCTCGTGAGGCCAAATCGGCTTTTGCCCGTCTCAAAAGGGCATTTGTCTCGGCCAAAGTGCTGCGACACCCAGATCCAGAGCGTCCTTTTGTGGTGGAGGTGGATGCCTCTGAGATGGGTATTGGGGCAGTGCTCTCTCAGATGGGAGTGTCTGATAATCGCCTTCATCCCTGTGCTTACTTTTCCCGTAAATTTTCGCCTGCCGAGATGAATTATGACGTGGGTAACCGGGAATTGTTGGCTATTAAGGATGCACTCGAGGAGTGGAGACACTGGCTTGAGGGGGCTAAGTTTGTGGTCTCAATTCTCACCGACCATAAGAATTTGGCATATTTAGAGTCAGCGAAGCGTCTCAATGCCAGGCAGGCACGATGGGCTTTGTTTTTTGCTCGCTTTAATTTTTTGATAACATATCGCCCTGGGTCAAAAAACATCAAGGCTGATGCGCTCTCGCGGAGTTTTGCTCCAATCCAAGAGACCACCGAGGAGCCGTTGCCCATTGTGTCCCCATCATGTATTAAAGTGGGCATTACCCAGGACCTCTTGTCATTAGTCCTTAGAGCACAGGAGCAGGCTCCTCCAGACCTTCCGGTAGGTCTTTTGTTTGTGCCTCCTAGGTTAAGACAGCGAGTGTTCTTGGAATTCCATGCCAAGAAGTCGGCAGGTCACCCGGGTATTGCCAGAACTCGGGAGTTGCTATCTAGGGCGGTGTGGTGGCCCTCGGTGACTAAGGATGTGGATCAGTGGGTTTGGGCATGTGACATCTGTGCCCGAAATAAGACTCCTAGAGGGGTTCCTGTTGGCCCATTACATCCACTCTCTATTCCATCTAAGCCATGGACCCACATTTCAATGGATTTTGTGGTGGACTTGCCCAAATCCTCGGGGATGACAGCCATCTGGGTTGTCGTTGACAGGTTTTCGAAGATGGCGCACTTCGTTCCACTGGTTGGGCTGCCATCGGCCAGACGCCTGTCTGAATTATTTATGCTGCATGTTGTGCGTCTCCACGGGTTGCCACTTGATGTGGTCTCTGACCGCGGATCCCAGTTTGTGGCCAAATTCTGGAGGGCATTTTGTTCCGATCTCCAGATTTCTGTCAGCTTGTCGTCAGGCTACCATCCGCAGTCTAATGGGCAGACTGAAAGGGTGAACCAGTCCTTGGAGCAGTTCCTCAGGTGTTATGTCTCCAAGTGTCAGACTGACTGGGTTGCTCATCTGTCCATGGCGGAGTTTGCCTATAACAACGCGGCTCACTCTGCTACAGGGATATCTCCCTTCCTTTGTGTGTATGGGCATCATCCTAAGGCCAATTCTTTTGACCCCCTGGACTCCACGCCTGGTGGTTCCTCTGTCGTTTCGGTCCTTAGAGGTATTTGGAGGAAAGTGAAGAAAGCCCTTGTGTCTGTGTCATTAGTGACCAAAAGGGTTTTTGATAAGCGGAAAAGACCCTGCAGCTTCAAATTAGGAGACTTCGTCTGGTTGTCTACCAAGAATTTGAAGTTGAGACAGCCATCTCATAAGTTAGGCCCCCGGTTCATCGGCCCTTATAAGATCACCAGGGTTATCAATCCAGTGGCATTTCAGTTAGATCTGCCCCGTTCTTTGGGTATCAATAAAACATTTCATTGTTCCCTTTTAAAACGGGCGATTAGTAATCCTTCTTCCAGAGGAAGACCTTCCCCTCTTCTGATACGTGGCCAGAGGGAGTTTGTTGTTGAAAGGATTCTTGACTCCAAGATGGTTCGGGGTCGGCTGTCATTTTTGGTGCACTGGAAGGGGTATGGCCCGGAGGAGCGGTCGTGGGTGCGCAGTTGTGATCTTCATGCCCCCAGACTGATACGCTCTTTCTTCTCGCAGTTCCCCGATAAACCCGGTGGTAGGGGTTCTTTGACCCCTCGTCAGAGGGGGGGTACTGTTAGGGTCTCCTGCCCTATGCTGCCACGTCGTCATGGCAACCGGGAGACAAGTGCTAGCGGAGTAACCTGAGCGCAGCTGATACTCCGGTTCGGGTCTTTTGCTGTGCAGTGGTTACAGGCAGGGGATCCGGTGCTGGTTTTTGTGCTCACAGTCTGTGAGGTCTGAGTGGGGCGTGGACAGCACCTGCTTTATAAGGCCTCTTCTCAGATTAAGCAGATGCTGCTGAATCTTTGTTGGTTAGTCAGTTCCTGAAAATTAGCCAGTACTGTGTAGCTTTGTATTTGTTATTGCTTACTGCAAATAGGCCTGGGGATTTGGTATTACACTCTGCCAATCCAGACCTAGCAGTAAGACTGGAGTCAGTCGTTTAGCCTGCTGAGGTTCTTTTGCTATTCTGTGAACCCAGCAGGTTTGTGGCTGTACTTTCAGACCTGCCTGCATAATCCTCTCTCACTGTGCAGGGCGTTCATGTGTCAGTTTAGTGGCAGTAAGCTGAACCTGGGCCCTGCAAGTGAGAATTAGGATTGTGGAGACTCTCCTTGTGTCTACTATTCCATCTCTGACCAAGGAGTTTGCTGCCACACCCGTTGGTAACCCTTTAGGGTTTTGCTGTTGCCCTTAGCAACAGCATTTCGGGTTCTCTACGGCTTAAAACACAACATCTTGCTTTTTCCATCTGAGCATTTGTAATACTAGGGAGACACCCAGTTTCTTAGCCTCTGGGCTTCTCTGTTCACTTTGTGTTGGTTTTGTTACCCTATCACTTTCTGTGTACGTGATGTCATATTTCCCAGTCTGTCTGTTAGTTCATTTGTTTTGCATCCCTCTCTGTTCAGACACCAGTACATTCCTGCAGGCACTGGTGTGCATAACACCAGTCCTGACGCCACCGTATAATATATAATGTCCGGTCACTCCTGAGTTCCTGTCTCTCTAGCTGGGTACTCACCAGTACTGACACCACCATATAATATATAATGTCTGGTCACTGCTGAGTTCCTGTCTCTCTAGCTGGGCACTGACCAGTCCTGACACCACCGTATAATATATAATGTCCGGTCACTGCTGAGTTCCTGTCTCTCTAGCTGGGCACTGACCAGTCCTGACACCACCGTATAATATATAATGTCCGGTCACTGCTGAGTTCCTGTCTCTCTAGCTGGGCACTGACCAGTCCTGATGCCACCGTATAATATATAATGTCCGGTCACTCCTGAGTTCCTGTCTCTCTAGCTGGGTACTCACCAGTACTGACACCACCATATAATATATAATGTCCGGTCACTGCTGAGTTCCTGTCTCTCTAGCTGGGCACTGACCAGTCCTGACACCACCGTATAATATATAATGTCCGGTCACTGCTGAGTTTCTGTCTCTCTAGCTGTTCACTGACCAGTCCTGACGCCACCGTATAATATATAATGTCCGGTCACTCCTGAGTTCCTGTCTCTCTAGCTGGGTACTCACCAGTACTGACACCACCATATAATATATAATGTCTGGTCACTGCTGAGTTCCTGTCTCTCTAGCTGGGCACTGACCAGTACTGACACCACCGTATAATATATAATGTCCGGTCACTGCTGAGTTCCTGTCTCTCTAGCTGGGCACTGACCAGTCCTGACACCACCGTATAATATATAACGTCCGGTCACTGCTGAGTTCCTGTCTCTCTAGCTGGGCACTGACCAGTCCTGACACCACCGTATAATATATAATGTCCGGTCACTGCTGAGTTCCTGTCTCTCTAGCTGGGCACTGACCAGTCCTGACACCACCGTATAATATATAACGTCCGGTCACTGCTGAGTTCCTGTCTCTCTAGCTGTTCACTGACCAGTCCTGACACCACCGTATAATATATAATGTCCGGTCACTGCTGAGTTCCTGTCTCTCTAGCTGGGCACTGACCAGTCCTGACGCCACCATATAATATATAATGTCTGGTCACTGCTGAGTTCCTGTCTCTCTAGCTGGGTACTCACCAGTACTGACACCACCATATAATATATAATGTCCGGTCACTGCTGAGTTCCTGTCTCTCTAGCTGGGCACTGACCAGTCCTGACACCACCGTATAATATATAATGTCCGGTCACTGCTGAGTTCCTGTCTCTCTAGCTGTTCACTGACCAGTCCTGACGCCACCGTATAATATATAATGTCCGGTCACTCCTGAGTTCCTGTCTCTCTAGCTGGGTACTCACCAGTACTGACACCACCGTATAATATATAATGTCTGGTCACTGCTGAGTTCCTGTCTCTCTAGCTGGGCACTGACCAGTCCTGACACCACCGTATAATATATAATGTCCGGTCACTGCTGAGTTCCTGTCTCTCTAGCTGGGCACTGACCAGTCCTGACACCACCGTATAATATATAATGTCCGGTCACTGCTGAGTTCCTGTCTCTCTAGCTGGGCACTGACCAGTCCTGACGCCACCGTATAATATATAATGTCCGGTCACTCCTGAGTTCCTGTCTCTCTAGCTGGGTACTCACCAGTACTGACACCACCATATAATATATAATGTCCGGTCACTGCTGAGTTCCTGTCTCTCTAGCTGGGCACTGACCAGTCCTGACACCACCGTATAATATATAATGTCCGGTCACTGCTGAGTTCCTGTCTCTCTAGCTGTTCACTGACCAGTCCTGACGCCACCGTATAATATATAATGTCCGGTCACTCCTGAGTTCCTGTCTCTCTAGCTGGGTACTCACCAGTACTGACACCACCATATAATATATAATATCTGGTCACTGCTGAGTTCCTGTCTCTCTAGCTGGGCACTGACCAGTCCTGACACCACCGTATAATATATAATGTCCGGTCACTGCTGAGTTCCTGTCTCTCTAGCCGGGCACTGACCAGTCCTGACACCACCATATAATATATAATGTCCGGTCACTCCTGAGTTCCTGTCTCTCTAGCTGGGCACTGACCAGTCCTGACACCACCGTTTAATATATAATGTCCGGTCACTCCTGAGTTCCTGTCTCTCTAGCTGGGCACTGACCAGTCCTGACACCACCGTATAATATATAACGTCCGGTCACTGCTGAGTTCCTGTCTCTCTAGCTGGGTACTCACCAGTACTGACACCACTGTATAATATATAATGTCTGGTCACTGCTGAGTTCCTGTCTCTCTAGCTGGGCACTGACCAGTCCTGACACCACCGTATAATATATAACGTCCGGTCACTGCTGAGTTCCTGTCTCTCTAGCTGGGCACTGACCAGTCCTGACACCACCGTATAATATATAATATCCGGTCACTGCTGAGTTCCTGTCTCTCTAGCTGGGCACTGACCAGTCCTGACACCACCGTATAATATATAACGTCCGGTCACTGCTGAGTTCCTGTCTCTCTAGCTGGGTACTCACCAGTACTGACACCACCGTATAATATATAATGTCTGGTCACTGCTGAGTTCCTGTCTCTCTAGCTGGGCACTGACCAGTCCTGACACCACCGTATAATATATAACGTCCGGTCACTGCTGAGTTCCTGTCTCTCTAGCTGTTCACTGACCAGTCCTGACACCACCGTATAATATATAATGTCCGGTCACTGCTGAGTTCCTGTCTCTCTAGCTGGGCACTAACCAGTCCTGACGCCACCATATAATATATAATGTCCGGTCACTGCTGAGTTCCTGTCTCTCTAGCTGGGCACTGACCAGTCCTGACACCACCGTATAATATATAATGTCCGGTCACTGCTGAGTTCCTGTCTCTCTAGCTGGACACTGACCAGTCCTGACACCACCGTATAATATATAACGTCCGGTAGTGATGAGCGGATTCGGTTTTACTCGGTTTTACTCGGTTCTCAAAACCGAATCTTATTGGTTATCCAAAACACGTGACATCCGTGAGCCAATAAGATTCGGTTTTGAAAACCGAGTACAACCGAGTAAAACCGAATCCGCTCATCTCTAACGTCCGGTCACTGCTGAGTTCCTGTCTCTCTAGCTGTTCACTGACCAGTCCTGACACCACCGTATAATATATAATGTCCGGTCACTGCTGAGTTCCTGTCTCTCTAGCTGGGCACTGACCAGTCCTGACGCCACCATATAATATATAATGTCTGGTCACTGCTGAGTTCCTGTCTCTCTAGCTGGGTACTCACCAGTACTGACACCACCATATAATATATAATGTCCGGTCACTGCTGAGTTCCTGTCTCTCTAGCTGGGCACTGACCAGTCCTGACACCACCGTATAATATATAATGTCCGGTCACTGCTGAGTTCCTGTCTCTCTAGCTGTTCACTGACCAGTCCTGACGCCACCGTATAATATATAATGTCCGGTCACTCCTGAGTTCCTGTCTCTCTAGCTGGGTACTCACCAGTACTGACACCACCGTATAATATATAATGTCTGGTCACTGCTGAGTTCCTGTCTCTCTAGCTGGGCACTGACCAGTCCTGACACCACCGTATAATATATAATGTCCGGTCACTGCTGAGTTCCTGTCTCTCTAGCTGGGCACTGACCAGTCCTGACACCACCGTATAATATATAATGTCCGGTCACTGCTGAGTTCCTGTCTCTCTAGCTGGGCACTGACCAGTCCAGACGCCACCGTATAATATATAATGTCCGGTCACTCCTGAGTTCCTGTCTCTCTAGCTGGGTACTCACCAGTACTGACACCACCATATAATATATAATGTCCGGTCACTGCTGAGTTCCTGTCTCTCTAGCTGGGCACTGACCAGTCCTGACACCACCGTATAATATATAATGTCCGGTCACTGCTGAGTTCCTGTCTCTCTAGCTGTTCACTGACCAGTCCTGACGCCACCGTATAATATATAATGTCCGGTCACTCCTGAGTTCCTGTCTCTCTAGCTGGGTACTCACCAGTACTGACACCACCATATAATATATAATGTCTGGTCACTGCTGAGTTCCTGTCTCTCTAGCTGGGCACTGACCAGTCCTGACACCACCGTATAATATATAATGTCCGGTCACTGCTGAGTTCCTGTCTCTCTAGCTGGGCACTGACCAGTCCTGACACCACCGTATAATATATAATGTCCGGTCACTGCTGAGTTCCTGTCTCTCTAGCTGGGCACTGACCAGTCCGGACGCCACCGTATAATATATAATGTCCGGTCACTCCTGAGTTCCTGTCTCTCTAGCTGGGTACTCACCAGTACTGACACCACCATATAATATATAATGTCCGGTCACTGCTGAGTTCCTGTCTCTCTAGCTGGGCACTGACCAGTCCTGACACCACCGTATAATATATAATGTCCGGTCACTGCTGAGTTCCTGTCTCTCTAGCTGTTCACTGACCAGTCCTGACGCCACCGTATAATATATAATGTCCGGTCACTCCTGAGTTCCTGTCTCTCTAGCTGGGTACTCACCAGTACTGACACCACCATATAATATATAATGTCTGGTCACTGCTGAGTTCCTGTCTCTCTAGCTGGGCACTGACCAGTCCTGACACCACCGTATAATATATAATGTCCGGTCACTGCTGAGTTCCTGTCTCTCTAGCTGGGCACTGACCAGTCCTGACACCACCGTATAATATATAATGTCCGGTCACTGCTAAATTTCCTGTCTCTCTAGCTGTTCACTGACCAGTCCTGACGCCACCGTATAATATATAATGTCCGGTCACTCCTGAGTTCCTGTCTCTCTAGCTGGGTACTCACCAGTACTGACACCACCATATAATATATAATGTCCGGTCACTGCTGAGTTCCTGTCTCTCTAGCTGTTCACTGACCAGTCCTGACACCACCGTATAATATATAATGTCCGGTCACTGCTGAGTTCCTGTCTCTCTAGCTGGGCACTGACCAGTCCTGACACCACCGTATAATGTATAATGTCCGGTCACTGCTGAGTTCCTGTCTCTCTAGCTGGGCACTGTCAAAGTCGAAAATATTATAGGCACAATCATCACGTAGAAACACCACACAGATGGCCTCCGTGCGGGCGCTTGTTCTGCCGTGCGTGCGCATACTCGCAAGCTACGTATAATCGCTTGCGCATGGTATGAGTAATTATGGTAGCATATGCATTCGCATGGAAAAGCCACAAAGACATATCTCATATTTAATTCACATAGCACATAATTTACACATAGTCTACATGCACCACACCAGCGAGTTTAATTTGTTTAAAAGGTACAACAACAGAGGGATTTGACTTTACAGGATATGAGGGGACAGAATTAGGTTAGGATGTGGTGTTTGGTATCCAGCTGTACAGTATTTTGAGAGCAATATTCCGGTAGCAGTTTGCAGAAGATAGCACGCTCCTGCGCATAGATATGCGCAGGATCAGAATATTAATATCACACTGTATTTACTGTACTCTGATATTCAGCGGGAACCCAGTGGATAACACCTGCAAGTGCACCTGGACCAGGCATCACCCACCTATTCAAACCGACCTATGACCCCTCCTGTACTGTAAATGACCAGCCCTATAACATATGGGTGAAGAGATTACAGATTCCATTGTTTCATGATTTCAACTAATGTATAAAATCCACGCTGCCTGGCCGGTCAAACACATTCTCTGAAGGTCATCTTTCCAGATAGACTGAGGACCGGAACCGGGTGGCGCTGGCGAACAAACGTATGTATAACTGATTGTAGCCTCTTCTCTTATTGTGATTGTATTATTGTTGTAACCCCCTTTTAGTAAATAACTGTTGATGGGTTGAATCCCAACATATTTAAATACAATTGGTGTCGTGTCCCTTTCCTGCTAGGGGTTATAGAGTGTATTCCACCTCACGTGTAGCTACTCTGTGCTTACAGCGTGACGGCGTGCGCATGCAACATGTACACATCTGTTAGGGGTTTTACACACACACGCTTAGCAGTCACAGCGGCCTGCACAAATATAAGTTAAAAGGTATTGCTGAAAGTTAATCAGCATTAACAATTGGGGGCTCTGTCCGGTTCTTCACACACTCTCAGACTTGCATGCCATACCAGACTTTGATCTATCAGCAAAGGGTGGAGACACATGTTAAATAACCTTGCATTGTGCTAAAACAAGTTTGTGCTGCTAGATCACGTCTGTTCTGTCTAGTCTAGAGAGGTGCTGATGTAACCCGAAGGACACAGGAAAAAGAGCGGTTTAAAATCTGTGTGTAAATTTTTGGCACGAAAAGCGTATCGATACTTTGCATGCTCTCACATCTTGTTGCCATAGGTTAACAGTCATTTTAGATCTGTGTGAAATTGGATACATTTGTTTGCTCTATATATTTGAAATAGTGTATTAAGGGTGAAATTGTAAAACACAAAACGCAGTTTCCGACCTAAAACATTTTAGGTTTACACTCAAAAGGAGATTGCCGTGTGGGTGACTTCCGGCGAGCGTACGGAACAATTGTGTGTTGTGTTAGTGAATAATAGTAGTTTTATTGCTCACATTTATCGAGATTGTGTGGCTTAAGTGAATTACGAATGCACGTTTGTACACGTGGTATGGAACGTGAGGACAGCGTACGGAAGTGTGCACATGGCGCAGGGTGGCACACGTGGTGTAGAGGCACGCATGGTCGTGTGTTTATGCAAGGTTGCATAGAGTTGCGGGCGCAAGGTATAACCACACGATAGCTGTTCAATTTAAGGCGGGAGTGTATACATGTAATACTGTAGCACATAACTATCCGATTTCAAAAGCAGATTAATATAATATTTTGTTTAAACTGTACCACCTCTGGGGTAAAGTAATTAATCAAAGGGAGTGATATTTTCTGTACAGAAAAGAAAAACACTGTGTATCTGAGTGAGTGAAAGTAGGAGTGATTGCATTGAACCTGGAAATCAGTATACCGTGGGGGACACTGAGTTAGTAGAGGCTCGGTGGCGTAAGGCCCGCTACCTTACG
The DNA here is from genome assembly GCF_028390025.1 of Pseudophryne corroboree. Lineage (NCBI taxonomy): Eukaryota > Metazoa > Chordata > Amphibia > Anura > Myobatrachidae > Pseudophryne > Pseudophryne corroboree. The sequence continues at coordinate 19,600,145 of NC_086452.1, forward strand.
TGAATACAGAAATAGAGAAATACGCAAGCCGTGAGGAGACTTGCACAGGAGCGTGATAGGGAATTGTGAATTGTTATAGAATTGTGAATTGAAGAAAAGGTTTTTTGTTACGCTCCGGCTGAGGAGCGCAGCTTGTGAATTCGACTCCCGCGATTGTAAGGCATATAGATAACAAGTATCTATAGGCCGTGCGATTGAATCACACGTCCGTGTGTTCTACACAGCACAACGTGATACTATTGTGTCATATGCACTGTGGAAAGCATACGCAGAGGGTGAGCAATAGTTATTGAAGTTTTCTGTTTTTCACCCTACAAAAATTCCAGTGGAAAGATACCGAAAAGGAATTTTTCGCTGCCTCTCTCTGGAAAATATTCCAACAGAACCTCCACCGAAAGAAATTGCGGTGCTGTAAGGTCTGATAGGAGTCCTAAGTTGGGTACATCACGATCCACTATCGACAGTGTATCGTTGTACTGGCCAGCATGGGCGAGAGCGGGTGAAGAGCGCTCGGAGAACTTTCACCATCTGCTTGCATTGTGTATTTTGGTGGTGTTTGTGATAGAGGACCCACAATGGGAGCCAGTTGCTCAAGTGAGAGACGTACAGCAGCCAGGGTTCAGGCTGGAGAATTGCAGCCCAGGGGGTCAGCTCGGTTTATAATGTGTGGGAAATATGGTCCACACATGGAGGCTTATTGCGATGAATGGGTATGTATGACTGCTGAAGATTGGGCATCATTCCCTAGGGTGGGTAGCTTTGAATCAGAGGTATTACATAGCATAAGGATTAGAATATGTCTGATCAAATCTAGAAAACAGAGGATCAGACATAACGACTGTTTAAATCTGTGGCAGCAAGAGGGGGAGGAGCAAAGGGAACTGGCTCGCACAGTAGGTTCCAAACCTGGCAGGAATGTGAGTACGAGCACACCATTATCGACACAGGTCGAAGGGGAGAAAATGGCTGCAATCAATGGTGAATTGGAAAATGATAGGGACTTTCATGTAAAATGTATTAACCCTAACCCATGTATATTGTACCCTGTCCTAAGTTATCTCCAAGGTCATAGGTCAGAGGAAAATGATGCATCTATTTCACTCTCAGCCCTCATCCAGGCATCCACCTTGCAGGAAACTCAGGTGGGCTTGGCCCAACCAACAAGAGCAGTGACGGTGTCTCCCACTGAAAGGACTGGTGAGATCACAGCCACCGGTAAGTGTGAGACTGTTCATTACACAGAGACAATAACACCTCATAGTGAACCGATTAGGAATGAAATGGTTGGGTTACATCCTGTCTTGAAAGTAGCAACTCCCAATGAGAGAACCGATAGCCAGGGAGTAACACTAACCAGGAACAATGCAATGTATTGCCCGTGGACCAGATCAGAACTACGGTCAATCATTTCAGAATTCCCCGATCCCCGGAGACAATTAGCCAGATGTCAGAAGTATATCAAGGATCTGGGTAATGCCCACGAACCTGCAAACAAAGATTGGCGGACACTTTAGAAAGCGTATATTGACACCCAAAAATTTATCACGGATAGTAAGATAGAGTTAGACGATCCTTTGACTGAAGAACATAATCAGGAGAACGTGGAACGAATTAACATACAACTAGGATTGTATTTCCCCACTGCTGTTAAGTGGAGCAAAATTTTCTCCATAAAACAGAGAGAAAATGAAATGACATCTGAATATTTCCATAGGGCCCTGCAAATAATGGCTAGATACACTGGGGTATCGGATATAGGGAACAATGCGAATTACAGGGAGGTGGCTGTCTCTGTGCTAATGGCCGTCTCAATAAGGCATTGAGGGTCAGGGTGCAGACTTCTTTGCCTAATTGGAGAGGGGTCACAGTAGCTAACTTCAGGGAGTGCGCTATTGAACATCACAAGAATATCTCCAGACGCAGAGAACAACAGGAGGATTGGTTGAGGACGGTAAGTATGCAGGCTCTTGCAGGGAAGTCCCATCAGCCTAAACCACAGACCTCTGAGGGTAAGAAACGGTCAACAATATGTTACATGTGTAGAAAGAAAGGACATTTTGCAAGGGATTGTAGGAGTAATGGGACACATAGTAAATAGTGATGTGCACCTGAAATTTTTCGGGTTTTGTGTTTTGGTTTTGGGTTCGGTTCCGTGGCCGTGTTTTGGGTTCGGACGCGTTTTGGCAAAACCTCACCGAATTTTTTTTGTCGGATTCGGGTGTGTTTTGGATTCGGGTGTTTTTTTCAAAAGACCCTAAAAAACAGCTTAAATCTTAGAATTTGGGGGTCATTTTGATCCCATAGTATTATTAACCTCAATAACCATAATTTCCACTAATTTTCAGTCTATTCTGAACACCTCACACCTCACAATATTATTTTTAGTCCTAAAATTTGCACCGAGGTCGCTGGATGGCTAAGCTAAGCGACCCTAGTGGCCGACACAAACACCTGGCCCATCTAGGAGTGGCACTGCAGTGTCACGCAGGATGGCCCTTCAAAAAAATACTCCCCAAACAGCACATGACGCAAAGAAAAAGAGGCGCAATGAGGTAGCTGTGTGACTAAGCTAAGCGACCCTAGTGGCCGACACAAACACCTGGCCCATCTAGGAGTGGCACTGCAGTGTCACGCAGGATGGCCCTTCCAAAAAACACTCCCCAAACAGCACATGACGCAAAGAAAAATGAAAGAAAAAAGAGGTGCAAGATGGAATTGTCCTTGGGCCCTCCCACCCACCCTTATGTTGTAAAAACAGGACATGCACACTTTAACGAACCCATCATTTCAGCGACAGGGTCTGCCACACGACTGTGACTGAAATGACTGGTTGGTTTGGGCCCCCACCAAAAAAGAAGCAATCAATCTCTCCTTGCACAAACTGGCTCTACGGAGGCAAGATGTCCACCTCATCATCATCGTCCAATTCATCACCCCTTTCACTGTGTACATCCCCCTCCTCACAGATTATTAATTCGTCCCCACTGGAATCCACCATCTCAGGTCCTCGTGTACTTTCTGGAGGCAATTGCTGCTGGTGAATGTCTCCACGGAGGAATTGATTATAATTCATTTTAATGAACATCATCTTCTCCACATTTTCTGGAAGTAACCTCGTACGCCGATTGCTGACAAGGTGAGCGGCGGCACTAAACACTCTTTCGGAGTACACACTGGAGGGAGGGCAACTTAGGTAGAATAAAGCCAGTTTGTGCAAGGGCCTCCAAATTGCCTCTTTTTCCTGCCAGTATACGTACGGACTGTCTGACGTGCCTACTTGGATGCGGTCACTCATATAATCCTCCACCATTCTTTCAATGGTGAGAGAATCATATGCAGTGACAGTAGACGACTTGTCAGTAATCGTTGGCAGGTCCTTCAGTCCGGACCAGATGTCAGCATCAGCAGTCGCTCCAGACTGCCCTGCATCACCGCCAGGAGGTGGGCTCGGAATTCGTAGCCTTTTCCTCGCACCCCCAGTTGCGGGAGAATGTGAAGGAGGAGATGTTGACGGGTCGCGTTCCGCTTGACTTGACAATTTTGTCACCAGCAGGTCTTTGAACCTCTGCAGACTTGTGTCTGCCGTAAAGAGAGATCCAAGGTAGGTTTTAAATCTAGGATCGAGCACGGTGGCCAAAATGTAGTGCTCTGATTTCAACAGATTGACCACACGTGAATCCTGGTTAAGCAAATGAAGGGCTCCATCCACAAGTCCCACATGCCTAGCGGAATCGCTCTGTTTTAGCTCCTCCTTCAATGCCTCCAGCTTCTTCTGCAAAAGCCTGATGAGGGGAATGACCTGACTCAAGCTGGCAGTGTCTGAACTGACTTCACGTGTGGCAAGTTCAAAAGGTTGCAGAACCTTGCACAACGTTGAAATCATTCTCCACTGCGCTTGAGACAGGTGCATTCCACCTCCTTTGCCTATATCGTGGCCAGATGTATAGGCTTGAATGGCCTTTTGCTGCTCCTCCATCCTCTGAAGCATATAGAGGGTTGAATTCCACCTCGTTACCACCTCTTGCTTCAGATGATGGCAGGGCAGGTTCAGGTGTTTTTGGTGGTGCTCCAGTCTTCTGTACGCGGTGCCTGTACGCCGAAAGTGGCCCGCAATTCTTCTGGCCACCGACAGCATCTCTTGCACGCCCCTGTCGTTTTTTTAAATAATTCTGCACCACCAAATTCAAGGTATGTGCAAAACATGGGACGTGCTGGAATTTGCCCAGATGTAATGCACTCACAATATTGCTGGCATTGTCCGATGTCACAAATCCCCAGGAGAGTCCAATTGGGGTAAGCCATTCTGCGATGATCTTCCTCAGTTGCCGTAAGAGGTTTTCAGCTGTGTGCCTATTCTGGAAAGCGGTGATACAAAGCGTAGCCTGCCTAGGAACGAGTTGGCGTTTGCGAGATGCTGCTACTGGTGCCGCCGCTGCTGTTCTTGCAGCGGGAGGCAATACATCTACCCAGTGGGCTGTCGCAGTCATGTAGTCCTGAGTCTGCCCTGCTCCACTTGTCCACATGTCCGTGGTTAAGTGGACATTGGGTACAACTGCATTTTTTAGGACACTGGTGAGTCTTTTTCTGACGTCCGTGTACATTCTCGGTATCGCCTGCCTAGAGAAGTGGAACCTAGATGGTATTTGGTAACGGGGGCACACTACCTCAAGAAATTTTCTAGTTCCCTGTGAACTAACGGCGGATACCGGACGCACGTCTAACACCAACATAGTTGTCAAGGCCTCAGTTATCCGCTTTGCAACAGGATGACTGCTGTGATATTTCATCTTCCTCGCAAAGGACTGTTGGACAGTCAATTGCTTACTGGAAGTAGTACAAGTGGTCTTCCGACTTCCCCTCTGGGATGACCATCGACTCCCAGCAGCAACAACAGCAGCGCCAGCAGCAGTAGGCGTTACACTCAAGGATGCATCAGAGGAATTCCAGGCAGGAGAGGACTCGTCAGACTTGCCAGTGACATGGCCTGCAGGACTATTGGCTTTCCTGGGTAAGGAGGAAATTGACACTGAGGGAGTTGGTGGTGTGGTTTGCGCGAGCTTGGTTACAAGAGGAAGGGATTTACTGGTCAGTGGACTGCTTCCGCTGTCGCCCAAAGTTTTTGAACTTGTCACTGACTTTTTATGAATGCGCTGCAGGTGACGTATAAGGGAGGATGTTCCGAGGTGGTTAACGTCCTTACCCCTACTTATTACAGCTTGACAAAGGCAACACACGGCTTGACACCTGTTGTCCGCATTTCTGTTGAAATACTTCCACACTGAAGAGCTGATTTTTTTGGTATTTTCACCAGGCATGTCAATGGCCATATTCCTCCCACGGACAACAGGTGTCTCCCCGGGTGCCTGACTTAAACAAACCACCTCACCATCAGAATCCTCCTTGTCAATTTCCTCCCCAGCGCCAGCAACACCCATATCCTCATCCTGGTGTACTTCAACACTGACATCTTCAATTTCACTATCAGGAACTGGACTGCGGGTGCTCCTTTCAACACTTGCAGGGGGCGTGCAAATGGTGGAAGGCGCAAGCTCTTCCCGTCCAGTGTTGGGAAGGTCAGGCATCGCAACCGACACAATTGGACTCTCCTTTGGGATTTGGGATTTCGAAGAATGCACAGTTCTTTGCTGTGCTTTTGCCGCAAGTCTTTTCTTTTTTCTAGCGAGAGGATGAGTGCTTCCATCCTCATGTGAAGCTGAACCACTAGCCATGAACATAGGCCAGGGCCTCAGCCATTCCTTGCCACTCCGTGTCGTAAATGGCATATTGGCAAGTTTACGCTTCTCCTCAGACGCTTTTAATTTTGATTTTTGGGTCATTTTTTTACTGATCTTTTGTGTTTTGGATTTTACATGCTCTGTACTATGACATTGGGTATCGGCCTTGGCAGACGACGTTGATGGCATTTCATCGTCTCGGCCATGACTAGTGGCAGCAGCTTCAGCACGAGGTGAAAGTGGATCTTGATCTTTCCCTATTTTTTTAACCTCCACATTTTTGTTCTCCATATTTTGCGCACAACTAAAAGCCACCACAGGTATACAATGTAGATGGATGGATAGTATAGTATTACTTATACTTATGGACGACGAGTGACGACACAGAGGTAGGTACAGCCGTGGCCTACCGTACTGCTGCTTAGTGCTTATATATAAATATAATATACTGTATAACGGACCTGGTGGACAGTGTCAGCAGCAGACTGCTAAACTAGTATGAAGAAAGAAAAAAAAAAACACCACAGGTATACAATGTAGATAGATGGATAGTATAGTATTACTTATACTTATGGACGACGAGTGACGACACAGAGGTAGGTACAGCCGTGGCCTACCGTACTGCTGCTTAGTGCTTATATATAAATATAATATACTGTATAACGGACCTGGTGGACAGTGTCAGCAGACTGCTAAACTAGTATGAAGAAAGAAAAAAAAACCACCACAGGTATACAATGTAGATGGATGGATAGTATAGTATTACTTATACTTATGGACGACGAGTGCACTGACGACACAGAGGTAGGTACAGCCGTGGCCTACCGTACTGCTGCTTAGTGCTTATATATAAATATAATAAGAAAGTGAAAACTGGCGCTTATGTGTTTCTCCAATAATAATTAATGACTGTGGATCAATTTCAATAAAAATGACATAAAATTTATTACCTATACATCACAAACTAAAAACATCCGAAACGTATATATCAGATATAAAATTAAGGCATAAATGGAGCTAAGAAATATTTGAAAGTGGCTGCTTTTAGTGTCCACAAAGGATCCCGGACTAAGTGCCGTGTGCAAAGTTCTCTGGTGAGAAGGAATGAGTACAGCTGGTATTACCCGTATTGATGGAGACTTCCAGAGGTTTGGAAATTTTTCAGCAAGCAAGCTGTGGCATTGGAACAAACTGGGTCTCTCCAATCAGTGCTGTACAGATGAAATTCCTCAGAGTTCCAAATGGCAGGTTTTAAAAGTCCATATCTGGATCCGTCTTGAAAGTGGGACACTTGTAGTAGTCGTGGCAGCTTCAACACTTAACGCGTTTCCCTAGGTTAAGTCACCTAGCTTCTGATGAAGCTAGGTGACTTAACCTAGGGAAACGCGTTAAGTGTTGAAGCTGCCACGACTACTACAAGTGTCCCACTTTCAAGACGGATCCAGATATGGACTTTTAAAACCTGCCATTTGGAACTCTGAGGAATTTCATCTATACAGCACTGATTGGAGAGACCCAGTTTGTTCCAATGCCACAGCTTGCTTGCAGAAAAATTTCCAAACCTCTGGAAGTCTCCATCAATACGGGTAATACCAGCTGTACTCATTCTTTCTCACCAGAGAACTTTGCACACGGCACTTAGTCCGGGATCCTTTGTGGACACTAAAAGCAGCCACTTTCAAATATTTCTTAGCTCCATTTATGCCTTAATTTTATATCTGATATATACGTTTCGGATGTTTTTAGTTTGTGATGTATAGGTAATAAATTTTATGTCATTTTTATTGAAATTGATCCACAGTCATTAATTATTATTGGAGAAACACATAAGCGCCAGTTTTCACTTTCTTATTCTAAAACATTTTTAGGGACTGACAATCCCTTCTGGCAGCTGTGACAGCGCGTCTGGGCCACTCTTTCCATATAAATATAATATACTGTGTGTATAACGGACCTGGTGGACAGTGTCAGCAGACTGCTAAACTAGTATGAAGAAAGAAAAAAAAAACACCACAGGTATACAATGTAGATGGATGGATAGTATAGTATTCCTTATACTTATGGACGAGTGACGACACAGAGGTAGGTACAGCCGTGGCCTACCATACTGATGCTTAGTGCTTAATTATATATATAATATACTGTATAACGGACCTGGTGGACACTGCGTGTCAGCAGACTGCTAAACAAACTAGCATGAAGAAAGAAAAAAAAAAACACCACAGTGTTTTTCAGGCAGACAAACGTATACCGGACTGGTGGTCACTGTCAGCAAAACTGTGCACTGTACTCTTGCTATAACTGCTCCCCAGTCCCCACAATTAGGCAGTGTGAGCAGAGCAGTGCACTCAGCACAGATATATCATGCAACAGTGCAGCACACTGAGTGAGCACAGATATGGTGGAGCGTTTTTTTTTCAGGCAGAGAAACAACGGATTAAACTCAAAACCCTGCACTGTACTCCCTAACAGCTGCTCCCCGTCCCCAATCCTCCCCACAATTATAACTAACTAAGTTCTAATATAATACAACGGACTCGGAGAGGACGCCAGCCACGTCCTCTCCCTATCAATCTCAATGCACGTGTGAAAATGGCGGCGACGCGCGGCTCCTTATATAGAATCCGAGTCTCGCGAGAATCCGACAGCGGGATGATGACGTTCGGGCGCGCTCGGGTTAACCGAGCAAGGCGGGAGGATCCGAGTCGCTCGGACCCGTGTAAAAAAAAGGTGAAGTTCGGGCGGGTCGGATTCCGAGGATCCGAACCCGCTCATCACTAATAAATAGACCAGAACACGAGCCACATTATTAAACACATAGACGGGACCAAGGGTCATATAGTAAGGATTCAAAAGCCATATAGAAAACACAGATTCGGCTAATGGGAAGAACAAAATAAATGCAACGTTACCCTTTGACAAAACTTGCTGAGATTAAGATGGAGCCTCTATGATGCTAACCCTTTACTTCTTCCTCTATCAGAAATGGCTCCTGACTAACGTAACAGAAACTTTGTTAAATATGATATACATATAGTGTGCTCCCGCTCAGGAGGTACAAAGTATGTGAGACACCCACAAAGACTAACGTTGCATTTCACGGTTCTAGATTCATGTCCATCACAGATAGAGGAAATTATCTCACAGATACCGGGTTCCCTATGAACTTAGGATGGACAGGACACTGGATTGATGGCTGGGATAGTCCCAGTAATGACACAACAAACACAGACCTTGAAGGGGAGTAGACCAAGTAGAGAGTCATTCCCCGTAGTGCCCAATCCAGCTGTCATTTTTATAAAATTCTCTACCTCTGAAAACTTATCTAATACCAACCTATATGTGGTTGTCCTCCAAAGTCTTTTTTTTTTCATCGCTTACATTCCCCTACAGGAGAGTACAATACATGGACCCGATTATAAGTCATATCAGAGATGTCTTATCAGAGATTCAGAGTGCTGCCTGAATCCAGTATATCTCACCAGCATATTGGCACCAGTATTACTGCAGTGTGCCTTGTCATGCACAAAGGGTGGAGAATGGGAATACTGGTGAAGGGAGACTGTGTACAGATACTGATAGGCATGATGGTGTGACAGCCTGCTGGTGAACGCAAACCTGACATTTTTTTTATTTTTTTATTCCCCTCTTTTCTATCTTCCAGAGATGTCTTAACATCACATCACTGATGACATTTAACACAGTTAACATGCAACAGTTAATGGAAATGCAAAATTTGTGTTCCCTACAGGAAAAGGCAGGTCTGGAAGGCGAAGGGATATGGTCAGGAGTCCTCGGGACTTTGGACAGATGGACACGGTAAGCCAGTCACCCCCAGAGCATACCTCACAAGTCTAGCTGAGGCGGCCCACGGTCTGACTCATCTGGGTAGGGAAGGTATGAGCAAACTGGTAAGAGCCTACTGGAGTGCACCAGGGTTCTCTTCTCATGCAGGTAAGAAAGCAATGACATGTCTTACTTGCTTGAGGAAGAATATTGGTAAGGCAATACCAACAGAGCCATCCCATATCCCTCCTACAGACGGACCTTTTCAGGTAATACAAATCGACTTCATACAGTTACCACCCTGTAGGAATTTAAAAAATGTGTTAGTATGTACTGATGTGTTTTCAAACTGGGTAGAAGCGTTCCCTGCTGCCACAAATACTGCTACGTTCACTGCAAAGAAAATTGTGCAGGAATTTGTGTGCAGATATGGTATCCCTAGAATGATTGAAAGTAATAGGGGTACCCATTTTACAGGTGAAGTCTTTCAGGTCATGTGCAAACTGATGGGTATTAATAGCAAGCTGCATACTCCGTACCGACCACAGGCGAGTGCGAAGGTGGAGAGAAGGAACAGCACTATTAAGAACAAGCTGAGCAAAGTAATGGCTGAAACTGGATTGTTGTGGCCAGAAGCTTTGCCACTAGTATTGTACAGCATCAGAACCACTCCCAGGTCACCGCTTAACTTATCATCCTTCAAAGTTCTTTTTGGTCGACAACCTCATGTAATGATAGACCTCCAGGATGATTTGAAGTGCAATAACGAAATAACTGCAATATTTGGTTAGGATGAGCCAGCAACTGAGAAATCAACAAAGAAATCTAAAGCTGGTGATTCTTGACCTACCAAGCAGTAATTGTCATGACATTGAGCCTGGGGATTATGTGATGAGTCAAAAAAATTTACGCTCAGGTTGCCTCGTAGACAGGTGGGAAGGACTGTATCAAGTTTTGTTTACCAGCATGACAGCACTAAAGGTTGCCGAGAGAGAGACTTGGGTCCACTCGTCCCACTGCAAGAAGGTTGCTGACCCGGAGAAAACTCGTGACAAAGAGCAAGGTGAAGAGAGCCTCGTATCACTAGAGAATTTGTTCCGGGAAAGCTGAGAGGCAGGACTGTTGAACGGCACCTGAGCGCGGAGAACAACAAAATCAAAGACGGTTGTCGCACCATTTTTCTTTTTTCAACCCCCCCCCCCCCCCCTGCATTTTTCTTTTTATTTCCCTTCTTATTTTTTTCTTTTTTGCTCCTTAACGAAATGGATCTACCTCAAGAGACTGTGTTTCAGGTTTTTCTGGTGACTCTGTTTTTGATCAGGACAATCTGTTTTTGTGAGGGTCCCAGAGACGTCGAGCAAGGATCTGGAATGGGTTCTGATGGTGAGTATGGATCTGTAGGATCTCAGGAGCAGCACATCACTCACTCTAGTAAAGGCTGGTATCAGTAAGCGATCTGGTAGTCATGGAGCTCGGAGGCACTGTGAGGGGTTATTGTCTGATGAATATTGTATATGTAGAAATTGCGAAAACATAGTCGAAGATGGGTGCATCCAGAGATGTCAGTCAAACAGTAATATTGACATTTACCGACATTCTTTGAGTGATTACCACTCATTAGTGGGTACGGTCTTAAACCAAACTGAATGCTGTGTGTGCTCTCAAGTACCTCAAGGACAGACTAAGTCGGGATTAGTGCCATATCCTTTAACGATAGATGAGGTACTCGAATTACGGGGTGGGAGACCGGTGGACAAGAAATTCAATATATCTAGGTCCCCTAGCTTGAAGCTCCACCAGTACCACGTAGATAGATCACTATTATGTTTTAATGTGTCCAATTTCCAGAAACCAGGAAATTGGGAAGTGACTTGGAACAACCAGACAATGACCTTTTCACACAGAGCTGATAATATTCCTATCAATCCTGAACTTGTACGCAAGATAGCCACAAGTGGGAGGTACTTTCGGTATAGGTATACACGTGGGATCAAAACCATGTGGGTTGAAAAGTTATCGCAGGGGTATTGTGCCCACATCATCCAGCCCGATACTTGTACTGAGCAAATGAGAGAACTAGGGATTGGTTTCTTTATAAGGAAGATATGTGAAATGGTGTTGTTACATTTTGTCCCTTATGTTCTCCCAGATTATGCATATTTCATATGTGGGAGGAAAGCGTACAAGAAGGCTTACTCTGAGCTCAGAAGGGTTGTTCTATATTGGGAGAGTACTACCAGAGGTCATGACCATAACGCACGATAAAATGAAAGACATTCACCGCAACGCTCAGACTCCTTATACTCATACCCATTATGAACACATCATCAAGAGACACCTCATAGATAGGACAGAGCACGCAGCCTCTGATTTGATCCATGAATCCACCGGGATTCAGTTCCTTCTCGCATTAGACATCACCCGTACTGCCAGAGGAACTATAAACTATAGGTATATCCATGCGCTAGCGAACTTGATAGACAATATCACTGAGATGTATGATGACACCTTCAGGTATACGGGCAGGGAGTGACAAGCCTACAAGAAGGAGCTGATCCAGCACAGGATGGTCCTTAATTATGTTACGGCTGTGACAGGTGGGTACTGTGTTACTTTGGCAACTCAATATGGTGTGAAGTGCTGTACGTATATTACGAATAGCACTGACGACCCCACGGAGATCATCGATCAAAAGATGGATGAGATCTTGCAGTTGAAGTGGGAGTTCCGGAGGAAACACAACCTTACCTTGACGGCTGTGGGTAATGAACTGACCGGCTGGGTCTCATGGTTGAACCCACGCAAATGTTTCTCAGGGTTAGGAGAATGGTCTCAAAGTGTAATTGTGACTGTAGGAAAGATTCTCCTTTGTATCCTGGGTGTCATCATAATTATTGGTCTGATATTCAGGTCTGTTCGAATTCTGATACACAGCACAAATGTAATGAGTCTAAGGAGCGAGGGTGTTGTCACAGCATAGATTTGATTTATGACCCATCCGTAGAGACAGTGTTATGATAAGGATTGCAAATGAATTTCATGGCCTGTTTCTTTCACCATTTTTCTCTGTTTCCCCCCTCTACCCAGAAACATCCAACCGGAAAAGATGTCAACCATACCCAAATTTATGTGAATGTATATTTTTATGTGTCTTGCCTTCATTTCTGCAACCTCCAGTTAATGGCACACATAGTCGACAGATGTTATCCACACATAGTAGCACTCACATATGTTTCACCTCCATGTATCATCAACTAAATGTGCTCCCCATTTGTTGGTATAAGAAGCCAGAAAGGTGAGGGCTACTGGCCTTGCCTAGAAAGAGCACGGTAGTGTTTGTTTGCCCATTTACAGACCGTTAATACGGGATAAGAAGGAGTTAATGTATACTTCGCAATACCTCGAAGCTTACTTAGAACAAATACGGCACGATGATACATGCCCCTCAGACATTAATTCATACATACATGCTTTTTATGTCTCACTAGGATATACATTTCCCACCTACAAATCTTCCCCGGATATATATATATATTTGAACTTTTTGTATATAATGTATAAATAACATTTTCAGTTTATTAGTTATGTGTGGCAGTTATTACTGACTGCCAAAGGGTGGACTGTCGAAGTCGAAAATATTATAGGCACAGTCATCACGTACAAACACCACACAGATGGCCTCCGTGTGGGTGCTTGTTCTGCCGTGCGTGCGCATACTCGCAAGCTATGTATAATCGCTCGTGCGGTCTTGCGTGTTAGCGCGTGGTATGAGTAATTACGGTAGCATATGCATTCGCATGGAAAAGCCACAAAGACATATCTCATATTTAATTCACATAGCACATAATTTACACATAGTCTGCATGCACCACACCAGCGAGTTTAATTTGTTTAAAAGGTACAACAACAGAGGGATTCGACTTTACAGGATATGAGGGGACAGAATTAGGTTAGGAGGTGGTGTTTGGTATCCAGCTGTACAGTATTTTGAGAGCAATATTCCGGTAGCAGTTTGCAGAAGATAGCACGCTCCTGCGTATAGATATGCGCAGAAATAGAATATTAATATCACACTGTATTTACAGTACTCTGATATTCGGCGGGAACCCAGTGGATAACAACTGCAAGTGCACCTGGACCAGGCATCGCCCACCTATTCAAACCGACCTATGACCCCTCCTGTACTGTAAATGACCAGCCCTTTGACCTATGGGTGAAGAGATTACAGATTCCATTGTTTCATGATTTGGACTAATGTATAAAATCCACGCTGCCTGGCCGGTCAAACACATTCTCTGAAGGTCATCTTTCCAGATAGACTGAGGACCGGAACCGGGTGGCCCTGGCGAACAAACGTATGTATCATTGATTGTAGCCTCTCCTCTTATTGTGATTGTATTATTGTTGTAACCCCCTTTTAGTAAATAACTGTTGGTTGGTCAAATCCCAACATATTTAAATACAATTGGTGCCGTGTCCCTTTCCTGCTAGGGGTTATAGAGTGTATTCCACCTCACATGTGGCTACTCTGTGCTTACAGCGTGACGGCGTGCGCACGCAACGTGTACGCATCTGTTAGGGGTTTTACACACGCGCGCGCAGCTGCCTGCACAAATATAAGTTAAAAGGTATTGCTTTTTCTTCCTGAAAGTTAATCAGCATTAACAGCACTGACCAGTCCTGACACCACCGTATAATATATAATGTCCAGTCACTGATGAGTTCCTGTCTCTCTAGCCGGGCACTGACCAGTCCTGACACCACCGTATAATATATAATGTCCGGCCACTGCTGAATTCCTGTCTCTCTAGCTGGGCACTGATCAGTCCTGACACCACCATATAATATAATCTCGGGTCACTCCTGTTAGGACACGTCTTACTGTGCACGTTTCGCCGCCCCTGACCACCCCACGAACGCCTATGCGAACGCATTGCTGTGCCCACGCAGAATGGGCCCTGTGAGTGCACACTGAACTGAAAATCAGCAAAATGCAATCGCATCGCAGATGTGATCTGTGCTGAATAAGGCCCAATGTTCACAGTACTGATGAAAATAATGGAGAAATTCAGTCAAATGGACATATACAATTAGCCCGTTTGACTTAATTTCTCCAGTAGCGCTATTACATAGTTACATAGTTGTTGAGGTTGAAAAAAGACAAATGTTGTGCTGCATCAGACCAGTGGTAGTGTCCTGTCCATCAGTCATTCCAGTGACGATATACGCTGCTGCTATATGTCCACTGCTACTATATAATAATTATAACAACAACCACAAGTCCCTTACAGTGTTGTTGTGTTGTGCTGCATCAGACCAGTGGTAGTGTCCTGTCCATCAGTCACTCCAGTCATTCATGTGCCGCATATTGTCTTATATAACTCCCAAAAAATAATGGAGAACAAAAATTTTGAGGATAAAACAGGGAAAGATCAAGAAGAACCACTTCCTCCTAGTGCTGAAGCTGCTGCCACTAGCCATGACATAAACGATGAAATGCCATCAACGTCGTCTGCCAAGGCCAATGCCCAATGTGATAGTAGAGGGCATGTAAAATCCAAAAAGCCAAAGTTCAGTAAAAAGAACCAAAAAAAGAAATTTAGATCGTCTGAGGAGAAACGTAAACTTGCCAATATGCCATTTACGACACGGAGTGGCAAGGAACAGCTGAGGCCCTGGCCTATGTTCATGGCTAGTGGTTCAGCTTCACATGACGATGGAAGCCCTCATCCTCCCGCTAGAAAAATGAAAAGAGTTAAGCTGGAAAGAGCACAGAAAAGAACTGTGCATTCTGAGATGGTATCACAAATCCCCAAGGAGAGTCCAAGTGTGTCGGCGGTTGCGATTCCTGACCTTCCCAACACTGGACGGGAAGAGGTGGCTCCTTCCACCATTTGCATGCCCCCTGCAAGTGCTGGAAGTAGCACCCACAGTCCAGTTCCTGATATTCAAATTGAAGATGTCACTGTTGAAGTACACCAGGATGAGGATATGGGTGATGCTGGCGCTGAGGAGGAAGTTGACGATGAGGATTCTGATGGTGATGTGGTTTGTTTAAGTCAGGCACCGCGGGAGACACCTGTTGTCCGTGGAATGAAGAAGCCCATTGTGATGCCTGGGCAAACTACCAAAAAAGCCACCTCTTCGGCGTGGAATTATTTCTCCACAAATCCGGACAACAGGTGTCAAGCCATCTGTTGCCTATGTCAATCTGTAATAAGTAGGGGTAAGGATGTTAACCACCTAGGAACATCCTCCCTTATACGTCACCTGCTGCGCATTCATCAGAAGTCAGTGTCAAGTTGTGAAACTTTGGGTAAGAGCGTAAGCAGTCCACTGACACCTAAATCCCTTCTTCCTCCTGTACCCAAGCTCCTGCAAGCCACACCACCAACTCCCTCAACGTCAACTTCCTCCTCAGTCAGGAACATCCGTAGTCCTGCAGGCCATGTCACTGGCAAGACTGAGGAGTCCTCTCCTAACCGAGATTCCTCTGTAGGATCCTTGAGTGGTACGCCTGCTGTTGCTGCTGCCGCTGCTGTTGTTGCTGCTGGGAGTCGATCGTCATCCCAGAGGGGAAGTCGGAAGACCACTTGTACTACTTCCAGTAAGCAATTGACTGCCCAACAGTCCTTTGTGAGGAAGATGAAATATGACAGCAGTCATCCTGCTGCAAAGCGGATAACTGAGGCCTTGACAACTTTTTTGGTGTTAGACGTGCATCCGGTATCCACCATTAGTTCAGTGGGACTTAGAGAATTGTTGGAGGTACTGTGTCCCCGGTATCAAATCCCATTTAGGTTCCACTTCTCTAGGCAGGCGATACCGAGAATGTACACAGACGTCAGAAAAAGAGTCACCAGTGTCCTACAAAATGCGGTTGTATCCAGTGTCCACTTAACCACGGACATGTGGACAAGTGGAAAAGGGCAGACTAAGGACTATATGACTGTAACAGCCCACTGGGTAGATGTATGGCCTCCCGCAGCAACAACAGCAGCGGCACCAGTAGCAGCATCTCGCAAACCCAACTTCGTTTCTAGGCAGGTTACGCTATGTATCACCGCTTTCCTTAAGAGGTACACAGCTGACAACCTCTTACGGAAACTGAGGAACATCATCGCAGAATGGCTCACCCCAATTGGACTCTCCTGAGGATTTGTGATATCGGACAACGCCACCAATATTGTGCGTGCATTCCAGCATGTCCAATGATTTGCACATACAATTAATTGGGTGGTGCAGAATTTTTTTAAAAATGACAGGGGTGTGCAGGAGATGCTGTCGGTGGCCCAAAAAATTGTGGGCCACTTTTGGCATTCTACCACTGCGTGCCGAAGACTGGAGCACCAGCAAACAGTCCTGAACCTGACCCGCCATCAACTGAAGCAAGAGGTGGTAACGAGATGGAATTCAACACTCTATATGCTTCAGAGGATGGAGGAGCAGCAAAAGGCCATTCAAGCCTATACATCTGCCTACGATATAGGCAAAGGAGGGGGAATGCACCTGACTCAAGCGCAGTGGAGAATGATTTCCGTCTTGTGCAAGGTTCTCCAACCCTTCGAACTTGCCACACGTGAAGTCAGTTCAGACACTGCCAGCTTGAATCAGGTCATTCCCCTCATCAGGCTTTTGCAGAAGCAGCTGGATAAATAGAAGGAGGAGCTAAGACAGAGCGATTCCGCAAAGTATGTGGGACTTGTGGATGGAGCCTTTCATTCGCTTTGCCAGGATTCAAGGGTGGCTAATCTGTTGAAATCAGAGCACTACATTTTGGCCACCGTGCTCGATCCTAGGTTTAAAGTCTACGTTGTATCTCTCTTTCCAGCAGACACAAGTCTGCAGAGGTGCAAAGACCTGCTGGTTAGTAAATTGTCAACTCAAGCGGAACGTGACCCATCAACAGCTCGTCCTTCAATTTCTCCCGCCATTGGGGCTGCAAGGAAAAGGATAACATTTCCTAGCCCATCCGCTGGCGGTGATGCAGGGCAGTCAGGAGCGGAAGCTGACATCTGGTCTGGACTGAAGGACCTGCCAACGATTACTGATATGTCTACTGTCACTGCATATGATTCTGTCACCATTGAAAGAATGGTGGAGGATTATATGCGTGACAGCATCCAAGTAGGCATGTCAGACAGTCCGCATGTATACTGGCAGGAAAAAGAGGCAATTTGGAGGCCCTTGCACAAACTGCCTTTATTTTACCTAAGTTGCCCCCCCTCCAGTGTGTACTCCGAAAGAGTGTTTAGTGCAGCCGGTAACCTTGTCAGCGATCGGCGTAGGAGGTTACTTCCACTAAATGTGGAGAAGATGATGTTCATCAATATGAATTATAAATTCCTCCGGGAAGACCTTTACCAGCATTTGCCTCCAGAAAGTACACAGGGACCTGTGATGGTGGATTCCAGTGGGGACAAATTAATACTCTGTGCGGAGGATTGTACACAGTGAAAGGGGTGAGGAATCGGAGGATGATGATGAAGTGGACATCTTGCCTCTGTAGGTCCAGATTGTGCAAGGAGAGATTGATTGCTTCTTTTTTGGTGAGGGCCCAAACAAACAAGTCATTTCAGCCACGGTCGTGTGGCAGACCCTGTCGCTGAAATTATTGGTTTGTTAAAGTGTGCATGTTCTGTTTATACAACATAAGGGTGGGTGGGAGAGCCCAAGGACAATTCCATCTTGCACCTCTTTTTCTTCTTTGCATCATGTGCTGTTTGGGGACTATTTTTTAAATCTGCTATCCTGTCTGCCACTGCAGTGCCACTCGTAGATGGGCCAGGTGTTTGTGTCGCACACTTGTGTCACTTAGCTTAGTCATCCAGCGACCTCGGTTCAACTTTTAGGCCTAAAAACAATATTGTGAGGTGTGAGGTCACTGAGGTGTTCAGAATAGACTGGAAACGAGTGGAAATGAATGTTATTGAGGTTAATAATACTGTAGGAGCAAAATTACCCCCAAATTCTGTGATTTTATCTGTTTTTATGGTTTTTTTTCAAAAATCATCCAGATCCAAAACCAAAACACGAAAGGGTGGTTTTGGCAAAACCAAGCCAAAACCAAAACACGAAAGTGGAATTAGAACCAAATCACAAAACACGAAAAGTGCCAGCCACACATCTCTAGTTTAGTATCATCTGCGAAAATTGACACTGTGCTTTCCAGTCCCTCTCCTAGGTCATTGATGAATATGTTAAACAGCAATGGCCCGAGTACTGTGCCCCGCGGTATTCCACTGAGTACTGAAGCCCATTCAGAGTACATCCCAGTAATCCCCACTCGCTGTTCCCTATTAAACAGCCAATTACTCACCCAAGTGCAAATAGTGTTTCCTACCCCAATCTCATAGAATTTTTCGGCAGATAAGAACCACTTGGCCCATCTAGTCTGCCCCCTTTTTTTTTTTTTACATTATTTTTTATCTCTAACCTTATTTGATCGTTATTTCTTTGTAAGGAGATCCTTATGTCTATCCCATGCATGTTTAAATTGCTCTACTGTCTTAGCCTCTACCACCTCTGACGGGAGGCTATTCCACTTGTCCACTACCCTTTCTGTGAAGTAATTTTTCTGCAAATTTCCCCTGAACCTCCCCCCCTCCAGTCTAGTGTGCATGTCCTCGTGTCCTATTGCTTCTCTTCATTTGGAGAATGTTTCCCTCCTCGACTTTGTTAAAACCCTTGATATATTTGAAAGTCTCTATCATGTCCCCCCTTTCCCTTCTCTGCTCCAAACTATACATATTGAGATTTCTTAGTCTTTCTGGGTATGTTTTGTGATGTAGGCCATGCACCATTTTAGTTGCCCTTCTTTGTTCAGTTTCTAATGTATTAATATCCTTTTGAAGATATGGCCTCCAGAATTGAACACAGTATTCTAAATAAGGCGGTACCAATGACCTATACAGTGGCATTATTACTAGAGATGAGCGCCTGAAATTTTTCGGGTTTTGTGTTTTGGTTTTGGGTTCGGTTCCGCGGCCGTGTTTTGGGTTCGAACGCGTTTTGGCAAAACCTCACCGAATTTTTTTTGTCGGATTCGGGTGTGTTTTGGATTCGGGTGTTTTTTTAAAAAAACACTAAAAAACAGCTTAAATCATAGAATTTGGGGGTCATTTTGATCCCAAAGTATTATTAACCTCAAAAACCATAATTTACACTCATTTTCAGTCTATTCTGAATACCTCACACCTCACAATATTATTTTTAGTCCTAAAATTTGCACCGAGGTCGCTGTGTGAGTAAGATAAGCGACCCTAGTGGCCGACACAAACACCGGGCCCATCTAGGAGTGGCACTGCAGTGTCACGCAGGATGTCCCTTCCAAAAAACCCTCCCCAAACAGCACATGACGCAAAGAAAAAAAGAGGCGCAATGAGGTAGCTGTGTGAGTAAGATTAGCGACCCTAGTGGCCGACACAAACACCGGGCCCATCTAGGAGTGGCACTGCAGTGTCACGCAGGATGGCCCTTCCAAAAAACCCTCCCCAAACAGCACATGACGCAAAGAAAAAAAGAGGCGCAATGAGGTAGCTGTGTGAGTAAGATTAGCGACCCTAGTGGCCGACACAAACACCGGGCCCATCTAGGAGTGGCACTGCAGTGTCACGCAGGATGTCCCTTCCAAAAAACCCTCCCCAAACAGCACATGACGCAAAGAAAAAAAGAGGCGCAATGAGGTAGCTGTGTGAGTAAGATTAGCGACCCTAGTGGCCGACACAAACACCGGGCCCATCTAGGAGTGGCACTGCAGTGTCACGCAGGATGTCCCTTCCAAAAAACCCTCCCCAAACAGCACATGACTGTCAAAGTCAGAAAAATGTCTCAATGCACGTTGCCATATTTGCACCGCACACTGGTCCGCGCTGCGCGTGCGTGCGCTCTCCCGTGGACGCGCATACCCGCAATAACGTGCACTCGCAGGCGCGGTATGCGTATTTACGGTAGAGTTTATGTAGTCGTAGCGTGCGACTCATTCGTTACAAATGTTCACAATTAATGTAGTTTATAGATCATGGTCCCTTTGATAGATTCTGAAAGTTTGGTTAAAATACAATGTCCCAGAGCTGAGGAATCCCTCTTTATATCGTACGAAGGGTCTAACAGGAATCATACAGCAGTGTTTGGTACCCATCGGAAGAGTATTTAATTAGCAATATTCCGGTGTTGGTTTGGAGCGTATTAATCGCTCGTGCGAATAGTTATGGACATAAGAAGTTTATGTCCATTTCTATTAATTACACATACTCAGGTATGCGGCGGGAAACCCAGTTTCCCACCCACCTGAGCTGTTGGAAATCGTCACAGCCCACCTGTATGAATCACCCTATGACCTTTTGTTATGATACAGGGCCGAATTCCTTCGGCCAATGGACAATGGGATTGTAGGACCAGGAGATTGCATTGTGTGTGGGGCATAAATAGGCAGGCCGACCACATCCAGCTCTCACTCTCTCATCAACGGTTATCTGCTGATAGCCGGGAGCTGGATATCGAGGCGCAGGCGATCATACCCTTTGTGCGTAAGTTTCTCTCCGTAATCATTGTCTTTCTGTGAGCCAATTTCTCTCATCTCATCTCTCTCTCTCTCTCTCTCTCTCTCTGTTCTGTTCTCTCATATCTCCCCTAGACTAGGCTAGTATTGTATTGTATTAGATAGTATTGTATTGTATTGCATTTAGGTCAGTGTAGTATTGTCTTTTTGTATTTATTGTTTAGTTCTGTGGTTAGGAAGTCTCTGTTATATTGTAGTGTATCATATGTACTGTTATCCCCTTTTACAAGTATATTAGACATAATACAGTTAATAGGCCTTGGAACCTAAACCAGTATCTGTGTATTTTCTATAGTGATAAGTGTTCACTTGAGCGTCGGTGACGCTCAAGCAGCTTTGTAGTTAGTCAGGTTACACAAGGTTACACTTACACCCTGTACTCACATTAAGGTATTCAGTGTATTTCATTGGTATAAGGTTTTATCATAAAGGTATAGTGTTGTAAGCGTCTGCATCGCTGGTGACCTCCTCGTGGTCTCGAGCGTATGCTACGCTACAGCGAATCATTCCCCTAGACATAACCAATAACGTGTCCTGTGATCACTGGGCCGTGAGCGAACGTGACGCTTGAGCGTCTCGCCTACGGCTGAGCGATCGCTACGCAGATAGCGTACCATTACGGTACTTCTTAAGTAAACAGCGTACAGTGTTCTTAGCTTCATAAAGGGTTGTTTATATGACAAAGGAATTTAGCATTGTCAATTGCGGGCTCGTCCTATCCTTCTCATATCTGCACTAGGTAGATCAGCAGACACTATCCCTCCAGCAAAGGGTGGGAGGTTGTCTCACAGTGCTGACGGGATAAGCGTCTGCTTCGCTTAGATAAAGAATGCTGAAGGAATCCGGGAACCGGAAGTAAGAACAAAACGCTTGTGTCTTTTTAAAACTGTTTATTTTTCTTTTGTCTTGCGTACGCATACATACCTGCATTTCTTTTCACTTGTGTATTTCATTTTTTCGTATATCACTATTCCTGTTTGCCAAATTTTATAGTTGATAGAAAGTGCTAAAAAGAGATTTGCTGTTATTTAATAGTAGAGGTAATAATTAAAGTATAGAACAACACACGGTTTGTCTGAGATACAAGGCAGTCAGTGTGGATTGCGGTAGATGATCAGGGATCACCTACATTGATAAATAAATATATTGTGTTACGGTGGATCCTTTGCATTGCGTACACGTGTCGCTAACAAAGACTAGCGTACGCAATCCAAAAGGCAGACGCACGCAGCGTACATTACGCAACGTAGCGTCCGGTTACGCTCACGTAGCTCAAGTCACGAAAAAGTTGAATTAGCGCAAAGCGATAATTAGCACAAGGCGATAAGTAACGCACAGCGGTAGATAACGCGAAGCGGTAAATAACGCAAATCTATTTTTAGAAAATCTGAAATTTAGTTTAACAGATCCTGCTCCTAATTGGTAACACTCTTGGCCTGAAGACAATTTCTGCGCAGAAATAGATATAGAAACAAAGTGTACATGTGTTGAGTGAGTGTGTTTTGTATACAAAAGTTTATATAACTTTAAGGTGGAACCAAAAGGAAAGCCGGGTACTCGTCAAGGGACATACGTGTAAGTGACATATACGGTGGCTAGGGAGGCATCCCTGGTTAAATAATATTTGAGCATTAGAGTATAGCGGGTCATAAGGTAACAAGACCAGGAGGTCATAAGGTAACAAGACCAGGAGGTCATAAGGTAACAAGACCAGGAGGTCGTAAGGTAAAAGGTCCGCTATAAAAGTCCAGTGGCACAACGCCTGGGGTGTTGGTGCAGAACCCATATAGGCCATACAAGCTCTGGCTGAAGGAATCGCAGCCGGAAACATAGATTCCATTGATCTTTCAGTACATGACAAGTAGTGCTCGTGTACTGAACGATTGGACCACACGTTATTGTGTGCAGTAGTTAGTAATCTGACCTAATACCATTAGAGTAAAGTGGTCACAAACGCTATCTGTACATTCTGACGTGATTTGTGTAATTTTTTTATTTTTGGAAGGGAAGTTCGCTGGTCACTCAGGAACTATCTAACAACCCCAACTTTACTGGAAAGAGTAAGTGTCCTGCGGGTAACCCTCATATGTTCCAGTAAACTGAAGGTTCCATAGGGGCCCTGTATCGAGTACGCCAGCACCACGTCGGTGTGATCAGGTCGTATTGGTCGAGGTGGGCGAGTGAGTGGGGTACTCGGTAAACCGCCACCGCCGGCCTACTGTGGAGTAATTTGGTTGTCTGTAAAGGCTTGCTGAAAACCTTGATACAGAGATCCAAGGAGGACTAAGCAACACCTGCAGACTATGGGGGCCAGTTGCTCAGGTAGGGGGCGATCAACCCTGGTTCAGGTTGATTCTGTGAACCGACCAGTTGGGTCGGCACGATATGTAATGTGTGAAAAATATGGAATTCACACCGAATCTTTATGTGATGAATGGGAGAGAATGACTGTACAAGACAGGGACAAGTTCCCAAGAATAGGTAGCTTTAGTCCAGAAGTGTTACAAAATTTAAGGAGGAGGATATGTCTCGTAAAATCAGCAAAGAGACGAATTCAACATCATGATTGTTTACAGTTATGGCACCAGGAAGGTGAGATACAGAGAGGTTTGGCTCTGGCGGCAGGATCTGGGGCAGTCAGGAAGTTGATTGCCACAGCTCCTCCTCCACCATACATTGCAGGAGAGAAGTTGATTGCGGAGAGAAACGCACTGGGTTGTAAAACACAAACTCTTAGTAACCCTGTAAATGTTAATAATGTTAACCAAATAACTCATGCAAGTATTAACCCGTGCAAGATGTACCCTGTTTTGAACCTTCCTCAGGAGTGTGATCAAGAAGACGATTCAGCAACAATTTCAGCTCTCTCTCTTGCAGCCACCATAGCAGAGACCACAGTAGGCACAGCGACACCCACGAGATTAGCGAAAGCCCCTAGCGGAGGGATAGGTGAGGTCGTGTCAACGGGTAAGTACGGCACCATGCACTACACTGAAACAATTGTACCACAACAAGCTGTAGAATCTACACAGGAAGAGGCTGTTAGAATTGCTCCTGTAAGGGTAATAGCAGTCCCCAATGGAAAAACAGATGTCTCTGGAGCCACTCCCATAAGGAACATTGCCATGTACACTCCATTTTCCAGAATGGAATTAAGAACAATAGTGTCCGAATTTCCTGACCCCAGGAAGGATTTAGTTGCTAGCCAAAAATACATCAGGGATTTAGGTAACACGGTAGAACCCAACAACAAGGATTGGCAGATACTGCTAAGAGCTTGTTTACCTTCCAATGTTGATGCAACTCAGTTTTTAGCTGATTGTGCATTGGATAAAGATGTACCGCTTACAGACGTGTACAACAAGGATAATGTAAAAAGGATAAATTTACAGCTAAAAGAGTATTTCCCAGCCGTTGTTAAATGGAATAAAATATTTTCCATTAAGCAAAAGGAGTCCGAAACGGCAACAGAATATTTTCACCGGGCACTATTAGAAATGGCAAAGTACACTGGTATAGAAGACATTAAGACCAACCCAAACCATCGAGAAGTAGCAGTATCTGTACTGATGGATGGTTTGAAAGAAACATTAAAAGCTAGGGTACAGACCACGCAGCCATGTTGGCGAGGTCTGTCAGTGTCCACCTTGAGAGAGGCTGCTATTGATCACGACAGAAATATCACTAGGCACAGGGAGTCGCAAAGTGATAAGTTGATGTCCGTAAGTATACAGGCGCTGACCACAAGGCAGCCTGCGTATGTACCACCGAATCCTGTGGGTAAGGCAAGTGTAATAACATGTTTTTCTTGTAACAGACCGGGACACTTTGCACGAGAATGTAGAACAAAGAATGTACAAAGATCTTTTCAACCCCCTAGACAACAACACAACACACGACATTGGGAGCAGGGTCCACAGAGGCGGAGTTTTGAGCCACATACAGGGGAAACAAAAAGATATCCCCCAAACAGAGACTGGCATGCCTCTGGTAGTTCCCAGCTAACTCCCTCACAAGTAGTTGCTGCCAGCGGGATTCAGGGAGGTCAGCATACCCAATAGGGGTGTGGCCATACCTGTAATCTGCAGCCAGTTAAGTTGATTGCCAGTCTTGGAAGCGAACCAGAGATTGCAATCACTGTGGCTGGTAAAACTTTAAACTTTCTTGTAGACACAGGGGCGGCCAAGTCAGTGATAAATTCGACAGTGGGCATGAGAACCACTGGTAGGACAATTCCAGCCATGGGAGTAACAGGAGTAGTCCAGCACTACCCGGTTAGCAAACCAGCCGAGATTACAATAGGGCCTTTGCATACCAAGCATTCCTTTTTGCTGGCTGCATCTGCACCAACTAATCTCCTGGGAAGAGACTTACTATGTAAAATGGGTTGCGTCATTTATTGTACTCCTGAAGGTGTATTCTTGGACATCCCTGAGAATCACGCTCAGGAAGTACGAGACATGTTAGACTCCCCATCAAAATTAATGTCACATTCCATTATGACAAATAGGAATCCATCCCAAGTAGAAGAGATGACATCTCAGATACCAGAGTCGCTTTGGACAAAAGATGGACAGGACACTGGATTAATGGCAAACGTAGCTCCAGTAGTTGTGCAAGTAAAAGATGGTAGGATAGCTCCAAAAATCCCACAGTATCCTCTGAAGCCAGAGGTGGAGTTAGGAGTTTTTCCCGTAATAGAGCGCTTGCTACAACAGGGCATTCTAGTAAGAACGTCCAGCACCGCAAATAGTCCCATCTTCCCTGTTAAAAAGAGTGGGGGGAGGGGTTACAGGCTAGTGCAGGATCTAAGGGGGATTAACAAAATAGTTGAGAGTCAGTTCCCCGTAGTGCCTAATCCAGCTGTCATCCTAATGCAAATTCCTCCCACTGCCAAATTTTTCACTGTTATTGACCTCTGCTCCGCTTTCTTTTCGGTACCTCTGCACCCTGACAGCCAATATTTGTTTGCATTCACATACAGAGGAGTCCAATACACGTGGACTCGGTTACCCCAAGGTTTCATAGATAGTCCAAGTATATTTTCTCAGGCTTTGCATGATTGTTTACAGTCTTTCCAACCGGAAAGTGGATCAGTGTTGATACAGTACGTGGATGATCTACTATTGTGTTCTGATTCATTGGAGGCATCCCTGAAGGATACGAAACAGCTCCTGTTTCATCTTTCAGACACAGGTCACAAGGTCTCCAAAGACAAGTTGCAATTATGCCAAGCTAAGGTAAAATACTTGGGACACTGTCTAACACAAGGACTGAGACACCTGACCGCTGATAGAATCCAAGCCATTAGAGACATGACACTGCCACAAACCCAGCAACAGATCAGGACGTTTTTAGGAATGTGTGGGTATTGCCGTAATTGGATCCCAGGGTTTTCCATATTGGCGCTACCTTTGCAGGAAATGGTCTCCTCAAACAAACCTGATCGGATTTCGCATACAGACGAATCCGAAACAGCATTTGAGAGACTCAAACAGTGCCTAACGCAGGCACCAGCACTAGGTATGCCAGACTATGGGAAACCCTTTGAACTATATGGAACAGAAAGTGCTGGGTGCGCAGCAGGTGTACTAACACAAAAACACGGTGATGCCAGCAGGCCAATTGCATACTACAGCGCTCAGCTAGACACGGTAGCGCGATCCCTCCCCACATGCTTGCGTAGCGTTGCGGCGATAGCATTGCTAGTAACAAAAAGCGAAGATGTCGTGCTAGGCCACAACCTCACAATCCATACACCGCATGCGGTATCTGCCTTATTGAATTCTGCCCAAACCAGACACGTCTCATCAGCAAGGTTTACAAGATGGGAATTGGCATTAATGGCCCCCGTAAACATCACCATAAGGAGATGCAGTGCATTAAACCCTGCAACATTTCTCCCAGGTGTGCCTGGTCAGACACAAAGGGTGGGAGGTGAGAGTGATGGGGAAGGAGGATTTAATGC
The DNA here is from genome assembly GCF_028390025.1 of Pseudophryne corroboree. NCBI lineage: Eukaryota > Metazoa > Chordata > Amphibia > Anura > Myobatrachidae > Pseudophryne > Pseudophryne corroboree. Next base: position 19,627,194 of record NC_086452.1, read on the forward strand.
AAAGGAAGATGCACATGATTGTATGGAATATTTGACCCAAAATTTTACCGCAAGGCCTGACATCAGTGACAATCCACTAGAAGATGCAGAACTCACGTTCTACACGGACGGTAGTTGTCACAGACAGTCAGACTCGGGAGACTTGTGTACTGGATACGCAGTCGTAGATGACCAAGACACCATAGAAGCGGAACCGCTAGGCCCACCTCACTCAGCCCAGGTTGCTGAACTGGTCGCCCTAACCAGAGCATGTGAATTGGCTAAGGGTAAGTCTGCCAATATCTACACCGATTCTAGATACGCGTTCGGGGTAGTACATGATTTCGGAGCGCTATGGCGTCTCAGAAATTTCATGACGGCAGCTGGTACACCGATAGCGCATGCAGCTCACATAAAAAGGCTTCTAACAGCGATACAGGAACCCGACAGAGTGGCTGTTATCAAATGTAAAGCACACACATATAGCCAAGACCCAGTATCCCTTGGTAACAGCCGAGCAGACGAAGCCACAAAGCTTGCAGCTGCTACCCCCACACGGACAGACACCACACAGTTGATGGTATTTAATACCATCAACACACAGAAGTTGTGTGAGATGCAGAATCTGTGTTCCACACAGGAAAGAGCAGTCTGGAAGGCAAAGGGATATGGCCAGGAGTCCTCAGGGCTCTGGACGGATGGACATGGTAAACCAGTGGCCCCCAGGGCATACCTTCCATGTCTGGCTGAAGCAGCTCACGGGCTGACTCATCTAGGCAAGGAGGGGATGTGCAAATTGGTAAGAGCATACTGGTGCGCCCCAGGATTCTCCTCTCATGCGAGTAAAAGAGCAATGTCATGCCTTACCTGTCTGAGAAAGAATATTGGAAAAGCAATACCTACAGAACCATCCCATATCCCACCTGCCGGCGGCCCTTTCCAGGTAATACAAATTGACTTCATTCAATTACCCCCATGTCGAAATTTGAAATATGTACTTGTTTGTATAGATGTTTTCTCGAATTGGGTCGAGGCTTTTCCAGCAGCTACAAATACCGCTATGTTTACAGCTAAGAAAATTGTGCAGGAATTTGTATGTAGATATGGTATCCCTAGAATCATTGAAAGTGATAGGGGTACCCATTTTACAGGTGATGTCTTTCAAGGAATGTGTAAATTGATGGGTATTGATAGCAAGCTGCACACTCCGTACCGTCCACAGGCGAGTGCGAAGGTCGAAAGAGTGAACAGCACTATTAAAAATAAATTGAGTAAAGTAATGGCAGAGACAGGATTGACGTGGCCAGAAGCTTTACCCATTGTTTTGTATAGCATCAGAACCACTCCCAGGTCCCCTCTTAATCTGTCTCCTTTTGAAATCTTGTTTGGTCGACAACCGCATGTCATGATTAACCCTCAGGATGATTTGAAATGTAACAATGAAGTAACTGTAAAGTACTTGATTAACATGAGTAAACAGTTGAGGAATCAAAATGATAATCTGAAGTTGGTGATTCCTGATTTACCAGATAGTAATTGTCATGACATTGAACCTGGGGATTATGTAATGATACGAAATTTTCTACGCTCAGGTTGTCTTATTGATAGATGGGAAGGACCATACCAGGTCTTATTGACTAGCACCACAGCATTGAAGGTTGCTGAGAGAGAGACTTGGGTCCATTCATCCCACTGCAAAAAGGTTGCTGATCCAGAGAAGTCCCGCGATAAGGAACAGACGGTAGAGGTTGTATCACTGGAGTGTCTGTTCCAGGAGGATTGAGGCGGCACCTGAGCCTTGAAGACCGAAAGCAGTTGTCGACTCCCTTCTCCCTTTTATTGTTTTTCTCCACTTCCCAGCCCCTCTCCCTTAAAATTTCTTTTTCCCCCTCCTCATTCTTCTCTATTTCCTCCTCAAAGATGGACTTGCCCCAAGAGACTGTGATCCGGATTTTGATGTTAACCATGATGTTGACCAGAGCAGTCTGTTCCGGCGAGAGTACCATAGAGGTCGAAAGAGGTTCTGGAATGGATTCCGATTATGATGATGGAGGCGTAGTTTTCCAAGATCAACCAAACCAACAAGCAAAGGCGAGTATCAGAAAACGATCCGATAGAAGAAATTGTGATGGATTGTTAGCTGAAGAAAATTGTATCTGTAGGCTCTGTGATAATCTGGTTGAAGATGGATGCATAAAGAAATGCCAACCTAGTTTTAATATCCATATAGACCGGCATCCATTGAGTGACTATCACTCCTTAGTGGGTAACGTGTTGAACCAAACAGATTGTTGGGTATGCTCTCAAGTACCTCAGGGTCACAGTAAATCAGGGCTAGTACCATTTCCTTTAACGTTAGGGGAGGTACTTGAGCTAAGTGGTGGGAGACCGGTGGACCGGAGGTTTAATATCTCCAGCCCTCCTAGTTTGAAGCTCCACCAATACCATGTGGATAGGTCCCTCTTATGTTTTAACATCTCCAATCCCAGAAAACCGGGAAATTGGGAAGTGTCGTGGAGCAACCTTACCATGACCTTTTCACACAGAGCAGATAGAATGCCTACAGATACAGAGCTCGTACGCCATATAGCCAGTAGAGGAAAATCTTTCCGGTGTCGATATACCTTGGGAGATAGGATTGCTGGAGTTGGAGAGGTATCACCAGGATACTGTGCACATATCGTACAAACCGATACGTGCATTAAGCAGATGGAAGAATTAGGGTCAGGAGATTTCACCTGGAAGGTTTGTAACATGGTCATGTCCTTCTCCGTCCCATATGTTCTCCCCGATGATGCATATTTCATATGCGGGAGAAAGGCGTACAAGTGGCTTGCCCCAAACTCTGAAGGATTGTGTTATATTGGAAAAGTATTGCCCGAAGTGATGACTGTTACACATGACAAAATGAAGGACATACATCGTGGTGCCCAAGCTCCTTATACTCACACTCATTACGAGCACCGAGTTAAAAGACAACTGTCAGAAAGGTTAGAGCATCCGGCCTCTGATCTTATCCATGAATCCACCGGGATTCAGGTTCTGGTAGCGTTAGATTTCATTCGCACCGCTCGAGGTGTGATGAATTATAGATACATTTCCGCACTCGCCAATTTGTTAGATAATATCACTGAAATGTATGATGACACGTTTAGATGCACTGGAAGGGAACTTCAAGCTTGCAAGACAGAACTAGTTCAGCATAGGATGGTTCTTAATTATCTTACAGCAGTAACAGGCGGATATTGTGTTACATTGGCAACACAGTACGGCATAAAGTGTTGCACGTATATCACAAATAGCACCGAGGATCCGGTAGAGGTCATGGACCAAAAGATGGACGATATTCTCCAACTAAAGTGGGAATTTCGTCGAAAACACAATCTCACCCTTGCTGCTGTAGGTAATGAGCTGACTGGTTGGGTGTCATGGTTGAACCCGCGAAATTGGTTCTCCGGTTTGGGAGACTGGGCTCAAGGAGTCATAATGGATGTTGGAAAGTTTCTACTATGTATCTTGGGTGTCGTTATATCGATTGGATTGATATTTAGATGCGGGCAGGCTTTAATGAGGTGCAAACAAAGTACAAAAGTGATGAGCTTGAGGAGTGAGGAAACTGTAATTAACCTGGATTTGATTTATGACCCAATGATAGAAACCAGAATGTGATGAAAATGCGATTATACGGTCCGTTTCTTTCACCTGTTTTTCTGCTTTTCTCCCAGATACAAAGACCCCCTTGGACGAGGAAGCTGACGAGACGAGATGTATACAGACAACGGATTGACCAAAGAAGAAGATTTGACAACTTTAAATATGGACACTTGATGAACTTTGCCATGGATCCCCAGTTTCCCTAGTATTTTTAAACTCACGCTAGCCCACCATTTTTGTAAATCTGATGGCACTGACAAAGCTTGTTGCTCATGCCTAAGGAGCAAAACAGCGCAAAGAAGACGACTCTCAACAGATACCGAAAACAACTTCGACGACAGATGTACATTTCCCTGACATAGAATATCATTGCATTTTTCGTAAGTGTTCTTTATCTTCATCTCTACAACCCTCAGGTAACGACACACATAGACGATAGGGAATACAGGCACAGATATCAGCAACCACATACCTCCCCCATTCATGTATCATCAACTAAAATGTGCTCCCCATTTTGTTCAAAATCCGAACTGAGCTCGGTAAAGTTTGACAGCCCATCCACAGACCTGTGCCACAGGATAAGAAGGAATTCAAATGTATACTTCGCAATACCTCGAAGCTTGATTTACAACACGTACGGCACGATGATACATGACCCCCCAAACATGGATTCATACACACATGCTTCTGCTATCTCACTAGGTCATACCCTCTTCACACCTTCTCCTCTCTCCTCCCCTACCCAACCATGGAAATCAATTAACCCCTGACTTACATTTTTCTCCTTAAATGTTTTGTGGCAGTTATTATTGACTGCCAAAGGGTGGACTGTCAAAGTCAGAAAAATGTCTCAATGCACGTTGCCATATTTGCACCGCACACTGGTCCGCGCTGCGCGTGCGTGCGCTCTCCCGTGGACGCGCATACCCGCAATAACGTGCACTCGCAGGCGCGGTATGCGTATTTACGGTAGAGTTTATGTAGTCGTAGCGTGCGACTCATTCGTTACAAATGTTCACAATTAATGTAGTTTATAGATCATGGTCCCTTTGATAGATTCTGAAAGTTTGGTTAAAATACAATGTCCCAGAGCTGAGGAATCCCTCTTTATATCGTACGAAGGGTCTAACAGGAATCATACAGCAGTGTTTGGTACCCATCGGAAGAGTATTTAATTAGCAATATTCCGGTGTTGGTTTGGAGCGTATTAATCGCTCGTGCGAATAGTTATGGACATAAGAAGTTTATGTCCATTTCTATTAATTACACATACTCAGGTATGCGGCGGGAAACCCAGTTTCCCACCCACCTGAGCTGTTGGAAATCGTCACAGCCCACCTGTATGAATCACCCTATGACCTTTTGTTATGATACAGGGCCGAATTCCTTCGGCCAATGGACAATGGGATTGTAGGACCAGGAGATTGCATTGTGTGTGGGGCATAAATAGGCAGGCCGACCACATCCAGCTCTCACTCTCTCATCAACGGTTATCTGCTGATAGCCGGGAGCTGGATATCGAGGCGCAGGCGATCATACCCTTTGTGCGTAAGTTTCTCTCCGTAATCATTGTCTTTCTGTGAGCCAATTTCTCTCATCTCATCTCTCTCTCTCTCTCTCTCTCTCTCTCTGTTCTGTTCTCTCATATCTCCCCTAGACTAGGCTAGTATTGTATTGTATTAGATAGTATTGTATTGTATTGCATTTAGGTCAGTGTAGTATTGTCTTTTTGTATTTATTGTTTAGTTCTGTGGTTAGGAAGTCTCTGTTATATTGTAGTGTATCATATGTACTGTTATCCCCTTTTACAAGTATATTAGACATAATACAGTTAATAGGCCTTGGAACCTAAACCAGTATCTGTGTATTTTCTATAGTGATAAGTGTTCACTTGAGCGTCGGTGACGCTCAAGCAGCTTTGTAGTTAGTCAGGTTACACAAGGTTACACTTACACCCTGTACTCACATTAAGGTATTCAGTGTATTTCATTGGTATAAGGTTTTATCATAAAGGTATAGTGTTGTAAGCGTCTGCATCGCTGGTGACCTCCTCGTGGTCTCGAGCGTATGCTACGCTACAGCGAATCATTCCCCTAGACATAACCAATAACGTGTCCTGTGATCACTGGGCCGTGAGCGAACGTGACGCTTGAGCGTCTCGCCTACGGCTGAGCGATCGCTACGCAGATAGCGTACCATTACGGTACTTCTTAAGTAAACAGCGTACAGTGTTCTTAGCTTCATAAAGGGTTGTTTATATGACAAAGGAATTTAGCATTGTCATGACGCAAAGAAAAAAAGAGGCGCAATGAGGTAGCTGACTGTGTGAGTAAGATTAGCGACCCTAGTGGCCGACACAAACACCGGGCCCATTTAGGAGTGGCACTGCAGTGTCACGCAGGATGTCCCTTCCAAAAAACCCTCCCCAATCAGCACATGATGCAAAGAAAAAGAAAAGAAAAAAGAGGTGCAAGATGGAATTGTCCTTGGGCCCTCCCACCCACCCTTATGTTGTATAAACAAAACAGGACATGCACACTTTAACCAACCCATCATTTCAGTGACAGGGTCTGCCACACGACTGTGACTGATATGACGGGTTGGTTTGGACCCCCCCCAAAAAAGAAGCAATTAATCTCTCCTTGCACAAACTGGCTCTACAGAGGCAAGATGTCCACCTCATCATCACCCTCCGATATATCACCGTGTACATCCCCCTCCTCACAGATTATCAATTCGTCCCCACTGGAATCCACCATCTCAGCTCCCTGTGTACTTTGTGGAGGCAATTGCTGCTGGTCAATGTCTCCGCGGAGGAATTGATTATAATTCATTTTAATGAACATCATCTTCTCCACATTTTCTGGATGTAACCTCGTACGCCGATTGCTGACAAGGTGAGCGGCGGCACTAAACACTCTTTCGGAGTACACACTTGTGGGAGGGCAACTTAGGTAGAATAAAGCCAGTTTGTGCAAGGGCCTCCAAATTGCCTCTTTTTCCTGCCAGTATAAGTACGGACTGTGTGACGTGCCTACTTGGATGCGGTCACTCATATAATCCTCCACCATTCTATCAATGTTGAGAGAATCATATGCAGTGACAGTAGACGACATGTCCGTAATCGTTGTCAGGTCCTTCAGTCCGGACCAGATGTCAGCATCAGCAGTCGCTCCAGACTGCCCTGCATCACCGCCAGCGGGTGGGCTCGGAATTCTGAGCCTTTTCCTCGCACCCCCAGTTGCGGGAGAATGTGAAGGAGGAGATGTTGACAGGTCGCGTTCCGCTTGACTTGACAATTTTGTCACCAGCAGGTCTTTCAACCCCAGCAGACTTGTGTCTGCCGGAAAGAGAGATCCAAGGTAGGCTTTAAATCTAGGATCGAGCACGGTGGCCAAAATGTAGTGCTCTGATTTCAACAGATTGACCACCCGTGAATCCTTGTTAAGCGAATTAAGGGCTCCATCCACAAGTCCCACATGCCTAGCGGAATCGCTCCGTGTTAGCTCCTCCTTCAATGTCTCCAGCTTCTTCTGCAAAAGCCTGATGAGGGGAATGACCTGACTCAGGCTGGCAGTGTCTGAACTGACTTCACGTGTGGCAAGTTCAAAGGGCATCAGAACCTTGCACAACGTTGAAATCATTCTCCACTGCGCCTGAGACAGGTGCATTCCACCTACTATATCGTGCTCAATTGTATAGGCTTGAATGGCCTTTTGCTGCTCCTCCAACCTCTGAAGCATATAGAGGGTTGAATTCCACCTCGTTACCACTTCTTGCTTCAGATGATGGCAGGGCAGGTTCAGTAGTTTTTGGTGGTGCTCCAGTCTTCTGTACGTGGTGCCTGTACGCCGAAAGTGTCCCGCAATTCTTCTGGCCACCGACAGCATCTCTTGCACGCCCCTGTCGTTTTTTAAAAAATTCTGCACCACCAAATTCAAGGTATGTGCAAAACATGGGACGTGCTGGAATTTGCCCATATTTAATGCACACACAATATTGCTGGCGTTGTCCGATGCCACAAATCCACAGGAGAGTCCAATTGGGGTAAGCCATTCCGCGATGATCTTCCTCAGTTGCCGTAAGAGGTTTTCAGCTGTGTGCGTATTCTGGAAAGCGGTGATACAAAGCGTAGCCTGCCTAGGAAAGAGTTGGCGTTTGCGAGATGCTGCTACTGGTGCCGCCGCTGCTGTTCTTGCGGCGGGAGTCCATACATCTACCCAATGGGCTGTCACAGTCATATAGTCCTGACCCTGCCCTGCTCCACTTGTCCACATGTCCGTGGTTAAGTGGACATTGGGTACAACTGCATTTTTTAGGACACTGGTGAGTCTTTTTCTGACGTCCGTGTACATTCTCGGTATCGCCTGCCTAGAGAAGTGGAACCTAGATGGTATTTGGTAACGGGGGCACACTGCCTCAATAAATTGTCTAGTTCCCTGTGAACTAACGGCGGATACCGGACGCACGTCTAACACCAACATAGTTGTCAAGGCCTCAGTTATCCGCTTTGCAGCAGGATGACTGCTGTGATATTTCATCTTCCTCGCAAAGGACTGTTGAACAGTCAATTGCTTACTGGAAGTAGTACAAGTGGGCTTACGACTTCCCCTCTGGGATGACCATCGACTCCCAGCAGCAACAACAGCAGCGCCAGCAGCAGTAGGCGTTACACGCAAGGATGCATCGGAGGAATCCCAGGCAGGAGAGGAATCGTCAGAATTGCCAGTGACATGGCCTGCAGGACTATTGGCATTCCTGGGGAAGGAGGAAATTGACACTGAGGGAGTTGGTGGGGTGGTTTGCGTGAGCTTGGTTACAAGAGGAAGGGATTTACTGGTCAGTGGACTGCTTCCGCTGTCACCCAAAGTTTTTGAACTTGTCACTGACTTATTATGAATGCGCTGCAGGTGACGTATAAGGGAGGATGTTCCGAGGTGGTTAACGTCCTTACCCCTACTTATTACAGCTTGACAAAGGGAACACATGGCTTGACACCTGTTGTCCGCATTTCTGGTGAAATACCTCCACACCGAAGAGCTGATTTTTTTGGTATTTTCACCTGGCATGTCAACGGCCATATTCCTCCCACGGACAACAGGTGTCTCCCCGGGTGCCTGACTTAAACAAACCACCTCACCATCAGAATCCTCCTGGTCAATTTCCTCCCCAGCGCCAGCAACACCCATATCCTCCTCATCCTGGTGTACTTCAACACTGACATCTTCAATCTGACTATCAGGAACTGGACTGCGGGTGCTCCTTCCAGCACTTGCAGGGGGCGTGCAAATGGTGGAAGGCGCATGCTCTTCACGTCCAGTGTTGGGAAGGTCAGGCATCGCAACCGACACAATTGGACTCTCCTTGTGGATTTGGGATTTCGAAGAATGCACAGTTCTTTGCTGTGCTGCTTTTGCCAGCTTGAGTCTTTTCATTTTTCTAGCGAGAGGCTGAGTGCTTCCATCCTCATGTGAAGCTGAACCACTAGCCATGAACATAGGCCAGGGCCTCAGCCGTTCCTTGCCACTCCGTGTCGTAAATGGCATATTGGCAAGTTTACGCTTCTCCTCCGACAATTTTATTTTAGGTTTTGGAGTCCTTTTTTTTCTGATATTTGGTGTTTTGGATTTGACATGCTCTGTACTATGACATTGGGCATCGGCCTTGGCAGACGACGTTGCTGGCATTTCATCGTCTCGGCCATGACTAGTGGCAGCAGCTTCAGCACGAGGTGGAAGTGGATCTTGATCTTTCCCTAATTTTGGAACCTCAACATTTTTGTTCTCCATATTTTAATAGGCACAACTAAAAGGCACCTCAGGTAAACAATGGAGATGGATACTAGTATACAATTATGGACTGCCTGCCGAGTGCAGACACAGAGGTAGCCACAGCCGTGAACTACCGTACTGTACTGTGTCTGCTGCTAATATAGACTGGTTGATAAAGAGATGTCTATGTAACTATGTATGTATAAAGAAGAAAGAAAAAAAAACCACGGTTAGGTGGTATACAATTATGGACGGACTGCCTGCCGAGTGCAGACACAGAGGTAGCCACAGCCGTGAACTACCGCACTGTACTGTGTCTGCTGCTAATATAGACTGGTTGATAAAGAGATGTCTATGTAACTATGTATGTATAAAGAAGAAAGAAAAAAAAACCACGGTTAGGTGGTATACAATTATGGACGGACTGCCTGCCGAGTGCAGACACAGAGGTAGCCACAGCCGTGAACTACCGTACTGTACTGTGTCTGCTGCTAATATAGACTGGTTGATAAAGAGATGTCGTAGTAGTATGTATGTATAAAGAAGAAAAAAAAACCACGGTTAGGTGGTATATACAATTATGGACGGGCTGCCGAGTGCCGACACAGAGGTAGCCACAGCCATGAACTACCGCACTGTACTGTGTCTGCTGCTAATATATAGACTGGTTGATAAAGAGATAGTATACTCGTAACTAGTATGTATGTATAAAGAAAGAAAAAAAAACCACGGTTAGGTGGTATATACAATTATGGACGGGCTGCCGAGTGCCGACACAGAGGTAGCCACAGCCGTGAACTACCGCACTGTACTGTGTCTGCTGCTAATATAGACTGGTTGATAAAGAGATAGTATACTCGTAACTAGTATGTATGTATAAAGAAAGAAAAAAAAACCACGGTTAGGTGGTATATACAATTATGGACGGGCTGCCGAGTGCCGACACAGAGGTAGCCACAGCCGTGAACTACCGCACTGTACTGTGTCTGCTGCTAATATAGACTGGTTGATAAAGAGATAGTATACTCGTAACTAGTATGACTATAAAGAAAGAAAAAAAAACCACGGTTAGGTGGTATATACAATTATGGACGGGCTGCCGAGTGCCGACACAGAGGTAGCCACAGCCGTGAACTACCGCACTGTACTGTGTCTGCTGCTAATATATAGACTGGTTGATAAAGAGATAGTATACTCGTAACTAGTATGTATGTATAAAGAAAGAAAAAAAAACCACGGTTAGGTGGTATATACAATTATGGACGGGCTGCCGAGTGCCGACACAGAGGTAGCCACAGCCGTGAACTACCGCACTGTACTGTGTCTGCTGCTAATATAGACTGGTTGATAAAGAGATAGTATACTCGTAACTAGTATGTATGTATAAAGAAAGAAAAAAAAACCACGGTTAGGTGGTATATACAATTATGGACGGGCTGCCGAGTGCCGACACAGAGGTAGCCACAGCCGTGAACTACCGCACTGTACTGTGTCTGCTGCTAATATATAGACTGGTTGATAAAGAGATAGTATACTCGTAACTAGTATGTATGTATAAAGAAAGAAAAAAAAACCACGGTTAGGTGGTATATACAATTATGGACGGGCTGCCGAGTGCCGACACAGAGGTAGCCACAGCCGTGAACTACCGCACTGTACTGTGTCTGCTGCTAATATATAGACTGGTTGATAAAGAGATAGTATACTCGTAACTAGTATGTATGTATAAAGAAAGAAAAAAAAACCACGGTTAGGTGGTATATACAATTATGGACGGGCTGCCGAGTGCCGACACAGAGGTAGCCACAGCCGTGAACTACCGCACTGTACTGTGTCTGCTGCTAATATAGACTGGTTGATAAAGAGATAGTATACTCGTAACTAGTATGTATGTATAAAGAAAGAAAAAAAAACCACGGTTAGGTGGTATATACAATTATGGACGGGCTGCCGAGTGCCGACACAGAGGTAGCCACAGCCGTGAACTACCGCACTGTACTGTGTCTGCTGCTAATATAGACTGGTTGATAAAGAGATAGTATACTACTAATATTATATATACTGGTGGTCAGGTCACTGGTCACTAGTCACACTGGCAGTGGCACTCCTGCAGCAAAAGTGTGCACTGTTTAATTTTAATATAATATTATGTACTCCTGGCTCCTGCTATAACCTATAACTGGCACTGCAGTGCTCCCCAGTCTCCCCCACAATTATAAGCTGTGTGAGCTGAGCACAGTCAGATATATATATACATTGATGCAGCACACTGGGCTGAGCAGTGCACACAGATATGGTATGTGACTGAGTCACTGTGTGTATCGTTTTTTTCAGGCAGAGAACGGATATATTAAATAAAACAAACAACTGCACTGTCTGGTGGTCACTGTGGTCGTCAGTCACTAAACTCTGCACTCTCTTCTACAGTATCACAGCCTCAGGTCAATCTCTCTCTCTCTCTCTCAACCCTAATCTAAATGGAGAGGACGCCAGCCACGTCCTCTCCCTATCAATCTCAATGCACGTGTGAAAATGGCGGCGACGCGCGGCTCCTTATATAGAATCCGAGTCTCGCGAGAATCCGACAGCGTCATGATGACGTTCGGGCGCGCTCGGGTTAACCGAGCAAGGCGGGAGGATCCGAGTCTGCTCGGACCCGTGAAAAAAACATGAAGTTCGTGCGGGTTCGGATTCAGAGAAACCGAACCCGCTCATCTCTAATTATTACATCTTTCTTTCTGCTGCTGATTCCTCTCCCAATGCAGCCAAGCATCTGACTAGCCTTCCTCATTGCTGTGTTACATTGCTTACCCTGCTTTATGTCACCTGAGATAGTGGCTCCTAGATCCCTTTCCTCCTCAGTAGTTTCCTGTATAGTGCCATTAATACTATATTTAGCCATTGGATTTTTGAGACCCAAGTGCATGATTTTGCATTTTTTGGCATTAAACTGTAATTGCCACACTCTTGACCATTCCTCTAGTCTACCTAGATCCTCATTCATTTGTTTTACCCCACCTGGTGTGTCTACCCTGTTGCATACATTTGTGTCATCTGCAAAAAGGCATACTTTCCCTTTAATGCCATTTGCAATGTCACCAATAATGATATTAAAAAGCACTGGTCCAAGTACAGATCCCTGGGGTACTCCACTGGTTACATTTCCCTCCTGTGAAGGCACTCCATTTATCACAACTCTCTGTTTTCTATCCTTCAACCAAGATCTTATCCATTCAATAATCCTAATATCCAATCCCAAACTTTCAAGTTTATTTAGCAGTCTGCGATGTGGAACAGTGTCAAAAGCCTTACTAAAGTCTAGATAAGCTATATCCATGGCTCCACCTTTATCCATCACTTTAGTCACACAGTCAAAAAAGTCAATAAGATTTGTTTGACATGATCTCACCCCAGTGAATCCATGCTGTTTGAGATTCTGTAAATTGCCAGATTTGAGATAATCTACAACTCTTTCTTTTAAGAGAGTTTCCATCAATTTTCCTACTACTAATGTAAGACTCACTGGTCTGTAGTTGTTTGCCTCTTCCTTGCTTCCACTTTTGTGCAGTGGGACTACGTTTGCTCTTTTCCAGTCCTCTGGAATTACTCCTGTAGCTAATGACTGGTTGAATAATTCTGTCAATGGTGCTGCCAGCGCCTCTTTAAGTTCTTTTAGTATCCTTAGATGTATCCCATCTGGCCCCATAGATTTATCCACTTTCAACTTTGAGAGTTCTGTTAGGACCTTCTCCTCTGTAAATGTACTTGTGTAATTTTCCTGAATATCCCTGCAACTTAACTGTGGCCCCTTCCCCTCTCTTTCAGTAGTAAATACTGAGCAAAAATAATTATTAAGATGATCTGCTATTAAATTGTCTCCCTCAACAAGACTCCCAAATCTCTCTTAGTTTAAGAATTAGGGTGGGATGTATTAACCTCCGCCATCGTGATTACTGCACTTTTCTCTGCGCTCACTCCCCGCTCCGCTGCCCGCCGCTCTCCCGTCTGCTTTCTCATCCCCTTCTCCCTCTTCCTCACCGCCGCGGCCACTGTGTTCTCTGATTGCTGCGCTCCCCCTGGATGTTTGGCGCATGCGCATCTGGATTCCGCTTTTACGGGCATGCGCTGACTGACTTATTGATGAACCAGTTTCCATGCCAGGAAAATCCCGCCCTTAGTCTCCTATGTGGAACTTTGTCAAATGCCTTAGCGAAGTCCAGAAAGATCACATCCACTGCTTGACCCTGATCAATATTATCGCTCACTTTCTCGTAGAAGCTTATTAAGTTAGTTTGACATGACCTGTCCTTCACAAAGCCATGCTGATTCCTAGTAATAACCTTGGATGTATTCGAGTACTCAAGTATGCTATCCCTTTATATACCTTCCAGTATTTCCCCACTATAGATGTCAAACTTACCGGTCTATAGTTCCCGGGGAGCGTTTTAATACCCTTTTTAAATATTGGGACTACCTCTGCTATACGCCATTCCTGATCTAATTGACTCGCTGAAAATCAAATATAGAGGTTTTGATATCTCTACGTTGAGTTCCATAAGAAACCTGGGGTGGAGTCCATCCGGCCCAGGAGATTTATTTATCTTAATTTTACCCTCCCAGATTACTCCCTCATTTAACCAAGTACCAAGCAATGGGTCGTTATTATAGTTTATGTTATGCTCTACTCTCGTCAACCTGTCCTCATTCGTGAATGCTGATGTAAAGAATTTAATTAATAAATCCACTTTTTCCCTGTCATCATTATTCAATTAGTGGGGATTGCCCGCACATGAATCTCCGAGGGTGCGTTTATCTTGCAGCTTCAGACGCTTTAGGTACAGTATAAATGGGGATTCACGCACAGGGAAAACACATTGAATCCACAGTTTACGTGGAGTTGGCGAGTCTTCCGCAGGGTAGGCCCCAATTTTAGGTGCAGAGAAAAGGTTATTTAATTGAATTAACTGCAAAGTAATTACCAGACAATTAGCTGCGGGCAGTGCTTAAAGCGGTCCTAGAGAGGTGGTGGAACTCACCCCCCTCCCCACGGTGCCAATGCAACAAAGGTATTGCGCACGCCGGAAAAAAGGGGCGTGTAACACAATAGTAATAATGCCCACAGTAGTAGCACCCCATAATACACATAATGCCCACAGCAGTAGCGCCTTTTATACAATGCCCACAATAGCAGTGTCTACTTGTTACGCACACCAGTGCTAACAGGAGTATACCGGTGTATGAACAGAGAGGGATGCGAGGCAAAACGAACTCACAGACAGTATAACACAACATACACAGGAGGTGATGGAATAACTAATAAACACAAAATGAACGGGGAAGCCCAAAGGCTCAGGAATTAGGTGTCTCCCTAGTGTCAGGAATGCTCAGATGGAATAGAGCGGACAATGAAGCGAGATGTAGTGATTTAACATGTGGAGCACCCAAAATGATGTTGCTAAGAGCAACAGGAAAAACCCCAAAGGGTTACCAACGGGTGTGGGAATAAACTCCTTGGTCAGAGATAGAAATATAGACACAAGGAGAGTATCCACAATCCTAACCCCCACTTGCAGGGCACAGGTTCAGCTTACTGCCACTAAACTGACACCTGGACGCCCTGCACAGTGAGGGAGGATTAAGCCAGCAGGTCTGAGAGTACAGCCGCAAACCTGCTGGGTTCACAGAATAGCAAAAGAACCCCAGCAGGTTAAACAACTGACTCCAGTTTTACTGCTAGGTCCGGATTGGCAGAATGAAGTACCGAATCCCAAGGCCTATTCGCAGTAAGCAACAAGTAAATACAAAGTCACACAGTACTAGCTAACTCTCTGGAACTGACTAACAAACAAAGATTCAGCAGCATTTGCCTAGCCTGAGAGGATGGTTTATATAGCAGGTGCTGTCCACGCCCCATTCAGACCTCACAGACTGTGAGCACAAAACCAGCGCCGGATTCCCTGCCGTGCACAGAGCCTGTAACCACTACACAGTAAAAACCCGGACCGGAGTATCAGCTGCGCTCAGGTTACTTCGCTAACACTTGCCTCCCGGTTGCCATGGCGACGTGGCAGTACAGAACAGGAGATCCTAACAGTACCCCCCCTCTGATGAGGGGTCAAAGAACCCCTACCGCCGGGTTTATCGGGGAACTGCGAGAAGAAAGAGCGTATCAGTCTGGGGGCATAAAGATCACAACTGCGCACCCACGACCGCTCCTCCGGGCCATAAAATGCACCAAAAATGACAGCCGACCCAGAACCATCTTGGAGTCAAGAACCCTTTCAACCACAAACTCCCTCTGACCCCGTATCAGAAGAGGAGAAGGTCTTCCACTGGAAGAAGGATTACTAACCGCCAGTTTTAAAAGGGAACAATGAAATGTTTTATTGATACCCAATGAACGGGGCAGATCTAACTGAAATGCCACCGGATTGATAACCCTGGTGATCTTATAAGGGCCGATGAACCGGGGGCCTAACTTATGAGATGGCTGTCTCAACTTCAAATTCTTGGTGGACAACCAGACGAAGTCCCCTAATTTAAAGCTGCAGGGTCTTCTCCGCTTATCAAAAACCCTTTTGGTCACTAATGACACAGACACAAGGGCTTTCTTAACTTTCCTCCAAATACCCCTAAGGGCCGAAACCACAGAGGAACCACCAGGCGTGGAATCCAGGGGGTCAAAAGAATTGGCCTTAGGATGATGCCCATACACACAAAGGAAGGGAGAGATCCCTGTAGCAGAGTGAGCCGCGTTGTTATAGGCAAACTCCGCCATGGACAGATGAGCAACCCAGTCAATATGACACTTGGAGACATAACACCTGAGGAACTGCTCCAAGGACTGGTTCACCCTCTCAGTCTGCCCATTAGACTGTGGATGGTAGCCTGACGACAAGCTCACAGAAATCTGGAGATCAGAACAAAATGCCCTCCAGAATTTGGCCACAAACTGGGATCCACGGTCAGAGACCACATCAAGTGGCAACCCGTGGAGGCGCACAACATGCTGCATAAATAACTCAGACAGGCGTCTGGCCGATGGCAACCCAACCAGTGGAACGAAATGCGCCATCTTCGAAAACCTGTCAACGACAACCCAAATGGCTGTCATCCCCGAGGATTTGGGCAAGTCCACCACAAAATCCATGGAAATGTGGGTCCATGGCTTAGATGGAATAGAGAGTGGATGTAATGGGCCGACAGGAACCCCTCTAGGAGTTTTATTTCGGGCACAAACGTCACATGCCCGAACCCACTGATCCACATCCCTAGCCACCGAGGGCCACCACACCGCCCTAGACAGCAACTCCCGAGTTCTGGCAATACCCGGATGCCCTGCCGACCTCTTGGCATGGAATTCCAGGAACACTCGCTGTCTTAACCTAGGAGGCACAAACAAGAGACCTACCGGAAGGTCTGGAGGAGCCTGCTCCTGTGCTCTAAGGACTAATGACAAGAGGTCCTGGGTAATGCCCACTTTAATACATGATGGGGACACAATGGGCAATGGCTCCTCGGTGGTCTCTTGGACTGGAGCAAAACTCAGCGAGAGCGCATCAGCCTTGATGTTTTTTGACCCAGGGCGATATGTTATCAAAAAATTAAAGCGAGCAAAAAACAAAGCCCATGGTGCTTGCCTGGCATTGAGCCGCTTCGCTGACTCTAAATATGCCAGATTCTTATGGTCGGTGAGAATTGAGACCACAAACTTAGCCCCCTCAAGCCAGTGTCTCCACTCCCCGAGTGCATCCTTTATAGCCAACAATTCCCGGTTACCCACATCATAATTCATCTCGGCAGACGAAAATTTACGGGAAAAGTAAGCACAGGGATGAAGGCGATTATCAGACACCCCCATCTGAGAGAGCACTGCCCCAATACCTATCTCAGAGGCATCCACTTCTACCACAAAAGGACGCTCTGGATCTGGGTGTCGCAGCACCTTGGCCGAGACAAATGCCCTTTTGAGACGGGCAAAGGCCGCTTTGGCCTCACAAGACCAGTGAGCAACATCCGCCCCTTTCTTAGTGAGTGCCACCAAGGGGGCCACTATAGACGAAAATCCAGCAATGAACCGTCTATAAAAATTCGCAAAGCCCAGAAAACGCTGAAGCGCCTTCAAACTAGTGGGCTGCACCCAATCCAGGACTGCCTGTACCTTAGAACCCTCCATTTGGAAACCTTCTGAGGAGATAATATACCCTAGAAATGCGATTTGCTGGACTTCAAATTCGCACTTCTCCAGCTTCGCCCCAAGCTGGTGGTCTCTGAGTTTCTGGAGGACTAAGCGTACATGCTTCCGATGTTCCTCCAGGGAATGGGAGAAGATTAGGATGTCATCTAGATAAACAACTAAAAATCTATCCAAATATTCCCTGAGCACATCGTTCATGAATTCCTGGAAGACTGCCGGGGCATTAGAGAGCCCAAAAGGCATCACCAAATATTCATAATGCCCTGAGTGGGTATTAAAGGCAGTCTTCCATTCATCCCCCTCTCTTATTCGGATTAGATTGTAAGCACCGCGTAGGTCAATCTTAGAAAAAATGGTGGCAGTACGAAGCTGGTCAAACAAAACCGAAATGAGAGGCAGTGGGTATGAGTTTTTAATCGTGATACGGTTCAATTCCCTGAAGTCGATGCAGGGTCGCAACGAACCGTCCTTTTTACCCACGAATAAGAACCCCGACCCAACTGGGGACTGTGAGGGTCTGATAAATCCCTTAGCCAAGTTCTCCTGAATGTACTCTGCCATAGCTTGAGTCTCAGGACGTGACAGGGAGTACAACCTGCTCTTGGGAAGCTTAGCATCCGGCAACAAATCAATGACACAGTCATAGGGGCGATGGGGAGGTAGTACCTCCGCAACTTTTTTGGAGAACACATCCGCAAAATCTGCATAACATCCTGGCAATCCTGGCAAACTTAGCTTCGAGAGCCTGACTGGAAGGCTCAAGCAACTCCTGAAACAATCACTACCCCAACTAAGAATCTCCCCAGAGACCCAGTTAAATTGAGGGTTATGGGCCCTTAACCAGGGTAACCCCAAAACCAATGGGGCAAAAGAACAGACAGTCACATAGAAAGACAATTTTTCAGAGTGTGTGGCTCCAATAAACAAAGGAATTTGGCTGGTGCAGGAGGTAATTTTACCCTGGGACAATGGTTCCTCGTTTAACCCACAGATCTCAATCTCTGATGCCAAAGGTACTGAGGGAACAGAGTGTTCCAGGGCGAATTGACGGTCCATGAAAACCCCATCGGCCCCACTGTCAACAAAGGCCTCAGTCTTAACAGTTTGACCGAGGATCTCCAAAGTCACCGGAATGAGAAAAGTCTTTTTGGGAAAATCTGACTTCTGGCCTGACAGGATATTTCCCATCACCCTCAGGCCCTGAAGTTTTCCGGCTTTTCTGGGCATAATACTACGACATGACCTTTATTCCCACAGTACAAACACAAACCCTGCTGTCTCCTCCGCATCTTCTCACGCGAGGAGAGGCGGGTAGCCCCAATCTGCATAGGCTCCTCGGAATATTCCTCAGACTCTGAGGTTCCCTTTGGAAAAAAGGAAACTGCGGTCTCCCTTTCAAGCCTACGCTCTCTCAGCCGTCTATCCACCCGGATGGATAACTGCATGAGCTGATCTAAGCTATCAGGCGAGGGATATTGTACCAGTTGGTCCTTTATCTGGTCAGAAAGGCCCCTTCGGTACTGGTTTCTCAGGGCTGGGTCATTCCACTGGGTATCACGAGCCAACCTCCGAAACTCCGTACTATAAACCTCAGCTGGCCGTCGCCCTTGCTTTAGGACCGTAATCTGAGCCTCGGCTGAAGCCATCTTGTCAGGGTCATCATACAAAATGCCCAGTGCCGTAAAAAAAGCATCAACACTTTTAAGCGACGGACAGTCAGGCTGCAACCCATATGCCCAGACCTGTGGGTCTCCTTGTAGCAAGGAAATCACCATGCCCACCCGCTGAATCTCCGACCCAGAAGACTGGGGCCTAAGCCTGAAATATAGCTTACAGCTCTCCTTGAAACAAAAAAACTGCGAGCGATCTCCAGAAAAACGATCCGGGAGATTTACTTTTGGCTCCTTAACCCCTAAACTTGCCGCTGCTGCTGCGGGAGCTCCGCTAGCGGCCTGCGGGGTGTTCATTTTAATGGACATCTCATTAAATTGTCGAGTCAGGACCTGCACCTGATCGACCACCTGTTGCAAAGTATTTTGAGGGGTATGCTCCATATTCCCACTAAATTTCAACAGGAGTAGGGCTGCTGAATATGTTACGCACACCAGTGCTTACAGGAGTATACCGGTGTATGAACAGAGAGGGATGCGAGGCAAAACGAACTCACAGACAGTGTAACACAACATACACAGGAGGTGATGGAATAACTAATAAACACAAAATGAACGGAGAAGCCCAAAGGCTCAGGAATTGGGTGACTCCCTAGTGTCAGGAATGCTCAGATGGAATAGAGCGGACAATGAAGCGAGGTGTAGTGATTTAACATGTGGAGCACCCAAAATGATGTTGCTAAGAGCAACAGGAAAAACCCCAAAGGGTTACCAACGGGTGTGGGAATAAACTCCCTGGTCAGAGATAGAAATATAGACACAAGGAGAGTATCCACAATCCTAACCCCCACTTGCAGGGCACAGGTTCAGCTTACTGCCACTAAACTGACACCTGGACGCCCAAGCAACAAGTAAATACAAAGTCACACAGTACTAGCTAACTCTCTGGAACTGACTAACAAACAAAGATTCAGCAGCATTTGCCTAGCCTGAGAGGATGGTTTATATAGCAGGTGCTGTCCACGCCCCACTCAGACCTCACAGACTGTGAGCACAAAACCAGCGCCGGATTCCCTGCCGTGCACAGAGCCTGTAACCACTACACAGTAAAAACCCGGACCGGAGTATCAGCTGCGCTCAGGTTACTTCGCTAACACTTGCCTCCCGGTTGCCATGGCGACGTGGCAGAACAGAACAGGAGATCCTAACACCCCAGTAGCAATGCCCTTAATGGTAATGCCCCTGTGTAATATTGCAACCAGTAGTAATGTTGCCTGTAGTAATGCCCCCAGTCATTTAGCCCCTGTAATTATGCCCCCTTGTAGTTTAGCCCCCAGTAGTAATGCCTCCAAGTAGTAATGCCCCAGTAGTTTAGCCCCTGTAGTTACACCCCCAGTAGTAATGCCCCTGTAGTTATGCCCCCAGTAGTAATGCCCTCCTGTAGTTTGCCCCCAGTAGTTATCCCCTAGTAGCTTGCCCCCAGCAGATGCCCCCCAGTAGTAATGTCCCCCAGTAGTAATGCCCCCAGTAGTTGCCCCTCTGTAGTTTGACCCCAGTAGTAATGCCCTCCTGTAGTTTGCCCCCAGCAGTAATGTCCCCCAGTAGATGCCCCTCAGTAGTTTGCCCCCAGTAGTAATGCCCCCCCAGTAGTAATCCAGTAGTTTGCCCCCAGTAGTAATGCCCCCCCAGTTGTTTGCCCCCAGTAAATGCCCCTCAGTAGTTT
The DNA here is from genome assembly GCF_028390025.1 of Pseudophryne corroboree. Classification (NCBI taxonomy): domain Eukaryota; kingdom Metazoa; phylum Chordata; class Amphibia; order Anura; family Myobatrachidae; genus Pseudophryne; species Pseudophryne corroboree. The sequence goes on from NC_086452.1 coordinate 19,648,128, forward strand.
GCCCCCAGTAGTAATGCCCCCCCAGTAGTAATCCAGTAGTTTGCCCCCAGTAGTAATGCCCCCCCAGTTGTTTGCCCCCAGTAAATGCCCCTCAGTAGTTTGCCCAGCAGTAGTAATGCCCCCCCAGTAGTTTGCCCTCAGTTGATGTCCCCCCCCCCCAGTAGTAATGCCCGCCCCCAGTTGTTTGCCCCAGCAGATGCCCCCCAGCAGTTTGCCCTCCAGTAGTAATGCCCCCCCCCTCAGTAGTTTGCCCCCCAGTAGTAATGCTCCCCCCCCAGATGCGCCGCTACACAAATTAAATTAAGACAAACACAACACACACCATACTTACCAAGCCCAGCTCCGTGTCCGGCTGCTGCAGTCCTCTGGCTGCCCGCTCCTTGGCACTATGGGAGAGACGTCATGACGTCTCTCCCATAGCGCGCACTGACAGAGCCAGAAGCCGCAGCTCAGTTCTGAGCTCCTGCCTCCGGCTGCCGCTGTGCAGGGAGACGGGCGCCCGCTGGTAACACAATCTCAGCAGGCGCCCGTCATCTCCCTGCTGCGGCGGCGCCGCCGCCGGGGACACATGGGGTGAGATGAGCCAGAGGAGGCGGAACTGCGTTCCGTCTCCATATGGAACTGACGGAACGCAGTTCCGCCCCGTTCCGGCTCACTTTAACCCCTGGCTGCGGGGTGTAATTGAATGTGCCTCAAAGGTTCCAGACAGAGACTCACTTTTACTTCTAAAACTTACCTGTACCATATTGTCATACCCTGGACCCCTGGGACCTTAGCAAGGCTGGAATAACCATCAAGAAACATATGTTTAGGGCATCAAGGGAAAGAGGGCACCACAGAAATTCAACATTGCCTGATTTACCATGGGGCATAAGGTGCAAAATTGCCAATGGTGCATCTGAACCAGGTTCCACAAAAAGGGGCTCCCACAATAAATAAAAAAATACATATTGTGACAGATCGGGGATAAGGATGCCATCTCCTGGGGTAGACGTGTGCTCTTTCTTACAGCAGCCAAAACAGTGACATGCTAATCCTGTGTATTTGGAGCATATAGTCTCAGCTTTTTTTTTTTTTTTGGTATATCAGTGTAGCACCCACTTCAGGCAGTAATGTCGTCTCTCTGCAAGCCACTAGCTTACTCCTCAGGCAATGAGAGAGGGTATCCGGACTCCAGGTCTACAACAAAAAGGTCGACACACCTTAGGTCGACGCCAATTGGTCGACATGGACAAAAGGTCGACATGGACAAAAGGTCGGCATGGAAAAGGGTCGACATGAGTTTTTCACAATTTTTTTCTTTTTTGGAACCTTTTCATACTTAACGATCCACGTGGACTACGATTGGAACGGTAATCTGTGCCGAGCGAAGCGGAGCGGAGCGAAGGCACCATGCCCGAAGCATGGCGAGCGAAGCGAGCCATGCGAGGGCACGCGGTGCACTAATTGGGGTTCCCCGTCATTCTACGAAGAAAATGACACCAAAAAAACATTAAAAACTCATGTCGACCTTTTTCCATGTGGACCTTGTTCCTGTCGACCTTTTGTCCATGTCGACCTTTTGTCCATGTCGACCTAAGGTGTGTCGACCAATTGGCGTCGACCTACGGTGTGTCGACCTTTTTGTTGTCGACCTGGAGTCCCAGACCCATGAGAGAGTATCTGCCAAAACTGACAGGATTTTTACCACACCCATGCAGGAATAAGCACTTATCAGCCTTCTCTCAGGCTAAGGCTCTCAACACCCAGACTGGGCCTAATGGATGGAGCCCTCCCTTACTCTCCATCCATACCCCCAGGAACCCTTATCTGGCTAGTACAGAATCTGAAATAGATCTTACCAAGTAATTTTCAAGCACATTCCTGGGGTTTGATAGCACAGAAAGTTTGGGCATATATACCTGCCTGCAGTGCTTAAAGTGGTCCGAGAGAGGTGGGGGAACTCCCCCCCCCCCACCCTCTTAGGTGCCAGGGCCACACCCTAGCCCCTCCCACCTTGAAGATGCCCCTCCCACCTGTTGTCACACCCCTAGCCCCTCCCCTCAAGAGAGCAATGTAACAGCATCACTCACCCTGCCATTGTATAATAATCACAGTTTATGATATAATTGCAGAGCGAGTGATGCTGCTACATTGCTCTCTTCCACCCAATATTTTTTTCAAGATACAAATGCTGCAAATTTTGTTATTTGCAGCATTTGTACCTTGAAAAAAACTCCCTGCGCGGTGTTGAAAACTTGAAATGTCTGTACCTGTTATGCACTTTGCACTTTGAGATTACATTTTGAATACACTACTTTCTATTTGAAATCCGGAGAGTGCCGCCTCGTTCCTGTGTGTGCATGTGTCACATATATAGGGGGGTAAGCAGACCTGACCCAGGGAACCCATCTTTCTCTACTATACATCCTGGATGGCACCCCAGTGGATGTTCATATTTACATTGAGTGCCAGCTATATATGACTTTATATATAACACTGTGTCGGCGGCGCTCAGGAAATAAAGACATTCATGTACAGGTGTAAGCTTCAACGTTTCGAAGGTTTAATCCTTCGTATATATGTGTGTGTATTTATATAATCTCACACTGTGAGCATCTGCCATTAAATGTGTCTGCTGGGCTGGCTAAAGAGAAAAATAATGGGTGGAAGAGAGCAATGTAGCAGAATCACCAACAGAGTTTCTCAGTCGTGTTGTGTCCAAATATATGAAATATACAGTATATTAACATAGGCAGTTGAGATGAGTTATAAACTTACAAATAAATATATAATATGCAATTTCTTGGGTTGTTTTTTTTTATTACATGTGATGTGCAGCAGCAGTGTAATTGAATCCGTCTCCGACTGTCCCATCCCCTTAACGTCAGCGTGGCTGGGTACTTAGAGTCAGGGCAGCTCCTCTGCTCCCTTTAGCTGCAGACGTGCAATGTCATTATTTCCGCCACCGGCAGAGGGTCTGGAGGAGGCAGGTCACGCTAAATCAATCATTCCTTCTTTAGCGCCACCCACCACCACATCATTGATCTCGGTGGCCACGGTGCTGCTGGGCAGCGCATGGGGAGGCCCGGTACTTGAAGCCAGCCTCAGCTTCCTATTGATTCTTTCCGGCTGTCCCTAACCCGGGACTTGAAGCCGCCTCAGCCTTCTATTTTCCTATAGTCCTCTCCGTGCTGCCAGTGTGACTAGTTTAAGTGAATAGTGTTCTGCCTCCAATTAGAAGTGCCGGAACACAGTTCTACCTCGCTCTGGCCCGATTTAACCTCTGCCCACACCCTATTTTCACTAATAACACCCCAGCAGCATTAACACCCGCACCCCTCATTCACTAATAACATCCCCAGCAGCACTAACACCCACACTCCTTATTTATTAATAACACCCCTAGTAGCACAGACACCCCACATTAACTAATAGGATCCCAGCTACACCCATTCCCCACCCTTCATTCACTAACAACTCCCCAACCTCAGAATATCACTCATAAACTCATAAACTTGCCCACTCACTTGCTTGCTGATGTATGCTCCACAGCCAGAGCAGAGGGAGAGGGTCCCGTCACGGAGGAGGAACCGAATGAAGAGGTAGAGGCTGTGCAGGCACTGCTGTCTGCATGCCCGCTCTTAAACTGCATGCAGCACAGCGCGGTCCTCATGTCTGTCTGCCCCGCTCCTCTGCACAGCTGCGCGCCACGGGAATAAGACGAGATGTCGCTCCGTGACGTTATCGCGTCTTATTCCCATCATGCCACTGAAAGGGGGAGGTGGGCCATGTTCCTGTAGTGCGCCTGCCTACCCAAGCAACATCTATTGCTATGGGGCGGGCCGGGCTGCACACACTGGGATTGCAAACTACACCAGGCAGCCGCAGAGCTGCCTGTACAGTTAGCTGCGGAGATCGGGCAAGGTGGGCTGGCGGAGGCGGAACGCGTTCCGCCTCCATACACAAGTGACGGAACGCAGTTCCGCCCCGTTCCGGCCCACTTTAACCCCTGCCTGCCTGCCCTCAAACACAATACCACTGCTTCACTATATACACTATGTACTTGAACCTTCATGCAGGAACTGGTATCACCAGACACTTTGTAGATAAAAAAGGATTAGTTAATCAATAGCTTTTTGTTTCCAATTAATATATAATTTTCATCCAGGGCTTTTAAAATCATATTTCCAGTTAGTTACATTCTGGGAAAGCTAATATAGTTCATACTGGCCAATTAACGGCTCATATTGAATAGAATTTACAGAGAATTGTTATGCAATTAAGAAAATTGATTTCTCAATGTAATAAACTAAGAACAATTCATAAAAGCAGTGGTATCGGGAAGGAATGTGCTATATGCGGGTCGGAGTTTTTCTAGCTATAAGCCAATTCATTTAAAATGAAAATCAATGGAGAGCAATTATCACACAGCGGCCAGTCCACCTGGATTATTCTGTTACACCACCACTGATTCCAATTAACATGTGGCTGGAACTCATCATATGGCAATTGGGAGTGACGGTAAATGTCACTGTCCATCTGCACTAACAGAGCCGTGCCAGCTGCTCGTGCTGGACTGTATACGTGTATTTATGTCTGTGACTAACCTGACCGGGACTTACCCACCCACCCAGCACCAGGGCCGAGCAGTTAGAGCAAAGTGGTGTACGTCCAGCATAAGACAGGAAGGAGCTCAGGGTGTATAATTCAAGGACATATCGGCTGTGTACTCCCAGACAAACGTAACAGACATCCCATATATTTATTACTAGGTGCTTCATCGCGCCCTACGGGCGCTCTACACACCGTCGCAAGGGGCTACGCCCCCTTAACCCTTGCATGCCTTTCTGGGGTTCAATATTTGTATTATATGGAGTATTACCTGCATTCCTTTGTTAGTGGTTAAATATTGCACGATGAAAGGGCGTGCGATGGTGAAGGAGGCGCAGCCCCTTGCGACGGCGTGAACAGCACCTGCAGGGCACAATGTACAGAATGTAGCGGGTGTGGGGGGGGACTGCGGATGGTGGAGGGTGTCTGTAGATGCTGCGGTTGGAGGGGGGGCGGATGCGCGGGGGGGGCGGATGGGGAAGGGTCGGGAGGTGCTATGGGTGGGGGAGGGGCAGAGGAGTGGGGGCTGCAGATGGGGGAGAGGTCCGGAGGCACTGCAGGTGGGGGAGGGGCAGGGGTGCCAGGGTGGGGGAGGGGCAGGTGCGGGGATGTTGCGGATGGGTGAAGGGTTCCGGAGGTGCTGTGGGATAGGAAGGGGCGGGGGTGCCGGGGGTGGGGTAGGGGGTGGGGAGGCGCCGCGGGTGGGGGAGTGGCAGGTGCGGGTGGTGCGGCGGATGGGGAAGGGGGCCCAGAGGTGGTGGAGGTGCGGGTGCGGAGGTGCCGTGGGTTAGCGAGGGGTGGGTGGGGGGGGGCCGCGGATGGAGGAGGGTGTCTGCAGATGCTGCGGGTGGAGGGGGGGGCAGGTGTGGGGGGAGACATATATGGGGGGTGGATGGTGGAGGGGGTCTGGAGGTGCTGTGGGTGGTGGAGGGGCGGGGGAGTGGGAGCCGCAGGTGGTGTAGGGGGTCTGGAGGCATAGCGTGTGGGGGAGGGGTGGGGTGCCGCATGTGGTGGAGGGGAAGGTGCGGAGGTGTGGTGCATTTGGGAGGGGTCTGGAGGCGCTACGGGTACTGTACCTGCCAAAAAGGTAGTTGGAGGGTATGCAGTAACAGGGTCAGAACAGGGGTGACGGGGCCAGGACAGGGGTGACAGGGTCAGAACAGGGGTGACGAGGCAAGGACAGGGGTGACGGGGCCAGGACAGGGGCCAGGACAAAAATTACAGGGACAGGATAGGGGTGACAGGGCCAGGGTAGGGGCGGCAGGACTAGGACAGGGGTGACAGGGCCAGGATAGGGTTGACACGGCAAGCACAGGGGTGACAGGGCCAGGATAGGGGTGACAGGGCCAGGATAAGGGTGAAAGGGCCAGGATAAGGGTGACAGGGCAAGGCCAGGGGTGACAGGGCAAGGCCAGGGGTGACAGGGACATGACAGAACACAGGGCACGGGAGAGATTGGTATTAGGGACAAAACAGTGGTGACAGATAGATGTGTATTACCGGAGTCACTGCTGCTGGCTGCTGCTGTTCCACTCCAACCTGTTGGGATCTGCTGCTGGTGGAGACTTGGCATGGCTGACTCTCTCAGGCTGGAATCCTGCTTCCTCTGCCTGCCCGCATCCCTCCCCCCACTCCTCAGTCACACACCACGAACTGCCGGGCACTGTGGTAAGGGGAGACTGGGAGTGACTGGTTAGCCCCCAGGAGACGCTGCGGCTGGAGGGAGGAGGGGGTCGTTGCATGCGCGCGGCGCGGACCTCGCGGCTGCCGGGCACTGTGGTAAGGGGAGACTGGGAGTGACTGGTTAACCCCCAGGAGATGCTGCGGCTGGAGGGAGGAGGGGGTCGTTGCATGCACGCGGCGCGGACCTCGCGGCTGCCGGGCACTGTGGTAAGGGGAGACTGGGAGTGACTGGTTAGCCCCCAGGAGACGCTGTGGCTTGAGGGAGGAGGGGGTCATAGCATGCACGCGGTGCGGTCCTCGCGGCTGCCGGGCACTGTGGTAAGAGGAAACTGGGAGTGACTGGTTAGCCCCCAGGAGACGCTGCGGCTGGAGGGAGGAGGGGGTCGGAGCCTGCAAGCAGCGTGGACTTCTGCAGCGCTGCCCGCCGGCTAAAGTGTGAGAAGGAGCTGGGCGCACCTCACTGCGGGTGGCAGCGCTGCAGCTAGCGGTGGGGTTGCCGGGGCTGGAGATAACAGAGGCAGTACGGAACCTGCACAGCGGCAGGTGCCCCACAAAACTGCAGCTAAGAAGTGTGGAGTGTGCCAGAAAGTGACGCTCCTCCGCGCCAGAGAGCCCCTGCTGAGTATGCTGATGTGGGGGGGTCAAGTACACAGTGAGCCGGTGCCCATCCGTCTGTACGGCATACCCCCTCACACACCCCCATACCTCCCAACTGTTCCGATTTTCGCGGGTCAGTCCTATTTTTTGGGATATGTCCCGCTGTCCCACCCGCGGGCCACAGTGTCCCACGGTGAAGGGGGGGGGGCAGTTGGCAAGCTCCTGTAGTCGCTGTTCTGCTTAGTGTCTATTTAGTGGAGGCAGAGGGAGAAGGGGCATCAGGGGGTACGGATTAAGGGGGGGGGGTCCGGCAGCAGAGCCGGATTAAGGGGGGGCACAGGGGGTACATACCCCGGGCAACACAGTTTTAGGGGGCCCCCCGGCTGGAGTAGCTCTGTCCCAGCTCTGAAGCTCCCCTGTCCTGCCAGCAACAGCAGCAGCATTGTGCTATAGTCAGCACACACTGCTGCGTGTTGGCAGGTCTGTGGTGTAGCAGGGAGGCAGCAGCCTCCCTGTTTTCTTCTGCCTGTGCGGGTGTGTAGGGGGGAGCAACCACCCCCTCTGGATTTACCCCTAGCTGAGGGGCCAAAATCCCATTTAAAAAAAAAAAAACCAATTCCCAGAATTTGCATAAAGGGGCGTGGCCACGCATCCCGCTATTAGACCACGCCCCTGAACCCGCAGCAGGCACAGCAATGAGATAGGGCCCCCCTGTCTCAAGTACCCTGGGCCCCCCGGACTCATAATCCGCCCCTGGGGGCATGCCAGCAGCTCACAGAGCGCTGGGCATGCCCCCTCACTGACGAAAACGGGGCGTGGCTCGCGATTGTGGGCCCTCCACAAATCTACGCCCGCTTTCGTTGGCCACGCCCCTTTTCACTGCACGTGTGTCCCTCCTTCTGCCTGAAGAAAGCTGGGAGGTATGCACCCCTGCCTGTGCCATGCCCATACCATCTGCTTCTGCTCCTAGTCTCCTATAGATTTGCCCAGATCTGTGACTCATTTGACTAACTCCGCCCAGTGTTGTGACTCCGCCCAGCGTTAGCAAATGAGGCACAAAGTCACAGATCTGGGCTAATATATAGGAAATTAGTTATTATATAGCACACACACAGAGCCGGCCATAGGTATAGGCAAACTAGGCAATTGCCTAGGGCATTTGATATGCCCAGGGGCATCAGCAGCTTCTGCTGATTAAAATGATATGCGGCATGCCTATATTCTGTGTGTAGCATTTCTTATGCAGATACAGCCACAGTCTCACACAGTAGGCATGCTGCATATCATTTTAATCAGCAGAAGTTGCTTGTGCATCCTAGCCTCATAGCAATGAAAATAAGATGCATTTTCATAAAAAAAGGTGCCCGATGTTAGCATTGATGCAAGATTTATGAGGACACATCTGTATCCAAGCAGAGGCAGATGTCACAGTGTTAGTGGCAGTGTGAGTGCTGTGTGCATGTGAGTGGGTTTGTTGTGCAGTAGTGTTCGAAATATGTGTAAGGAGCATTATGTGTGTCATGTAAAAATGCATTAATAATGTGCAACATATGTGTAAGGGGCACTATGGGGTCGATTCAATTCGGCAACTTATGAATAGCGCCGGGAATTAGCTCCCGACGCTATTCAATTCAGCTCCAGTTAAGTCGGCGATGGCCCGTTCTCGCCGACTAAACAGGTTGAATTGTCGGGAGAACGGGCATTCTCCGACTTAACTCCCTGGCGCGAGGCTGTTTCCCGACAGAATCAGCCTTGCGCCGGCCGCGAGGCAGCACTTTTGTCGGGTTTCTTCTCTCATTTCCCGGGGATGAGAGAAGAATTCCCGACAATTGCGGGTAACTAGCAGCTGAATTGAATAGCGTCGGGAGCTAATTCCCGGCGCTATTCATAAGTTGCCGAATTGAATCGACCCCTATGTGTGTCATTATGTGTATAAGGGTATTAATAATGTGCGGCATATGTGTAACCGGGTACTACTGTATGTGTGTCATTATGTGTATAGGGGCACTAATAATGTGCAGCAAATGTGTAGGGGGCACTGTGTGTGTCATTATGTGTATAAGGGAATTAATAATGTGCAGCATATATGTAAGGGACATTATGTGTAAAAGAGCATTAATAAATAAAGGGGCATTACTGTGTGGAATTATGTGTATAAATGCATTACTGTGTGGCATTATGTGTATAAGGTGCTCTACTATGTGGCGTTGCATATAGAAAGGGCACTACGGTGTCGTCTAATATGAATAAAGAGCAATAGGGTGTGGTGTAATGTGAATAAGGAGCAATTCAGTGTGATGTAATGTGAATAAGGGGCTCTACTGTGAGGAGTAATGTTTATAAGGTAAAGTAATACTACTGTGGGATGTAATATGAATTATGGACTCTATCGCATGATCAAATGTGAATAAAGTTGCAGTACTGTGTGGCGTAATTGGAATTGGGGTTACTATTGTGTGGCCATGCCCCTTGCCAGCAAAAACACACCCCTTTTTGGGCTGTGTGCCAAATGTGCGAACTGTTCCTATTTAAAATATAGGGTGTACAAACACCAAAATAAGGACTGTTATGGATATGGGGTGATGGTGCTGGGAAAGAGGTGCAAGGTCAGAGGAGGAACCAGCGGTGGTGCTAGGGGGCACCAGACAAAATTTTGCCTAGGGCATCATATTGGTTAGGGCCGGCTCTGCACACACATATTACACAGCGCATTGCAGAGAATACACATCAGTCACTGCCCCAGTGGAGCTTACAATCTATGGGCCTAATTCAGACCTGATCACTCCTCTGGAAATTTGCAGATCGGATAGTCGCTGCCCAGACAGAGTGAACAACCGCCCCGCGCAAGTCTGCGTACAAGGTAACTCACTCACCATCGAATGATTTTTCCAGTGTGTGCAGTCTGTGTGCGTAGCCCAGGACTTACTCCTACAGTGTGATGAGAACAGGCTGATGGGGGACGGAGCTGACGTCACACACCCGTCCTGAAAACGCTTGGGAACGCCTGCGTCTTTCCTGACACTCCCAGAAAACGGACAGTTACCACCCACAAATGCCGGCTTCTTGTCAATCAACATGTGTACGCATAGCGATCCAAAAAGTCGCTGGATTTTTTCAGTTTGCCCTCGTGCGTGAGAGTTACAATCCATACACATACACAGTCAATCACACACACACACACACACACACACACTAGTGTTTCTTTTATTGTCGGAAGCCAATAAACCTACCAGCAGTGGCGTAACTACTACCCCCGCAGCCCTCGCGGTGGCTTGGGGGCGAGGGGCTGCGGGGGCGCCGCCACTGATTTAGAGCAGATTGACATGCGGACGAGCGTCTGCATGTCAATCTGTTGTCACTAACCCTCCCTGCTGTAAGGAGGGACATGGAGGGCACAGCGCGCGCCTCTCCCGTGTCCCTCCTGCGTCTCCGGCGGGTCTAATAAATGAAGTGCCGTTCGTGACCTCTGATTGGCTCATGAACCGGCACTTCCTTTAACAGACCCGCCGGAGACCCAGGAGGGACACAGGAGAGGCGCGCGCTGTGCCCTCCGTGTCCCTCCAACACAGCAGCGGGGGTGGGGCACTGAGGGAGCATATGTGGCACTGAGGGGGGTGTATGTGTACCTGGCACATGGGGGGGGCTATATTTGGCACTGTGGGGGAATATCTGGCACTGGGGGCATATGTGGCACTGGGGGGGTATATGTGTACCTGGCACATGGGGGGGGCTATATTTGGCACTGGGGGCATGTGAGTACCTGGCACCGTGGGGGAATATCTGGCACTGGGGACATATGTGGCACTGGGAGCACAGCCTTAGCAACAAGCACTACCCCCTAGCAACAAGCATGACACCCAGTGCATGAAACCCCTGGCAACGAGCATGACACCCAGTGCATGAAACACCTGGCAATGAGCATGACACCCTGAGCATGAAAACCCCTGGCACCGTGCATGGAACCAAGAGCATGAAACCCCTGGCAATGAGCAGGTAATTTAAAAGTAATTAGAAGCCTTACTGTAGGACTTAATGTGTAATGGGCATTACGGTGTGTGGCATAATGTATCACGGACATTGCGGTGTGTGTCATAATGTGTCACAGGCATTACGGTGTGTGGCATACTATATCACGGGCATTGTGGTATGTGGTATAATGTCTCAGGGGCATTGCAGTGTGGCATAGGGTATAACGGGCATTGCGGTATGTGTCACAGGCATTACGGTGTGTTGTATACTATATCACGGGCATTGTGATATGTGGTATAATGTCTCAGGGTCATTGCAGTGTGTGGCATAATGTATCACGGACATTGCGGTGTGTCATAATGTGTCAGGCATTACGGTGTGTTGTATACTATATCACGGGCATTGTGGTATGTGGTATAATGTCTCAGGGTCATTGCAGTGTGGCATAATGTATAACAGGCATTGCGGTGTGTGGCATAGGGTATAATGGGCATTGCGGTATGTGTCAGGCATTACTGTGTGTTGTATACTATATCACAGGCATTGTGGTATGTGGTATAATGTCTCACGGACATTGCAGTGTGTGGCATAATGTATCACGGACATTGCGGTGTGTGTCATAATGTGTCAGGCATTACGGTGTGTTGTATACTATATCACGGGCATTGTGGTATGTGGTATAATGTCTCAGGGTCATTGCAGTGTGGCATAATGTATAACGGGCATTGCGGTGTGTGGCATAGGGTATAATGGGCATTGCGGTATGTGTCAGGCATTACTGTGTGTTGTATACTATATCACGGGCATTGTGGTATGTGGTATAATGTCTCAGGGTCATTGCAGTGTGTGGCATAATGTATCACGGACATTGCGGTGTGTGTCATAATGAGTCAGGCATTACGGTGTGTTGTATACTATATCACGGGCATTGTGATATGTGGTATAATGTCTCAGGGTCATTGCAGTGTGTGGCATAATGTATCACGGACATTGCGGTGTGTCATAATGTGTCAGGCATTACGGTGTGTTGTATACTATATCACGGGCATTGTGGTATGTGGTATAATGTCTCAGGGTCATTGCAGTGTGGCATTATGTATAACGGCATTGCGGTGTGTGGCATAGGGTATAATGGGCATTGCGGTATGTGTCAGGCATTACTGTGTGTTGTATACTATATCACGGGCATTGTGGTATGTGGTATAATGTCTCAGGGTCATTGCAGTGTGTGGCATAATGTATCACGGACATTGCGGTGTGTGTCATAATGTGTCAGGTATTACGGTGTGTTGTATACTATATCACGGGCATTGTGGTATGTGGTATAATGTCTCAGGGTCATTGCAGTGTGGCATAATGTATAACGGGCATTGCGGTATGTGGCATAGGGTATAATGGGCATTGCGGTATGTGTCAGGCATTACTGTGTGTTGTATACTATATCACGGGCATTATGGTATGTGGTATAATGTCTCAGGGTCATTGCAGTGTGTGGCATAATGTATCACGGACATTGCGGTGTGTGTCATAATGTGTCAGGCATTACGGTGTGTTGTATACTATATCACGGGCATTGTGATATGTGGTATAATGTCTCAGGGTCATTGCAGTGTGTGGCATAATGTATCACGGACATTGCGGTGTGTCATAATGTGTCAGGCATTACGGTGTGTTGTATACTAAATAACGGGCATTGTGGTATGTGGTATAATGTCTCAGGGTCATTGCAGTGTGGCATAATGTATAACGGGCATTGCAGTGTGTGGCATAGGGTATAATGGGCATTGCGGTATGTGTCAGGCATTACTGTGTGTTGTATACTATATCACAGGCATTGTGGTATGTGGTATAATGTCTCACGGACATTGCAGTGTGTGGCATAATGTATCACGGACATTGCGGTGTGTGTCATAATGTGTCAGGCATTACGGTGTGTTGTATACTATATCACGGGCATTGTGGTATGTGGTATAATGTCTCAGGGTCATTGCAGTGTGGCATAATGTATAACGGGCATTGCGGTGTGTGGCATAGGGTATAATGGGCATTGCGGTATGTGTCAGGCATTACTGTGTGTTGTATACTATATCACGGGCATTGTGGTATGTGGTATAATGTCTCAGGGTCATTGCAGTGTGTGGCATAATGTATCACGGACATTGCGGTGTGTGTCATAATGTGTCAGGTATTACGGTGTGTTGTATACTATGTCACGGGCATTGTGGTATGTGGTATAATGTCTCAGGGTCATTGCAGTGTGGCATAATGTATAACGGGCATTGCGGTGTGTGGCATAGGGTATAATGGGCATTGCGGTATGTGTCAGGCATTACTGTGTGTTGTATACTATATCACGGGCATTATGGTATATGGTATAATGTCTCAGGGTCATTGCAGTGTGTGGCATAATGTATCACGGACATTGCGGTGTGTGTCATAATGTGTCAGGCATTACGGTGTGTTGTATACTATATCACAGGCATTGTATGTGCTATAATGGGGTGGTCTTCAGTTTGCCGAATGTCGGGATCCGGGCGCACAGTATACCGGCGCCGGAATCTCGACACCCGGCATACCCGCACATATTCTCCCTCGTGGGGGTCCACGACCCCCCTGGAGGGAGAATAAAATAGCGTGGACCGTGCCCGTAGCGTGCCCGCAAGGGGCTCCCTTGCGCTCGCCACAGTGTCGGTATGCCGGCGGTCGGGCTCTCGGCGCCGGTATGCTGGTCGCCGGGAGCCCGACCGCCGGCATACCATACTATACCCCTATAATGTACAGAAAAAAGAGAGACACCCAGTGGCGCAAAAAGTGAATAAACAAGATTATTAAAACAATATACAGCTTCCCTGTAAAAAATGTCCTCAATGTTTTCTTCAATCTTTATAATTTTCTTTAATGAAGATCCACTCTGGTATAGATTGTACCTCGGACAAAAAATATATATTTCCTTAGTGCAACACTGTTTTCAAATGTGTGAATAGCACTCCACATACACATATGATGTTGCACTCACATTTGTTTGGATATGTAATTGCCCGTAAATCCTCTACACCTGAGGTATACTCCTTTATATTCCTTCATCCATAATAAGGGCTCAAAGGTAAAGAAGAAAGGGATTTAGTGCAACACCGTTTGTTTAAAGGACAAAAGGATTTATTCAAGGTCACACTTACAGAAAGTAAAATTCATATGAGCATAAAAAATACAATCCCCAAGGGAAGGTAGGATTCTCACGATAGAAGCAGTCCGAGCCAGCCGGTCCAGGATCCTCGTAGAGAAAGAGTTGTTTCACCTTCACAATGGGTAAAGAAATGTCCAAAAGGTACCACCTGCTTAACGCGTATCGGACTCTAACAGGTCCTTCATCAGAAGCATGGTGGTCTACAGCACAGTTCACATATTTATACCCCAGTGTTAATGGGATACTCATCTTAACTCCACCCCCTCCCCAATGATGTAATGGGCGCCTAAATTTGAATAAACAAATCAGCAGAACAAGCAAACTTCCGAAAACGGGAGTTTACGGTAACGTCACTTCCGGTATCAGTGGAAGTGACGTTTATGCGTTTCACCGCGTTCCACCCGCGGTCTTAACAACGTAGGGACACAATATTTTGCGGTGACGTCACTTCCGGTATCGGCGGAAGTGACGTTAGTGCGTTTCACCGCGTTCCACCAGCGATCTTGATAGTGTGGAAACACGGTAATGTTTGCGTTTCAAACAAAATCCGGAAATGGATATTACTTAAAAGAGCTTCTCATTTTTATGGTATTGAAACGAAATCCATTCTCATGGGGAGAGGGTGACCTTAAGAGTAAAACATAGATAAAAACATAATTAGTAAAACATGAATGACAGAATCACAATAATCATTTAAATATCAGAGGAAAGAAAATAAAAACCAGAAGAGAGGGGAAAGACAATATTAAGATGGATATTTACAGAAAGTGTTTTAACTCGAAATCCCCGTTTAAACCTCGGGGGACAAGAGTTTTAAGCTGATAGATCCATTTCATTTCTGCCCTAGAGAGCCTCAAATCTATATCTCGTGTTTTCCAGTGGGGTAATACAACTTGTATACCCCAAAATGATTTTATAAAGCATTCTTTTGAGTGATGTTTATCTTTGAAATGGGCCGACAGCGTGTGGAGTTCTAATCCCTTTTTTATGTTATACACATGTTCTGCTAATCTGGTTTTCAGGTTTCTTGTAGTTTTTCCAATATATACCAGATTGCACGTACATTGTATAGCATAAACCACGTTTTTTGAACAACATGTAATAAAATCCCTTATCGGGTATGTTCTCCCATTTATAACAAAATCTTTAATTTTTGAAGGGTTATTTTTAACTGTTGCTCGACACATTAAACACAATCCACATCGATGGAACCCTTGTATTCTTAAACTGCTCCGTTTGTCCTCTTCAATACTACTACGTACCAGTTTACTTCTAAGGTTAGGCGCTCTTCTGTAAATAAAGGGCGGTTTATTAGGTAATTCCTTACCAATTATAGGATCCTTTTGAAGTATTGGCCAGTTCTTCCTAATACATTTTTCTATATCTTTGGAATTAGAACTATATCTACTAATAAACGCCCATGAAGAGTAATCATTTCTTATAATTGTGGGTTTAGACTTCAGAAGATCTATTCTATCAATTTTTTCAATTTTTTCTTCTGCTTTTAGTAATTCTTCCGGAGTGTAACCTTTTTCCAGAAACCGTGATCTAGTTTCAATCATGAGTTCTTTACAGACTTCAGGTTCCGAGCAATTCCTTTTTATACGGCTAAATTGACCGAAAGGAATGCCACCCAGCCAGTTGTCATGATGTAGACTGTCTCTATAGATATAACTGTTACAGTCTATTGATTTCCGATAATTACGTGTTTGGATTTTTCCATTTTTAATATAAATGGCTAAGTCAAGAAAGGTTATTTCATCTTTACTTGATTGAAAAGTCAAACAGATATTGAAATCGTTTATATTTAAACGATTACAAAAAATAGACAGATCTTCCTCAGAACCATTCCAAACAAAAAATATATCATCTATGAACCTTTGCCATGACACCAGGCCTACCCCCAAACTACCTCCATGCCAGATTGCATTCTCCTCCCAATGAGACATGAAGAGATTAGCGTAGCTGGGGGCAAACCTGGTGCCCATGGCGGTTCCTATAGACTGGACATAAAAGGACCCATCAAAAAATAAGTAATTATTTTTCAAAATGAAATCTATCCCTTTAAGTATAAAGGTCTTTTCATCTTCACTTAATCGGCTTTGACTAAGAAAGAGACTGATTCTAACCCTTTTACACAATCTATCACTGTATATAATGTGCTAACATCAGCACTACACAAAATATAGTCCTTTTTCCAATCTAGATCTTCAATAGTATTTAGAACATCTTTAGTGTCTTTAAGATATGCTCTCGTGGTTTTTACTA